>NC_054401.1:13573960-13907085 GCF_017976425.1 Toxotes jaculatrix | reverse complement strand
ACACAACATTAAGAATGCAGAGGAGCTTTCTGCCTTTCTGCAAGAGATTTTCTGAAAGCACCACAGGCATGTTTGAGGAAAAGCAAACGTGAACCACTGCAGTGGAGGGTGCTGTGAAGATCTCTGATATGCTGGGCCGTCCTTCTGTGGGCTAGCATTGTGGGTAGCACTCACAAGTGTTCACCATTGCCTTCTTTCCAGTGCCCAACCAAGTCTCTGAGAGCAGCTATTGATTTACGCTGCACACTGCTGCTAGCTCTGAAAAACATGTGATGGAACATTTGTGCTCTTAATGAGAGGATGTTCCAGCTCTTTTACCATGTGGGAAGATGTTGATGCTTATTTGTAGTGCAAAACAACATTACATTAAGTGAGCAGATATATAATTTAAAACCTCTAAACACAGACTATCATATTAATTTAGGGCGTTTATACCAATTTATGGCTTCTGGTGGTTACTGAGCCAATAAGTGACACATTAACATTCTTATTTTCAAAGGTTGCATTGATCAATTTTACAAGCACTTATTGAAATGCTAAAGGGATTGGCAAGTTGATTGACAGGTTAATTGATTTCATTGTAGATTGACAAGTTGGATCAATGAATCCATTCTCCATTTCCTCTGAAAACGAAACTAAATTTGGGGCTTAGTGAAACAAGCACATCTTCTGCCAAATTGTTTGGATTAAATCTTTACTCTGCGGGACATTGCCTTCTTTTTTTTTTTTGCTGTGTTACCAAGAAAAAAGCTTGAGAATATGTCTTAAGGTCGTAAAATTAAATATTTATGCTGTTTTCCAACTTCAAAAAACTTGCAGCATTTACAGCCTGGGGAGTAGTATGTAAGCTGTTACTCATGAGAAAGTGTTTTGGTTTAGATAGCTTGCAGAAAATACACAAACCCACAGCACCATGAGTGATCAGTTTATGGTGAGTGTTTGTGTGTGTGCGTGTGGAGAGGAGGAGGAACGGTACGGTATGTGAGTGGGTTGGTGATCTTTTGTGTGTTGACTCTGGCTGTGTGTTAAGGTGTGTTACTTTATTCTTTATGAGAGCTACATGTGTATGCGTGTGTAACCTCTCATAAGCAGTGAGTGATGCACCCACAGCTGCTCTGCACGGATTAACATAATGATGTCAGGGAGTCCTGTGGACCAGAACGTGCACAAAGGCCCTGGGAAGCCAGTGTGAAATTAAAGGGGAAAATTTACAATTCTGGGTGTGAGGCACACTTACAGAGGGGGTGAGTGGAAGTTGGGCCCTAATAGGATTTGTAAAGCTTTTCACTTTTGGCCGGCCATCACGCCTGGGAGTCACTGTCCTTTTCTTTTTCTTTGTCCCTTAGAAATGTATTTTAGTGGCTATCAATTTCTGAAACATACTTTTACAGCTTGTTATCATATCCTTTGTATAACTTACATTTTAGAAACAGATTGGGGGAGAAATTTTTGTATCTTTTGAAAGAGATGATGAAAATAAGTCCTTTTAAGCGTTGTGATGATGTTAACTACAAAAGCATTTTATGTTATGGGGGAGCCGGTGATCTGTTTGACCAGCTTTGAGTTAATCCATTTACAGAAACTCTTTCCCCATGTGTAACCTTGGGATATGGTTTACAGTGGCAGAAAATGCTGCTTGTAAACACATTAAGGTGATTGCTGGGCAATATCACATTGCTTTTCTGTGAGCAAGATATTCACGCTGAAAACACAGGACTTCATCAGAGGTCAGCGAGAGCCAGCTGACGCATTAACATTATTGGCTTATCTTCACCGATACAGCCTGCAACAGTGAATGTGTGAGATTGAAGATAAAGCCAGTAAAGGCTCGTTTGAACTTGAAGCAAAACAGAACTGAAGAATCCTCACCGGTTTCAGCATGAGTCATTATCTCAGGCTGACCATGGCGAACAATGTGCCATCGAAAGGTCTCTCACGTCGTGCTTGGCTCGGAAATGTCTTTGCTTAGTGCTTGTTAAGTGATATTTGACAGCAAAGAATGGGCTCACCTTCTTGTATTATTAAGATGGAACGGGTAAAAAAAAAACTGAAGCCAAGTCTCTGAGCTGTCATCGCAATTAAAAAGTTAAAGCAAACTGAATGTGCAGCTCAGCAGACATTAATCATATGCTTGTCAAGGTCACTGGTGTACTTGCCTTCCAGCATCCTGTAACAGTATAAACCTAATGAGGCTGCGTATATAGGATTCATGTGGTTTGCAGCAAATTTAAACTTATTATAAAGTTTTCTCTTCAGAGACATATATAAATCCATGACTAGAAAATGTACCATACTTGTTTCCATTGTTAACAATGTATTTCTCTTTGCAGATACACTTCTGGATGACTTTCTGCTGACCTACCCGGTTTTCATGTCAACCAGTGATTTATGTCAAGCTCTGCTGGGACAATATCCTTGAACAATAGGGGGGGTTATGGGAACATTACTACAAAGATTCACACATATTAACCATCTTGTGTGGCCGCTGCAGAGAGAAATGGATGTTTTATACAAAAACACGACTGTTTTACCGACTCAGTGCTAACAGAGTTCATCTAATGAACATTAAATGAACATCACACACGCTGGCTCCGTTCACGCTTCATCGTATAGATCCATTTGTGCTGAAGCCTTAACTGAATCCCACCTATTGCACCAAGCGATGCAGAGGGAAAGAGGACAGGAAGGAGGCACTGGAGAGGAAGCGAAAAGTCCTGCACCTGGTGTCACAGTGGATGTCTCTCTGCAAAGACTTCCTCAGAGAAGATGAACATGTCAAACTGTTCATGAAGGTAGGAAATATAATGTACAAGGAAATGGGTGGAAACTGGGCGTGAGGTGAGTTTAATATGGGAGGAATGAAAAGTGACATTTCCTTCCAGACTTTGTGTCGTTACGTGTTGGATGATCTTTATGAGCACCCGGCCCTGGAGACGGATGTGAGACAACTGCAGAAAATCTACCAGCTGCATCGCAGACAGTAAGTGACCATGTTAAAACCTACATCAGAAGTAAATACAGAAACACATACACACTTAAATTATCTATAAAATGGAAGTACTGATCAAGTCTGGGTGAGTACAAAAGCCAATAAGTACTATGACTGTTGAAGGCCTGAAAAGAAGCAGAGACACTAGCTGGTCTCTGGGAATAAAGAAAGAGCTTCTTCTCTGCTTGGTGCCTTTATTTAGCTTCTCATCAATGAATCCATTCAGAGATTGAAGAGTAAGTGCAGTGTTCTGGGGTGTTATTCGCCAAAATATGAAGGTCATTGAGCTCTTCTTCTTGAATCTTAGAAATTGAGGAAATACAGGAATTTTGAGAATTAATGACAAGCTGTAAGACGTTTTTGTCACTTTGCCACGAGAAAAAAAAAAGAGCGCACCACCACTTGTTTACTGGACACAATTTCAAGCCTGCTGGCTGTTAATGGTGACAAACACGAGTATAATCACACAAAGATTTTATGTAACTTATTATTCAATGTGCTGGGTTGGTACCAGCTCTGATATTGACCTTTTCAAGCGGAATATGTATCAGTTATAACGTGACTCATCCACATTAACATTAACATCCACATTTTCACTGTTATTTTTATTTATGTTACATTTATTCTGGTTTTGCAAGTTGTAGGTGGTCCCTTTGATTCAGTAATCTCTAGTTCTTAGGTTGGTTTTGGCTATTTTTTTTTCTGTCCTGACAATCAGTGAATGTTAGCCATGAATATACACACAGAGAGACATACATGTATGCATACATGCATATATACAGCGCATATCATAATACTTCACACACTGATGTATTATGATATGCACTTTTCCTTCCTTATATATAATATTTGAAATCACAAGAAGAGAAAGGAATGATTTCAGAAAGTCACAGCTTTTAGAACTATTTATATACAGACTAGTCATTCTTGTACATTAAATACTACATATGTGCCTAATTGATGTGCATTGAATGTTAAATATTGTGTGTCTGTTTTGTTGTCGTTTACTAAAAATGAGCATCACGTTGCTTTTTGGCATTACAGTATAAACAACTCCCAGTCACCAGACACATTGCCACACCCGTGTCCCCCGCTCCCCCTCCCTTAACCACAACCTCCAATCAGATCTTCTCCCCAGGGACGCTCCCTCCAACCTGCCACCCATTAGAAACCTGTGCAGATAATTCAACCTGACTGTGCTGCCGTTATCTGACTCTGCCTTATTCATGTTTATATCCAGGGAGGGAGCTCGGCAGCACCCACTCCTTTAGTGGTAGTCGACTTTGTGTGGGTGTTACTAACTGCCATACTCTACTATTTATGAGCTTTTCACAATCAGGCTCATCCCGTGGGAGGACAAGGTTGACTGCTTTGTGGCAATCTGCTTCCCAGTGAAAAGCTGAACGGTGTCATTTTTTATAGAAAGAAGGCTCTTTTAGTCCCCTTGCCCCCATCAACTTCCATCTGGCCTTTATGCAAAAGAAAGCTCAAGTCATATGTTCCTGAAAGCTTGGAAACCGCACAACACTCGTCTCCCTTGCGCTCCCCCGTCATGTGGCATTATAATTCACTGTGCTTATTGACATCCATACTGACTCTGGTTTTTGAAGAGAAAGAGAGTGAATTCGATGTTGAGCTCTGTTTTGACGTGACAGTGGGAGTCAGGTTTTTCATTAGTGCAGGACTGCTGCTGGCTATCGAGAGGGGATCCCTAAGGGCAGGCTTTGTGCCAACATGCCTATTGTGATGCAGAGCCCAGTAAAAGCTCAGGGATGATAATGGACACGGGGCTATCCATCATGCTAGCTGGGGCTAACTGATGAGAATAGGGAGATTAAATGAAAGGATGACATCGGAAGGTCTAAAATCTACTGAGCACTCCACTCTCACCTTGACACTGGGCTTTAAAAAAATGGACTGGACGCAGCAGAGGAGTGTATATGTACATTCACTTGACCTTGATCATAAGCTGTGTGGATAGTCAGGTTGGTTTTAGACTAGATGTAGCTGTAGCCTCAAGGAAATTCACCAGATCAGGTTTGTGAAGACAAAGTACAGTTGTTTGTGCATGTGGAGGCACATCACTGATATATTTCTTCTTCTTTTTTTTTTCCAGCACGGTGGATGAATATTCCCCTCACAGAAAGGTAAGTTAAAAGATCTCCTTATGATACTAAGACAGAAAGAAATTTAGTAAACTGACTTGGCTGCCCGCTTTAAAACACAGATTTGGGTGTTGAGGCTATTGTAGTCACATTTCCTGCTAAAGTCATTGTTCTGCAGTTCAACTGTAAAAAGCTCAGTGTTCTCAGGCAGAATGAATGTGTGTCAAAATCCACGCATTTCCCTTCTTTTTTAGAGCAAAGCACTTTTCCACCAATTGAGCCTGAAAGAGAACGGGCTCCAGTCCAGAGGCACACAGAGGGAGACCAAGGAAGGTAGGTCGTAAAACGTGGCGTTCTTCACACATTCCTCCCATCATACGTTGTTTCCAAAGCTCTTGAAGGGAGACATTTAGTCTGAACATTAGAACAATGGGACTCTATCCAGGGAATGAATGAGAAGGTTTGAAAAATTCAAATACCTGGGTGATGACATATGAATTCCTTTTGCCTTATTGGGATGAGTTTTTGCTTCTTTTAAAGGGCAGCTTCACACGCTGTGAATTTTATGTTATATTTTACTGAGACAACATTTTAATATTTTATCTCCGTTTCAGCGATTTGTCGTGTCTATATCACCATGGACTCGTACCTAAGTATGAGGGCCCATGCTGGTGTAGTGGCCCAGGAGCTGCTGCTGGCAGTGGCAGAAAGGATGGATGTCCCCCAGGGGGAACTAGTACTTGTGGCCATGACTTATCCTGGAGGTATATACCACTCTATCCAAGCAGCTACGTACCACTGTACAGTCGAAGTTAGGGCTTCCTGGTCTTTCTAGATCATTTGTTGTAGAATTTATTATTCATGTTTATCACAAACAACGCATGTACTATGTCCATATACTACCCAGTCCATAATAAATCAGAATAGGCAATTCTGAAGCATCTTGAGTCGTTAGCTATCCTGTATGAACATTAGAAGAAACTGAAAGTAAATAACGCCCAAGAAAAACTCATTACATAGCGCAATTTCTTACTTGGTTTTTTTTTCCATATTGAGTTGTATAATATGCCCAGACATGAATGTGTTAGATTGCAATCAACAGAGCTGACCTGAATATATCCCCAGTGACAACAGTTAAAAAGGAGAAGCATTTACAGACTGGTAACGTAAAGTCAGTCTCTGTTATCAGCGATTGAAGCCACTGGATACCACCTATTGGTGCCTGGCACAGAGAGTCTTATCTCTGACTACTGATAGCTGCTTACACGCTGCCTGGCAGATTTTTAATGGCATTCTGCTGTTTGTGATATGTTTTCTCCCCCTGCAGGAAGGCTCCTCCTGCAGCCTCAGGACAGAGTTTTCTCCGACTCTTTACGGCCGGTGGGGAGGTTGCACACGTGCAGGAAGGACCTGGGAGAAGTCCTGGTAGGAATATTACTGCCCTTCAATTTAAACATACATATACAAAAATACTACAGTGTCAAAATGGTGGCCTCTGTTTGCTTACAGTGTATACATACATATTTTGTGGTTTTGATGTTTTGTTAGAAGCTTCATTCTCAATTTTCAGTCCTATTTTTCATAAAATCTAGGAACATGAGCTACAAATGTTCCTTTGAATGATCATATCAACCTTTCAGGAGATATTTCTACAGAAAACTTTTGTTTTCCTGCTTCAGTATCCATTCACAGACAACACAGAGCTGCAACAGAGGACAGCTCGCATGCTCAGTTTAAACACATGGGACGTGGCCGTTGCCCTCACCAACTTTGACTGGACCATCTTTGACTCAATACATGAGGTTTGTCCCACTGTTGGAACCCTTATTCCCAGTATATCCCCTTTAAAATGTGCCCTGTACAGGCCCAAAGTCTCAAAGGTGTTTGAACTGTTAGCACCTCATGCCTTGTTCTGTTCAACTCATGAGCACGTGTTTTTTCTTTTTCCAGCAAGAACTGGTCTACTTCACATTCAGTCGCCATGCCAGCAGTAACCACACTGTGGCGTTAGAGCTGCTGCTGCAGCGCTGCAATGAAGTCCAGTTGTGGGTGATGACTGAGGTGCTGCTGTGCCCGACGCTCTGCAAAAGGGTCCAACTCATCAAGAAGTTCATTAAGATCGCTGCCCAGTTAGTAGCTTTGCTCACATCCCTGTGCAATCTGATTATCGATTTTATTGATTGTAATCATATACACACTGGTCTCTCACACTGTGGGCCAAAACGATAGCGTCCCAGGCTCTGATCTGTAGGGTGAGAGGTTTAGACTTACAAGGGAAACGCTGCCCTCTCCAGTGGCAAATCAATAAACTGCATCTACTTTTGTGCCGTTGAGCTGTGCCCCTGGAAGTATCTAAACTGTGTGCTCCTTTTTATACCTTTTATAGCTGTAAAGCACAGAGGAACCTCAACTGTTTCTTTGCCATTATAATGGGCCTGAACGCTGCAGCAGTTAGCCGCCTCAGCCAGACATGGGAGGTAAGGATGTCCCTTTTTTTTCTTACAGGCAGGTATTCTTTTTCATCTCTTCCAACTTAAATCATCTGATCCTGTTTTTTTTTTTTTTTTAACCTCTGCAGAAAATTCCTGGGAAATTCAAAAAGCTGTTTTCGGAGCTGGAGACAGTTACAGTAAGTGTAATTCATGGCACTCAGTATATACAATGCACAGTATCTGTTTTCTTTCTAAGAACTGAAATGAAAAACACTGACATTAATCTACAATGTAACAGGGAAAACACAACCCCTGTTTCTGTGTATATGAGGTGAAACTAACAGATGTTTTTCATTTCTAAACATCAGGCGAAACATCAGGTGTTTTAGATGATCATTAGTCCCTGATGCTGCGATAATTCAGCTCTAACAAAGCATGCTTGCACAGGCACACATGCCCCCCCCCCGTTTCCCAAAGGATTAAACTCATTCGTTTTGAAAATGTCTTCACAGGATCCTTCACTGAACCACAAGGCCTACAGGGACTCCTTCAAGAAGATGAAGGCGCCAAAGATCCCCTTTCTTCCTCTGCTACTGAAAGGTGCGCTCATTATTCTGTCACTTCAATACCCAACAACTAGTCTAACTCTGGGAGGAGAGAGCACTGTGGGATATTTCTATCAGGCAGATTTGACACGTAAAGACAAACCGACTTTTTACCTCAAATACCTGTTGGTGACTTCTAACAAAACGTTAATCCGTTTTAGATATCACATTCATTCACGAAGGCAACAAGACCTTTCACGACAACCTGGTCAATTTTGAAAAGCTGGTGAGTTTGTCAGCCCTTTATAGCACTGTGTGCTTCTGCATACAGACAAAATGCTGAATCTAAAATGTCATGTTTAATGATGCCTGCGTCCATTTTTATCTCCAGCACATGATTGCAGACACAGTGCGACTCATCCGGCAGTGCCAGAAAGATCACATTGGTCAGTATTCCCATCACTCAGACCTCAGTTTATGGTGTGAGATACTTATCTTTGTACTTCTTGTCAACTTTGCAATTAATGATGTAATGGCATGTTCATATTTTCTTTCTTCCAGGAAATGGCATCACTCAGAAGAGCAGCTCCGAGGTGCGAGCCTACACTGATTACCTTCATATCATCGACAATCAGCAGACTCTGTTTGAACTGTCACACAGGCTGGAGCCTCGTGCTTAGAGAGCAGCTCTCAACTGTACTCCCCCCTCTGTCAGCCAGACTGTTGGACTGCCACAGAACAATCTATCCCTGTCATCTCACCTATCTCTCAGGACTCAAATCAGAGGAACACTGCGTGACCCTGGCCGACCACAGGAGGGGGCCACTAAATCAGGAAACTCTCACCAGAGACAGGAATAAGCAGCATAAGGCACATCTTAGGTTAGACTTAGGCCAACTTGTGCTGCCTGTCGGCAAGAAAAAGCAACAGCAGCAGCAGGTTACAGCTGGAGGTGTTGTCGACCAGTGTGTCCCAGCTCTGCAGATCTAAATTGCTGCTGCAGCTGCTATTACATCTCCTTTCCTACAGGTAGCAGAGGCTGGCAGGTGAAGAGCTGGTCTGAAAACAGCGCAACAGCTCCCCTCTGTGGTGAATCAGTAGCCTGCACAAAAAGAGTCATTTTGCAAGTAAAGTCCTTCCCAACCAATAAAAAGCTACAAACAATGACCATGGAAACAAAGTGTTGAGCACGGAAGTTCACTCTCGGCCTTGAGAACAGAAGGATCGACAATTAGGTCCACTTACAAGCCTTTTCCAGAGCTTTTAACACATGTCTTGTTACATACAATGATTGAGATTAGATGCAGAATGACTCACCATGTTGTATTTACAGACAGTGTGAATGCATTTGGCAACAGAGGTCCGTTTCATAAGATTTAACCAAAGAGTATTTCAGTCCTTTACTGTGCACACACCTGTTTTCTCAAGAGTCTGACACGATCCACATGTTCTCTTTGCCTACTGCTGGACATGCAGTCCCTTCTGAATCAGTACAGTGTATGTACAAAAAGCTGACGTCTCTGACTCAAGACTATAGAGACACAGTGAAAATGATTGTTAAACCTACGGTTAAATAATTAACATTTTCATGTATTATTTTCATGATCTATTTTTACATCGCAGAATTCTCTTACCACACGGTTTCCTATTGTTTAAAGTGCGGTGTATTAGATGAGGCTTTGCACAATTCAGATGGAATTAGCACAGGACATTAGAAAAGAATGTACAGCATACTGTAACTGGGTGGGTGTTTGAGTTATAATCACGTTCCTTAGTGCCAAATATCATAAAAACACCCACTCAAATTAATGCTAATTGCTCATCTTTTTAAAAGCACTGGCACAAGGATCTCCATGTAGCTGAGCTGTGGACAATCAGTGAAAATGAAACAGCCGATGCCTCCTGTTACATCTCTGTACTGGTCTTTAAAGTTCAGGTTAAAACACAATACAATGCATTTTTCCTGCGTAGGATCATCCATCCAGAGAGTTTAGCTTTGACAGTTACCAGAAATTAGCATTTCAAAAACACAATAGTAACATGTCTTTGCAAAGACAATGGCAGGTTGTGACTCACGGTAACCCACAACAACCCTTCCTCTGAACAGTGTCACTGAGGCCTGCTTTCTAGTTAAACCAAATGTTACACAGCTTCATCACAGACCTCTTTTATCCTCAGTAAATGTATAAACAGATATTATAGAGGAAAAATGAGTTTTATTGTGTTTTTAGGCGAACTGTCCTCATAAAGAGCAATAGAAAAATCAAATACTGCAGCACCTTCTGGACAAAAATAAGAAGATAAAGTGGAAGAAGAATGGAGGCAATTTGCTTACGTACAATGTGTAGTAACACAACTGTATACAGCTGTATAGTGTGTAGTCATAGAAAATAATGTATTTATTCTCTAAATTGGTCGACTAAAACATGCTCACTTTTGCCCTAAGGTTAGCCCATTTTAAGTAGGCGTCGTGAAGTGCTGTAGATGGAATTGTGCATTATATTGTTTTAACTTTTATTTGTATATTTTTGGATTTTAAAGCCCACGGTGAACATGGAGATAACATGCTTCTTTAGCAGTATCTATCTGATTTTGAATTTAATTTTTATCATCAACAAATGTACAGTTGATTCTATTTATACTGTATAAATATGTTGAAATTCTGCATACAGAGTTTTATTTATTTTAGAATTATTTATTTATCCTATATATATTACTTATATTAATTCATTTTAATTTCAGTTTCATTTTTTTTTGTACGCACACGTTTTGGCTGGTCTGCATGATATGGCAAACCATGGATTGACCACCAGTGTTAACTGTGCATGCAATAAAATATTTTTCATCATCATGAGTCGGTTACTGTAAAAACTGTTCCTACAGGTGTAATGAATTCTGACTGTATTTCTACATTCATAATTCATTCTAACAGGCAAGTGGTACTTACTATCTTACACCAATGATGTTCTTGTTAACCTGGACAACAGAGAAAAGTCAGAGCAGTACTTTAGGAGATTGATTACACTGTCCTTTGCAAAGGCATTTACAATAGCAAATTTAGGAAACTGTGTGTCAGTAGAAAGGTGAGAAATTTTAATATATTCAATATGAGCACAAATACCAGCACTTAATGACAGACAGAGAACAATAAAGGCATAAACTGGAAGCGGCCCCGAATTGTAAAGCACCGAGCATAAGAAATTCTATTTTTTCACATTTCTGTATTCAGCAGCTCCCATCCTGTCTTCTCAGAAAAAAAAAAAAATTATAATCGCATGTACATAAATGGGTTCATCTGCCCTTTGATTTACTATCAGACCATCGCAGTCACTAATGAAGCTTCACTGCCTCTCTGTGGCTGCAGAAGTGTACTGTACAGTTTAGATCTTACCAGGGTCTAATGATTTGATTTCATCTGATTTGACAGTCTGTTATTTTAGTGTCTGCTGTGTTATTTTATGTTACTTTATTTTATTTTGTTTTATCTGTTTATACATTTGCAGGGTGCATTTTACGTAATGGGTTTTCGCTTAATCAGTTTGCCAAAAAACACATTGCCAATACATACACAATGCATAGAGAATGGGAGAGATGGGAGGGTCGGTCAGTATAAGATAATTTTTTGCTACAGAGCAAATCAGGTCTTGACAATCTAAAACAGTTTTATCAAAAAGTATGATCACACTATTCTAAAACACTGATTTTGGTAATATTTTTCATTAATTTATAATATGGCTAGGTATTCCATTTTCTAGTATATTCAAATATAACGGCTAGAGATCTGTACTGTCTGGAATGAACAGTATTTCACTTGTTGTAAACTTGGTTCTTCACATAATCAGTGACTAACAAAAAACTACTTATGTGGGATCTTTGTTTTTTTTTTGGGGATAGCAAAACCATCAGTACACAATGTCTTCCTTGGGTGCTGTGAGGCGGAGGTGTGACCCAGATGCCCTTGCTGACTTTAAACAGGTGTCCTGCTTGGCCTTTAACATGACTATCTGTGGCACGACCCCTGCTGCGCCGGGCCCCCGTACCCTGCCATTTCCTCCCAAACACTGCCAGCACTGTATCATTTCCCTGTCACCAAATGACTGGCTAGCTGCTATGGCGCGCTAATGAGGGGAAGAGAGGGCAGATGAAGAGAAACTACAGGAAGACTGGTTCTTCATTTCCCCTGTGCAATACAATACACAGAATCAATCCTCCATCCTCCACTTGTCTGTCTGTAGCCACTTTGGCTGCAGGGAGAAATTAAGAGCAACACAGCAGTTATTAGTGCTGGAGAAAATCTCATTTGAGAAGATACGAGTGCTGATTTCCATCCAAAGCAAACAAAACAATAAAACAAAAAAAAGTAGCTGTAAATCAGTAGCTGTAAATTGTACATTATAATGTCACTGGCTTATCGTAGCAGATAACACGTCTTTTTTTGCAGTACAAATTCCCACTAAGCACCTTTTCTTGGTGCTATTTAAAAGTATCTTTTCTCAGTGTAGTACTGTGCTGTATGCTCTCAACCTTCTGGTGATCTGGAGATCCTGAAATATTTTAATGTAAATCTAACTTAATATGAAATATGAAACAAATCCTATGCACTAAACCTTCATTATATCTGCATAATAAAGTCAAACTTTAATCTTGTTTTTTAATTAATCTCAGCTAAATCAGTTAAAAAAAAAAATTCAGATAAGAAAACTGTGTTTCTTTAGCCTCATTCAAAGTTAAAGGTTTTATTTGGTTCTTATTAAGTTAATCAGATGCTAACAGAGAGTGCAGACAGATAAAGGATGGGTAATCTAATGTGTTGCTTTCTCATAGAAAGCTATCAGTGCCTTTGAATAGGTTTCTCCAACAGGCCCCGGCTGAATGAATTACACTAGTCTGTTAGTATTCTGCCTCTGCCGTACAAAAGGTCAATGTCAAATGCACCTCATTTAAAAGTCAATAGCGACCATGCACATCATCTCCTGGGAATTCTGTCCGGGAACCCTCCAGACGGCATTGTGTATCATTCAGTTAGTCGAGGGCAGCCAGAGAGCTTTTTTAATCTTGACCTTCCAATAAAATATGCTCCCTATCCAGAATTACATGGTCTAAAATGGAGACATAAGCTCCCAACAAATCATGCCCAGACTGAACCATCTCAAGGGAGAGGTGCAACAGGGACGGACACAGACACAACAGGTTCAACACTGGCTACGCACGAATCTGCACTTCTTTGTTTACTTTGTCTTTAAATCTAAAACACACACACGCAAACACACACATTCACACGCACCAAGTCCAAAAACACCATTGTCATATATAGACCAAACGGGATACAATAATAGTAATGCAAATTTAAAAGTGTATTAATGTGTCTGTTATATTAGTAATTATCACAAAACATGATACAGAGGAAAATGATTAGAGCGCATGATTCAGTACTGTCTAAAAATATCTTTTTTCTAACACTGTTAGCAAATATATATATAAATATATATAAACTATAAAGACTCACTGCTGGACACTCCCATCACGTCTCACACAGACAGCAGCAGCGCCACTCCAGCTACAATCCACTTGGCAGGACGCTGTTTGGTTCGGAGATGGAGGGTCCAAACGTATGTTGACCCACGCTGCTTAGTGCGGTACACCGGACACTCGTAAGTACCTTTGAGTTCCTGCTCCTCTGCCGGCACAGCTCTAGCATACAGCACTGGCATGGCTGGGGTCAGATCCCTCAAAATCGCTTCAGAGATCATCCCAGACTGAGTGTCCCAACGTGCTCCTAGAGGGACACAGGACAGAGATTCTCATTTTACCAATTTTTGATATGTTTCAAAATACTTCAAAAAATCTATGTAACTTAATTTAGTACAGCTGACGGCATTGGAGAGATATATGGGCTGATTAATTCTGACCATCCATGAAGAGTCCGTGGATGTAGGCTCCCTCCCGTGGTGGATGTCCAAAGTCGTCTTTTGTCTTCTTTGTTACATCCACAGTCAGAGTCATCTTATCCAGGGGCCACTGATTCTTGCGTGCGATGCTCTGCAGCACAGCTGGAAATAAAACGAATCTGCATATTTAATATTTCTGGGGCACATGTCATCTAAATCATTGTCTTGTTCACACACTGGGACCTCACCTGTGAGAAAAGACTGTGGGTTGAAGAGCCCAGAGAGCCAAACAACTGCAGGCAGAACAAAGTCTTGCGTCCAGCTGTCCAGCTCTCGACAGCTACACATCAGATCACAAAACCTACATATACAAAAAAAAACCACAAAAAAAAAAAAACAGTAATTAAAATCACTGTGTATCATTGCCTGGCTTTACACTTAAAGACAGTTTTTTTTTATTTAGTTACAGTGAACAATGCAGAGTAATAGGCCATAAGAAAGGCCAGACGGTGTAGAAAATGCTTTATTATTTGAAAGAAGTAGTGACCATTGTGCAAGTGTTTTAGTGGAGGGATACGCCAGTCTGGCCCAGGAATCCGGGACAGAATCATTGAACAGAGCCGACTGCAGAGTCTCCATACTGGAAGAGATGGTGAGTTCTCCCTGTGGACAGAGAAATCTCCATTAATGATACGAGATATTACTGTACTGTTATAGAACAGAGTCATATAACAGCTCATGTTACAATGGATTGTACCTTCAGACCAAGATCCAGCTCATTAAGGGACTTCCTTATTTCTGCTAGCAGGAGACTCATTCGTTCACACTCCTGGAAACACACTAAAACGTAGGGGCTTCGCTCCGTTGTCTTTGTGATTATCTCTGCCATGTTATACTCCTCAGGAAGCTTGTCAAGGATGTCTTCAATGACAGACTTGACCTGACAAATACAATAAGGTTATTTATAGTGCTAGGTCACTGTATCAGCTGCTTTTTTTTCCCCCATTAATGCTTCTTCCTGCCTTCACACCTTCTCCTCTGTGCTCTGAGATGCCCCCTCTCCTCTGGAGGAGTCCTGTGGCTGCAGTTCCAACAGAGTCCTTAAGAGGTTGTCTGAGGTGACAGTGAGGCACTCCAGCTCAGCATTTGGATGTAGACCATACAGAGTGGGATTCTCAGATGGGAGATGTTCATCAATATAACTGTGGTAACCACTGTACTCCATGAACGGAGGGGCCAGGAACCCAGGACACAGAAAGAGCTCCCCTTCAAACTAAGAAATTAAAAATGTAAGAATACAAAGATTAAAAATTGAGCACCATATACAGCACAATAATTCATAGAAATCAAAAATGGCGACAATGTAAATCTAACCTAAACCACCCTCTAAAGCTAAATACAAACAAATCATATACTGTGTGTTTTAGAAGTCAATATAATGGGCAGCAGTGCATTCACAAGCCTTTTGTTGAACTTACAACAAAACGGATTAATTGATGTCTGATCGTACAAATGGCTTTCTGGGAGGAAGAGTGGTGGAATAGCTTGGTAGTAAACATAAACTCTGAGAGAGGGCTAATCAGCCCTCTATGGGAGTGAAGCTGATGAATTTCAATTGAAGCATCTGTCAGTTAAAAGTACCAAATAATCCACAAACAGTGCTTTGTAGTGGTGTGTCATGCAGCAGCCAGCAGCCAATTTTGGTGGTGGTGGAGTTTAAGTGCAATACTGCAGTTTAGGTTTACATCCCAAGAGGGCACCCTTTACCTTGACAACAACACCAAGAAATTCAAAACTTCACATTTTCTTTACTATTTGGCTTCAGAAAATTAAACATGACCCTTCATCAAGTCTGCATCCAAATTAATGAGCTGAATGAAATGTCGATTTTTTTTTAACCTTGAAAATTATAAAGGGAAACAAGTTAAAATTCCTAGTTCAATAGTTTTGTTGAAATCAAACACAAAAAGAAAAAAAAATGAATAGATTATTAAACCACAACCTGAACAACTGGCTCACCATTTTCGGATGCATGAATTCTTGCAGATATGTCTTACACAGTCTTCTATCCCAGTCATCAGTGATGTGTCCTCCATACATGATCTCCCCAAAAAGAAAACACAAGTCCTCCCAAGGCACCTGCATGGACTATAATAGACTTAGTGTGTAGACAAAGATAAAATTGCAAATATAATTATAATTCTGTCTTTAAATAATTAGGAGCATTTTTAATAAAAAAAAAAAAGACTTTAGACTGAAGATAAAGGTTATTCAAATTAATTTTCAGGAGATCAATATTTCAGCATCATCTTTAGTTTTGCTGTATTATTCAGCTCCTCTGTTCAAACATCATGCAGTAACTATATGATCTCTTACCAAATGAGCTCCTTTAATGATGATAACTGTGAGCACATGTAACAAAATTATGTTTCTTTACACACACACTGATCTAAGGTATGACAGAAGAGTCTCTTCCTCAGCGGGAGATTATGATCCGTGAGGGTGAAGGAGGAAGAAAAGAACCTGTGATTCATAACAAATTACAAAAGCTGGAGGTTCACAATCATTTGTACCTGTATTGTTTTGCAAATTGCTTCCTTCATCAGCTCTAATTGCAGTGATCACTTATGTAGCGTTGTGAACTGTCACATTGGCTGCATGTAATTACATTTAGGATAACGCTTCATTGCCCTCCTAATGAATTCTCTGTATACGCACATACAGGTTACTGTTTGGTTAACATAATGAAGGACATTCGTTTTTGGAGGGCAGAATACCTAGGAGACATAATTGGTTGTGACCAGAGTAATAGGAGCTCTAAGAGAAATGCATTAGGAGTTGTGAGGGGTGCAGCACCCTAAGAATGGATTTTTTGTCTTCATGAAATAAAGCTAAATTATAGGTTGCGTTATAAGAGAAGAAATGTAGAAAAAAAATAGATGGGAATGAACATTTTTCACAAATAACAGTGGAACAAAAGATTTCAATAAGTAATTGGACACACCGTACTGTAATTCAGCATCCCTGTCTTACAATAATGCCACTTCAAACACCATTATCATTATAAATTTACACAGCTTAAGAAAGTAGTAGTAAAAAACTAATTAAAAGTTTTATTAATATCAATAAGAAATGTTAATAAAATATAAATAAAAAAATGAAAATGTTGAATTATATTTAGAAGGAGTGGTAAAAATACTTTGGTGTTGGCCTCTAGGTAGTTGTACAAGACATTTGCTGAGATGGTGAGGTCTCCGGTGCTGATGGGGTAGTTGTGGTTCCACCCTTGGGGTCCAAATTTACGGCGCTCGGTGACACAAGCGTGAAAGAAGCAGAGGGAGAAGAACATAGAGTTGAACTCCTGTTCTCTGGAACACATATCCAGAGTCTCCTGGACAGACAGACAGAGAGACAGAGAGAGTGAGAGAGAGAGAGAGAGAGAGAGAGAGAGAGAGAGAGAGAGAGAGAGAGAGGTTAAGAAATACAGATTACAGTGAATGCCATCAAACATAATGCGTTTTTAGAAATTATATTTAATTTTCAACGCACTTGACTGAAGTTGTTGAGGGCTGCATGCAGACTGGCATTCATGCCTGTGGGTGGCTCATTGGTGATTTTGATGGCATTCTCCAGTATACCTCTGGGGATTACATGCTGCTCAGGGCTTGGTGCTGGTTCCCCGGTGATGAAAACCCTGTAGCTGGGATGACTGTCCACAGCCAATGTCTCCAGAAGAGCATCTAGAGAGGGCAGCCAGCAAGCTACAAGGTGTACGTTCTGGAAGATAAAATTTTTCAAAAACATAAAAAAAAGGCAGATTAAGTTATAAATTGATAAAATAAATTTGTTTTTATGTATATTTATCTTTGTGTTCAAATGAAGAATCATTCCAATCATTTTCCCTTTGTCCTGAAGTAGTAAGGCACTCACTTGGTTGCAGGCTTCTCCCTTTAAAAGAGGCATTTACGGAGCTGATCTAGCCAATTATCTTTTTTATTGAACCAAATTGAGTTTATTTCCCTTGCTCAGGGGGTGAGATAATATCATTAGATGCATTACAGGCTGGCTGGAGGAGCAGCCTGAAGTCACTACAGTAATCTAGTCAGTGAATGGTAAAATTCCCACCTGCAGAATGACCCAGTGTCCCAGTTTAGAAGCACTCCTCAAAGCCCTTTCAGCTACCTCCTCCTGCCCCTGTCCCAGGGACACATTGTGCAAGGTGCCCTGGTCAATGGAAAATCCCAGCTTCAAGCCTGAAAAGAAAGGAAATTTTGAATGTTTATACTTACCAAATCAGGAAATATAAGTAACAAATAACACGTGTTGTACCTAGTTTCTCTACATCTTTGAGTGGGTCCACTCCAGGTGAGAGGATGAAGAACACAGGGGTTGAGGGCCCACTTTCCTCATACAACTTGTCAAATTCCAGCCTGGCAGCATCCACATATTTTGTTCCCATGTTCTCCTCTACAAAGTTCCTGCCAGGGAACATTGTCAAAAAGTAAAAAAATGTGATTCGCTGTTCAATACTTAAAAATACAAATGTAATTTGGTCATTTACTCACTTTAGTGTATAGGTGATCCTATCAGGGCGAAGTGCTCTAAGGATAATGAGCTTCTGGAGGGAACTCTTGTTCTTCCAGTCCTGGGGAAGTCTTTCCTTTTCAGGACAACTGGATTCAACAATCTTCCTCCAACGCTTTGGTGAGCTCTCCATGTCTCTGTCCAGTCCACTGAAGTCCTCCATTGTAGAAATTGTCTATATCCAAATAACAGACATTATAACACCCGTCTTAGCAGTGTACAATGGTGTGTAGCGATGATATGTTAATAGCCTGTACTGTACCTTAACGGCTCCCCAGGTATGTGGAGAGAGGAAAGACACAGGACTAAGTTTGCTAGCTTCAACAGGAAAACGCAGTAGGAAGTCAAATTCCTGAGCATCAATCAGGCCTTGTTTGAGCAGAATCTGAGGGGAAGGACCAAGAGCAGTTTGTAATGATCCATGTTGCATTGATCTCTTTTTGGTCATTTCCACAACAACTGAATACAGCAAGAAAACTCTGGAAAAAGGGACTGGGTAAACTAATACAGGCTGAATAAGTGCCTGTGAATGTGACAAAGCCATATGAAGGACAGCCTTCAAAACGCCACAGTTTCTAAGATGAAAACAGTTGGCGCAATGACAGATAATTGCATTATGCCATCAGAACCAACCCCCTTGTCAGAACCAACTGTCTGAACAGCAGCCATGGAGCAAGGTGTGAGAGGTAATCAATAGCAGCGTATGGTCCTGCTGACTGCTTTTAATTGAAGTTAATGTGGGGGCAGAAAAGTACTTTGATTGATGAGGATGACAGGAGGCCCCACCTTTGAGGCGGCCCTGAGTCCCTCACCTGGAAGGCAGTGTGTGACAGGAAGGTTAACTTGTCTCTCTCAAACAGGCCCTGGCTGGTGTACAGGAATACATAATAGGTGGTGGCCTCAGTGAGGATGTGCACTCTGGTCCTCACATCCTCATCCCATTCTGCACGCTCCATCGCTTTGTTAAACACTGAGTTAAAGGTCTGGAAAACAACCACAGAGAGGATTAGTGCTATCATAAAGAATTCATACATATAGCCACGACCCTGAGCCCTGCACTGGACAGAGAACTAAACACAAAAACAAAAGCTGACATTTTGGTAGAGAAACACACATTCAAGCTGATTTGCCTAAAATTTAAATCAGCAAAAGAAACGACAATCACAAACAGCACGGCAGAACGGAATATTCGTCAAAGTGGACTGAGTATTATTTAAAGTAATGCACAGAACAATGTTTGTCCCCTGAGAGCGCTTCAGGGGTAAAGGTTTCACCTTCAGAGAAAACTGGTACATGGGGTTAATCTTGCTGAGGTCACTGATGATGAAGAAGAGGAGCGACGCTCTCTCAGCTGCTGGGCGGTATAGTTCTCGAGCCTCGTTGATCTTTGTCTCGTTCTCTCTGGCCTCCACCACCTGCGTGTTCCAATTGTGCAAAATGAGCTATTAGGCTCTCAGTCATGCTCCAAAACCCTCTCATTACACATATTCCAAACTACACATCATTTGCAGCTAATGCAATAAAATGAGGCTCTTGCTGATGCATGACATTCAAAAACACTTGAGTGACAAAAAAATAAAAAAACACATATGTACTTGACTACAGTCTGATTACTGAGCGGACCCTGCTGGTGTAATAGCCTCACCTTGCACTGAATGTGAGCAGCTGTGGTCTTGGTGTTCTCAAGTTGCTCCACCAGAGAAATTTCACCAAGAAAATTACCACAGGCGGCAGAAAGGCGACTCAACAGGTCATCCTCCAACCTCTTGAGCTCAATCTTGAAGTGGTTCTGTTGTGTGGTCAGCTTCATCTTGGGAAACATACACAAAACAATTCAGATTGGTGTACTTTTCTGTTTCATATATTAGAGACTGTGGTCTTGCATTTTTTAAAAAATCACTAAAATCAGAATGGTTTACTTAAGGGTTCACCTTTAGGGCCTCCAAGTCGGGCCTCTCCCGGGACACTACCTGTCCAAGCAGCTGTTCTTCCAGGCCCACAGGGGTGACTGTGAAGTTGATGAGGGTGGTCTGGGCCTGGAGCTCAGGAGGGAAATGGGGATTGGCCAACTTAGTGTGCATTATGAGTTGAAAGTTACTGTTGTATTCACACTCCTTGCCCCCAATTTGAATGTACCTGGAAAACAGAAGAGTAAAAAACTTAGCTGAAGTCGACACCGACTACCCAATTTTGTTATGAAGCTGTTACAATACATGAAGTGTGCTTTAAAACTCAGCTTTGTTGCTTCTATAGAGAGTAACTGACTGAAACTTTAGAGCTATTTGAGGAACGAATCCCAACTCAAGGTCAACTTACAAGCTTTTTCTAAAGCTTTACTGTTGAGTCAGCATGGAAGAAGTGCTGTGGATAAAATTATAGCAGCTACTGAGTTTCCAGTAGCTTCCATCACCATGATTATCACCACCAACTGAGCACACATTTGGCTGATGAAGACGGTGATACACTTTAAAAAACTCCAGAAAGTATGTGGACTTTGAGACAGTGTTTGTTTTTGACAAAATAGCATCTCCAATGTAATGAGTGACCCTTCATGTTTAGAGCTGTTGTTTGCTAATCAAACGGTCTGCTATAAACATTATAAAACTTTTATCACAAGTAATTTCCTTTGTAAGACAAAGCAGGTGGTTAATAAAATTTAAAAAAAGGAATCATGATGATTAGGAACATTTGAATTGTGGTGGTATAAACTCTTTGATCCTGAAATGTCTTTATGCATCTGAGCTTGTCGACCTCACACTTTTGCGCGTTGCAACTTCAACAGATGAAAGAACTTCACTCTGGCTCCAAATGTCACTTATATTGAAGACAAATAATCTTGAATAAATATGACAGATTACCACCACAGCAGCCAATTTTTATCTGTTCCTGCATTTCAATTAAATTAGCACTGGCTTGACGAACCTGGTGGCTTTTCATTTTTCTCTAATTACCCCTTAGATGTCAGGCAAGGCCCCAATTTTACAGCAGAGGTTCCTCATGGCCTGGGTCTGGTTCAACTCTATATCTTCACAAGCCAGAATTAATGTACTATTGATAGAACCATTACTCCACCAAATTAAAGTCCTTGCTGATGGATTGGCTTGTAGTCTTCCGTCAGCCATGAAAGGAATAATTAGTATTCATTACTTCACACTCTACAACATTCCAATTATTAATGAACTTCAGCTGTGGAGCCCTACCAGATCCATCATGGCTGCCCCAGCCGGTTGTATTAATCATCGACAGAAACAAGTGTGCGGGTCATCTACAAGGGATAAACTTATAATCAGATTTACCATGATGAATCGTTTTTCCTGGACAGACAGGACTTCAGAAGAAGCTTGGTGAACATGCACCGAGATACTCAATATTCATGGTCATACACAGATCAGTACAAGAAAGATGTAAACATTCTTGAGGCGGATGCCAAAGCAGAATGTCAATATAGAGCATTTTCGATTTATTTTCTGCAGGTTGTCCAGTATAGGAAATTAGCTGGATTTTGCCTGTTGAGGATTAACTGGTAACTGAACAAAGGAAGTGGATTTCACTGGGCAGCAATAGTCACGTTTAAAAATTAGGTTTGAAAGCAGATAGATTTACCAAATACAAACCAAGTGCCAGTCTGGATGGTATGTGTAAGTTGTCGATAAAGATTTTAAGTCAAGTGGCGTTAGTGGTAAAGCCTTATCTTTCATTAAATAACACAAAATACTGAAATATGGCCTCACTACTTGACAAAATGCATCAATTTACGATCTTAGATAATGCAGATGCAGTGAGAATTTTATCTTTCTGCTTCCAAACAAATAAATGCAGACCAACACCAACAGGTCACCTATCAGGGTTATGAAATTACTGAAGCTGAATTGAGTTTGCCATAATGATGGAGGACCAGTAAATTTAGTGTGTTACATGCTTGCTTTTTGTGGCCAACAGGAGTCCTTATACATAACCATGACTGTCCTCAATTCAGCTTTTACACACTGAGGCTCAGCTGTTCAATATTCATCACACCAAAAGAACATGAACACACAAATATACATCTATCACCCATCTTGAGGGACCAATCAATATGTTGGCCTCAGGGATTCAGAGCACGTGTCACAAATTCATTTATAATCTAAAGAGTGGGCAATAATAATGCATTCAGTCATGTCTTACTGGTGTTTCAATGCTCACTCAGATTCAACCATCTGGCAAATCTGCTCCTATTGTCTCACACCACAGACACATTATGATGGCTTGTGGGCATATTGACTTGTGTATCAACAGGGATAAAAAAAAAAAATCCAAAAAACATACATTTATTTAAAATGTTTTTGATGAGCTACAGCAAAACAAAGCATTTGTATGTGGTGAGCTGGTTTGATGCTTCATATATGTATTTTTTTGTCTTTGATCTTTCAACATTGTAAATGTAATGTCGCAGTTTCACTACCAACCTTCCTCTTTTGATAGTGTTTTTGCCCAGTAGAGGCTCCAGGACCGGGTCTACCTTTTCTGGCAGATTCTCAAGCAGAACCGTTTCACCACAAGTAAGGGCTTGTTCGATCACATCTAGATACCTGCTGAATCAAAAGCAACGGAATAAAAAACACAAACAAGTATTCTGACATGCACATTTCTATGGTATAATAGCACTCTTCATGGCTTTGTACAACAGGACACTGTGATAGCAAACAGATAGATATCTCCTTCTCACCCTTTCTGTCCCAGCTGCACCACCCTCAGCTCTGACCCTAGCCGGTTTCTGATCCACTTGATGCCCTGCTGCTGTGGGTCAATGATGAGTGGCCAACGCTCACTGGTGGTCAGGATGGCAGCGTTCTCGGTGGACATCCTATCATTTGGCAGGCCCTGGTTATGCCAGGCAGCCACAGTGGCATCATCTGTAAGCATGAGGATGGGATCCAGGCCGTCTGTCAGGGGTACAGAGACCTGGAACAGAAACCAAGGAATGATGTCACTCTAGTCGGATCGCCAGTGGCAGCTGAGACAGATGAGCTTCAGTTCACAGACTTTACAGAGGATGTTTGGAGAGAAAGATTTTACTCTCTAAATAGCTATAGTCTAAAACAGTAAAAAAACTGACCTGACTTACCTTTTGAGACCGAAGGAAGGGGACCCATACATTGTTAAGGAGGTCCACACGATACGGTCTGGTAAAGTAGCCCATGTAAGAGACGAATGCTGAAGTTAGGAGGACATCACCACACAGAGTTTTCTGTTGCTTTTCATACTGAACAAGTGCTTGGGACCAGCGCTCGTTCTCCGACTGAAAGACAAAAAGACCAGGTTTCAATATCATTTTAAAAATTCACAAGAAACACATAAAATAACAGGTTTACCAGGAGAACTCTTCTGAAAACAGTTTAAACCAAAGGACTAAAGAGGAATCTACAATGCAGGGAACTGAACTGAAATGCTGGGCAACTTCTCACTCCATTTATTTTAAAAACTAAGAAAATGTAAGCAGTGCAGCATCCAACTGCAATTCCCTTAAAATAGCTTTGGAAGTTTGATTCACTCAGCATTAATTTAGCATTCATTTAAACCTTCAATACTATGACTGTGACAGCCCTACAACAATAAATCATGCATGGCATTTTCTTACA
Organism: Toxotes jaculatrix; assembly: GCF_017976425.1. Lineage (NCBI taxonomy): Eukaryota > Metazoa > Chordata > Actinopteri > Toxotidae > Toxotes > Toxotes jaculatrix. Next base: position 13,882,924 of record NC_054401.1, on the reverse strand, counting down.
AGGGGCTGTGGATCTAGAATATGTCACATAATAAATTCTCAGACAGTTAAAAATCACTACAATTTTACCCTAATGTATTATGGATTGCCTGTAATATCACTCAGTCCGGGGTGAGACACTGTTAATTTCCAACAGCTGTTGAGGCTTTGAGGTAAGTTAATGATTAAATATAGACGGTCTGATTTATTAGTCTGAACACTATTGCTTCCAGGTCAATGCCATAAAGACAAAACATTTATCTTGATATGCTTAAAAGCCAAGCTGTTCCATGCAAACCACATTTATTTTGTTGAATAAGAAAGTCGAACTCACAAAATGGCGACTGAAATGGCCATCTTTTATTTCATATTAGCATCCATAAAGATAATAGATGCTGTAAAAAAAAAAAAAAAGGCATGCGCAGCAAGGCAAAAGTTAAATATAATATTCAGAAAAATATCCAAATGTGCAACATTAGATATCTATATATTCCAAACATGAATATTCCATGACAATTTTCAAACAAAAAAAAATCTTGAAAAATGAATTATTATTTCACCTAAGACAAACTACAGCTTGTGCAAGGACATTAGCACACAAATGTGCGCACACACACGTCTACTGCACTGACTGAGAGCAGTGTTAGTGTAGCATTCTTGCCATCTCTCTTCCTTTCTCCATTTGGAAACCGTTCAGCCAGCCAGTTGCCCAGTTCAGCCATGCGTTTTCTGTGGTCCAGCCCTCTCTACCTGTCTCACAAGTCCCCAGTATGCTGCTGGGCCAGGCTGTAAAATCTCCCTTTGCTTGATCGACTCATACAAATGTCAGGCTATCCTGCCAGGACATAACAACTTCTAGTCCAGATTACTGATGCAATTCGATTACCAGCACCTCTCCATGCATGCCTCTGCCAAACTGACAGTTTGCTTTATGCCAGGGCAGCCCCAGTGACACCACCAAACTCCTCTATCTCTCCTTGTTTACCTCTAAGCCCTTGACTAGTCGGTTGGCCAGCTCTATGGTCTGGTTGGTGCGTGTGACCTCCTCCTGACAACTGATTTTCTCAGCTGTAGCCCTTTCAAACTGAGCTGTTAGGCTCTGGACGCTGGCATCAAGATCCTGGAGATACAAACCAAAAGGCACGGAAATTAGATACCATTAAGAAAATCTAGCTTTTAAACTAAATGACGTAAGTAAGTATAATAATAACATTTAACTCACCGCCAGTTTCTTTTGAACTGACATTAGTTTGGCTGTTGCAGTTTCTAGTTCTGCATTAGCTTGTGATAATGCATGCCTCTTTGGAATTACCTCACAATAAATCTGCAAAAAAGGAGGCAAACCTTATGAAAAAAAAATCTCCTCGATGAAGAGCAAACCTTCTTGAAGAATAAGGCCAGAAAATGTGTTAACATTTATTATAACTTAGGTGCTGCCTAACCTCGTAGTATCTGACGATGTTAATAGTCCAGGCACAGAGACCAGCTGCAGCTGTAGATTTGGTCCGAACTAGGTCAGGGTGAAACTCTGGGTTTCTCAGATACTCTTGTTTTACCACAGTCAAACAGGACTCTGGGATGTGCTCTTTGTCATATGACACCAGGGCCTGCAGGAAATCATCCACCTAAGAGACATAAACACAAATAGAGATGGATACTTTAATACCCACACTGGAAATCTGGGGCCAATGCCAGTATAATAATAATTAATAGTAATTACAAATCTAAACAACTCCACACAACTTTATGCTATGTTTCCAAAAGAGATGGTCTTATAATTTGATCCCGTTCGCAATTAAACTCAACACAAATTAAATGATCTCTGTTGTTGCTGTTGTTGTGAAATGAATAAGCGCACTTGGTATGGATCAATATTTAAAGTTTAGTACTTGGCAGATACTGGAAGTTAACACTAACAGACTATATAGCCATACTGAGAAAGCATATTGGTCTAACACAGATTACTCGAATGCATTTAGAGCTATATGTAAAATATACAACTACCTTTCCCTTTTTTCACCTGTTGCCCACTGACACCAACGATAAAGAGCCACAGTGAAAACAAGCTTTTAAGCTTATGCTGTCCTTGATCTTCTTTTAAATAATATATATGAGGGATGTATCAGATGCATTTTTAGTCAAATTCAACCAATAATAAATTCAAAAACCTAATATGTCTAAAATGATTTAAAAATATATGTTTGCAAAAGAAAGAACTGACCTCCATTTCATGCTAAATTCAACTGGCTTTTTAAAAACCAAATACATCCTTTTATGGTCACATTTGCATTAATAGTCGCTAGAGGTTGAGAAACGGGTCAACAGTGAGTGAGCATATTCATAGAGCCATCCAGCTGTAATGTGAGCACTGGAGAGATGATGGGCAGGGCCAGGGTCAAGGCCCACACACAAATTAGATTGGCATTAATCAGGCAGATGTGATTGACATTATGACAGCTTAACCTTGCCCATGAAGGCCCGCGCCGCCTTCCAGCTCCGATCTTTAGGCACTCGACCGCGGGGGGCTAACAGAACCATCACAGCTGCTGCTACATTGATCACTGCCACTGGAGGGTTTGGAAAGGCCTTCAGCTCAGTAAGATTCATCTAAAAAAACAATTATAAATGTTATATAATCTTTAGAATAACTGAAGATTTGATGAAGATTTGATGAGTTTGATAAAACGAAGCACCTTGTTGAGGGTGTCCAGTGCTGCTGTGGCAGCTGTCAGCGATGGCTCTGCTTTGGCTAGGTCGTTTTCACAGTCCTTCTGTTTGACTGATACTTCTGCCTGGATTACAGCAACCTGTACAAAAGCATCTATGATTAATTAAATCACAAAATATTATGGAATAAAAGGTGTGGTATGAATAGTGAGTGTGTATGTGTGTATGAAAAACAGGATATCTCACTTTTTGTGCCTCGACATCTGCAGCCTCTCTCTTATTTCTAACCCTCTCAGTCTGTAGTCCAATCTTTGTAATTAGAGCTTCAATATTCTGGTTTTTAAAGGTCAGTTCAGCTTCTTGGGATGCCAATTTGGCTTGTAGATCCTCAACCTAAAACAGAGAAAAAAAAAAATGATTACATGTACTTCAATGTGTAATACATGTACAGTTAATGTCAGGGAAATACCAACACTGTTTAAATCAGAGACTAATACTATTTTTAATTTACCTACCTCAACCTTGTACCTTAAACCCTAATATTAGCTCCCTACACTATAAAGACGTTTACCTGAGCAGCAGTGGTTTGGAGCTTTTGAAGGCCGATGTCAAGCCGGTTCATCTTGTGCTGGAGCTGAGACCGGCTCTTCTCCAGAAGGTTTCTGTACAGCGTGATTTGCTGGAGAAAACTCTTGGGGGTGGTGTAATTGTACCTCTTCTCATTGCGCTGGTATTTTTCACTTGCCTGGTTGACACTGGTGTGAACGTAGGCCATGAAAAGACTGATGGATTCCTGGACGGCAGGCTGTAAAAATAAGCAGACAAGGGGGGGAGAGGGGAGAACAGGGCGCGCTGGATTGAGTAGAGTTTAACATCCCCAACCTGATGGAGACTGAAATATTATCTTCATAAATTTTGAATTCATCTACAAGTTTTGCCATCTTACTTGGCTGGCCCTGACTTACTCAATCTGAAATTTAGGTGCAGCTACCAGGAATGATTACGCTTTGAAACCTCTATGAAAATAATGTGTTTAGGCCACTGACGTGCAGCTTATAACACATGCACACTGTTTACATTATCTCTGATGCCCTCCAACTTTCTAAACACTGTCTTCAGTGGCTGTTGTACTATATTCCAATGGGGTATTCATCATATGGTTGCTCAATGACACACAGCCTCCATTAATCAAACAGTTAGCGATCAATTAAAGCAAAAACAAATGAGCAGAGAATACAAGGATCAAACCTAACCATAATTCACAAAAAACCATTGTTAATGATCATAGAGCCAGGAGGGAAAAAAAATCATTATTAATTAAGATTTGACATAATGCTTTTTGACAAAGCATGCTATGTTCAGTTGAGATACGAAAGTTCTCATTGATTGGCCTTGTGCAACAACTATTAGTGGGTTGTGCATTTCTAACTTTAAATAAATGATCATTTCAATGCTTGTATTCCTGCCTCTTTAAGAAGATAAACAATCATTAACTTAATGACTTTAGATATAAGGTCTTATATATTTATATGTTTCAACTTTTCAAGTATTTTCAAAGTATTTTGCTATTAAAGCAAATGAATTTAAATTGGAAAGTTCTTACTAATTCCACAAAACTGTATTATTTATTTTATTATATTATTTAAGTCCTCCTGTGAGTACCTCATTACTATGACTTTATTACTAGCCGCATGCTCGAATAATGTTTGGGGTGAATTTGCATCAGGCTGCTATTACTAAGCAGTGATACTCCAATAATGCCACACATTCTTAAGTACTACAGCTACTGCTACTACAGAACATCTTTTCTGCACATGGACAGATGTAGACACACAAACACACACACACAGTGGAAAGTAATAGTCTGGCACGTATTCACATATGTGATGACACTTCCTGGTTGTGACAGCTGTGCCTCCTTAGAGGGTCGTTATGTGCTTAATCACTCTTCTCTCATTAACATAAATGATCCTGGGTTGTGATCGTTCCACTGCTATGATGGAAAACAATGATATGCCTGCTCTCTCTGTGAGTCTCCAGGCATGTGTTCAGCAATTTGTCAGTACCTCAGCAGAGAACTAATGATGAGGGATCTATGGAAAAGTTAATCCAGCTGGACTGCAGTAATTAGAAGGTGTTCATTAAAGTCTAACTCAGTCTGGAATATGGGGGTACATGGCAAACCTAAGTAAATACTGTACATGGCTTGTTTATGGTAAAATCACAAAGTTCACATATATGTAGGGGAGAGCAGGGAGCCAAAAATCATTTCATTTAGAATTTGTCTATTAGGATGAGCGAGATGGTGATATAAAGTTGAAAGGCCTGACCTCGATGCCTTCAATCTCCTGGATGAACCTGTAGCTGACCGACTGCAGAGCATCAGTGGTCCAAGGATGGAACCAGTTGATGGTGGTGCATTGGATGAGGGCTGGGAATCGACGGGCCCTAATACGAAGGTCATTGCCCACAGGAGACAAACACAGAACCACCTACAAAGAAGGAAGCAGAGAGGCAAAGAGTCAACTACAAGCACACACGAAAACACATATGTACAAACATATATCCCCACATTTGAGCACAACAAGATGTGCAGCCAAGTGCACACAGGAAAATCAAAACAGATCATAGATATCACAGATGCATTCAAGAAGGGAACCCATAACTGGCAGCCTTCTGTGCCCCCACTTTCATCACATTGGCATGTGGACAGGCAGCCACATTCCCAGTTGGCTGGAGCAGACGGTGACGCTACCAGAGGCCCTGGCGCAAAGACTAGCTGGACGGCAGACGTGTGTACAGAGACAAGAATTTCCTTCCTTTTAACCCCCCAGTTTGTCTGGCTCTTATAATTCAGCTTGTCAAACATATTTAATAATATTACACAGCAGCTGTGCTTTTTATTTTCTACTCAAACATGCTAGAGAATGCATAAGATTTTCACATTAATTTCTTGTTATGAATGTCGGCTGTAATGGCACATTCAAGTGCTATCACAAATGTCATCCTCAGTGTAACATTGTTTTTAATATAATTTTCCTCAGCTGCCAGTTTCTAATCGCTTCTTTTCTAATGTTTGTCTTGGTGGTAAATGTTGAAGCAATACTTGAGACCACCACTGGTCTCATGAAGTCATTCAAAGCTCACGTTTTGTTCAGACTCAAACTGACACATTTTATAGATACAAGGACAAAAACCGAAAGAGCAACACAATAACAGTATATTCAAACTGACAAAGCAAGAAGCACTAGGAGATAATAGAAGATAGTAGAGAGAATGTGAGAGACTAGACCGTGAGCTGTAGCCGGACTCGGTCGGTAAAGAATTTCCAGCAGTTCTTCCTGTTGTCCAGCAATCCGAGAGCTCGGACCTCAGCTCTCACACCTGACATGATTCCTTCAATCTCCTCCTCACTGAAGAGACCAGGAATTTCTCCTGGAAAAAAGTAAAAGTCATAATCACAGAGCGACAAACTGTGGTGATCAATATTCACTCTCCATACAATGTTATAATTTCAGAATGAGACCGAAGACTGAATAAGTTAAATAACTGATAAGGTACATTCATGAATTGAATCAGAGGATAACAACATATAATTCTACATACACAGGCTGACACAAGTGAAAAACAGTACGACTGTTATGGAGTTTGGGTCTGACCTGATGCCAGTAGGTCATTAATAACGACCAGAAACCGCTCATCAGGAATCTGTGCGTCAGTCAGGAGCAAAGCCACACGCTGATTCTTCACTCCAGTCTTTAGGAACAAGCCCGCCAGATCCATCTAAATAAAACCGCAAATGGCATGAATGGGCATCATACTGAGTCCACTGGAGAATTTCAAATTGCCCAACAACAATCAATGGGATAGCACGAGTCCCACGATAACGTCTTGATAATAGGCTATTAAACAATTAAATTGACAAACTTGCTTCATCAATGAGGTATTGAAATATTTCCCAGGGGCTTTTAATAGTATCTGACAATTATTTCCCGCGTCAGTGGAGAAGCTGAACAAAAAAGAATTTCATCAATATCCTGCATGCAGCCAGAGGGAAAACTCATCTAGAGATTTTTTTAAAAGAAACCCTCATTTAAGTTAATTATTTATATTTTATAACAACAATGTATTTTAAGACCATGTCAAAAGATTGTAACTACAAACAGGTCACTTGAAAGTTCTACATTTTCAGAAACGCATTTTTTATGAAGTTATACTGCACTTCCTGATCTATTTGTCTGTAACCTAATGACATCAATATTTACCTTAAGGTCTTGGATGCTATAACCTTTGCTTAGAGTGATTTGGAAGACTTCCACCGAGGATATGTAGGCAGCCAGACGAGTCAGGCTCTGCTTCCCACTGCCCCCGACCCCGACCAGTAAGCCATGACACCTTGGAGACTCCAGGATGCGACTGATACGACAGCTGGTAACAACACAATCTTTGTTATGCCACTACATACACGAGTCCCTCCAAGTATTATAGTAATACACACAGAATGTCTTTAAAAATAGCAATATGGTGTCTCCACTGCAGCAGTAACTTCCCTTTCCAATAAACTCCCATGTTTATAAGCTCTTTCCGTAGTCAACATGTGGTTGTGTGTTTGGTTTATTAAACATATGTCCACTGTGATCATTATAATGTAATTCTTATGATAATATGTGAACAAGACATACTTACACATGTTGCATGGCGTCTTCAAACAGCACCAGATTCATGGATGCATTGAGCTCATTGTAACTCTCCAGGGCATCTGTAAGGATGGCCCTGAGCACAGACCAGTCTGTAACAGGAGCATAGGAGGCTTCCTCACCCATTTGGGAAAAGTGGCAATAGAGGAGGGGCTGCTTTGTCACCTTTTTGTCCTCCAGTCCCTGGACGAGGACAAGCATAGTAAATCATTTCAATCGTTCGGTCAATGTTGCTATCTGAAGGTGAAGAACAGCAATTTATTCAGTTTACACTGTTTATCAGAATCTGTATTGCACCTCAAAGCATTCATGCACAGTCTCCATCTGGAGCTTCCGGAAGAACTGCAGGTCCTTGTCATCTACCAGTCTGTCTGAGTAGACTCTGCAGGACTCATGGAGCCACAGCAGTGCCAGCTCAGTGCTGTCTCTCACACTCTCAGGCCCAGCGAAGAGAATTCCCTGAATAACACGGATAATAAAATTAATATTTTCACTTTTCATTCAAAAGTGCAATTGTAGAACTTGCCTAAGATCAGAACTACCTGAAAGATGTTAGACAAATCTCGCAGATTAAATGTGTAGTGAAATTTGATGGCTGTGGGCAGAAAGCTGTGAACCATCTTGTGATGAAGGGTTATGGCAGCTTGGACCACAGCCGCAGCGCTCCTCTGAACCAGCGGACTGAAAAGCTGCTGCTTCAGGTGGCTACACAAGATCTGACTGAAGATTGACACCTGAGCATCAGCTGAAGGAAAGTTCACTGCAAACACTGAGAAATGTCTCTGTAGAAAGCACAGGCAAAACCAAATTTCAGAAAACACATAGCAGAGTATAATTAAATTAAATTATTAAAGACACAAGTTTAAGGATCACTTCCATCCAACCCCAAAAACAACAAATACATCCTTAGTATTAAAACCAATTTATCCTGAAACTACACACCTCAGGCTTGTTTTTTGTTGAAGTAAAATACTCCCTCACTATGCTGGCACTGGAGCATAAATTATGTTGTGTTCAGATCTGTTGTATTATCTATTAATGCTCAAAACCACACAAGAGATTTAAGGTAAGTTTTCCTCACAGCACTGCAACTGCACTTGAGGGAAAATGTAAGTTAAAAACCTGTGCGCTAATTTACACACAGATTATTTAATACTTATTTATTTTAAGTTAAACTACAGATCAAACCTGCTAGTATAAATCTGTAAATGCAGGTGATAAGATTTGAATTGAAAAAAAAATTATTCTGGTATGATTTCTTCAATCCATCTTCAGAAAGTAATTTTAAGGGCAATTATATTGACAAACATACCTGTAGTCTGGGGTTGATACTGAAGCTCCCAGCAGTTGGATTCATACAGGCAACATACTGGGTATTGTGTATTTCTTTTAGAGTCAGTTTCTGTCTGTCATACCTACAGTTAACATGAAATGGAAGAAGGCTGGGTTTAATAAACAAAACACACTGTAGTTTGGTAAAATGCTTTATGCTGTGGCATTAGACATAGACACACAACTGAAAAACTGGTCCTACGTGTGTGGGATATTCTCACACTCACCAGTGCCCATAATCCAGATGTTGGCGTATAAGTGTATGAGGCTGCACTGTTCCATAACTATCAACAGCTGGCATGTTCATATCATCTATAAAGTAGACCAGCCTTCTGTTGCCCACAGGGGAGTAGCTTCTGCCTGCTCTTTTCTCTAATGGTTGCTCCAAGACCCCTACAAGAGAAAATCAACCAAACTACAGTTACACAACACAAACAAAAGAGCTAAAAAAGAAACGTTTCAAAGAGCTGGAGTGATCTTACCCTGGTCAAACCAACTTTCGAAATGCAGGGATGCCATTTGACTAAGGTAATGACTGCAATAACACTTGAAAGTGAAGTTTTCTACCCCTCCACCCTTTTTGAGTCTGAAAATTACCAGCAGATGGTGCTACAGTTTACCTGATGTGCTATCACAGAGCAATCAAAAAAAAAACCCACTCACCCTGCAGCATGAGGGAGGTGGTATAGTAGTTGAAGGGTACTTTTGTGGTCATGTAACTCTCTGGCAGACAGTCTAACTTGTTCCTGACAAGTGCAGTCTTTCCCACTCCAGCATTCCCCACAAGCATCACTGGCTGTCTCCTCTCCAGCAACAAGTCCATGAAGTACCGAAGACGCATGGTCTCTGCTGTGTGTACCAGAACAGCCTGCAATCATAGAACCAGCAGGAAGACAGAGCACAGAAACATACATGGTTATTATGGCTTTCTTTGAGTGTGATTTATTGACAGACATGTGTTCAGTGAATTGTATGTGATTTATAATTTCTTGTATTTCCCCAGTACACCACAACTATTCTGTCATAATAGCATCATTTGCTCAGAACAAAACCCCACTAATTATGGCTCAGCAAGAGCCTTTGGAGCATTCACAGCTGTACACAGGAGCATAAAGAAAGACAATAGAGCGTGGGTGATAGCGCAAGCCTTGTTGCTCATGCCTTCACCCCCACACAGTCTGGTATGGGGTGTAGTAGATGGTAATCAGACACAGTGGCAAGCCTATCATCCATTCTAGCACTCCTGCCATAACCTCATGATGTGGCTTTACCCTCTCTTATTATGTTCACTGAGGCACACATAGATTTTTAATATGACTGTATTGTTCATTTTTGGTTATTTTTTCTTTAAGAAGGTTTCTACTCGTGATCGTGTATGCGATTATTTGACAAACCGCTCTGAAAAGTTTCTGTTTCTGGAGTCACATGAAGAGTCTTACTCTCCCATATTAATACTAGTGTATAAGTTATTACCTGCAATGGTGTACAAGTTCCCATTTCAAACAAAGGGACAGTATCACTCCAGGGCAGGAACCGCTTGGTGTGAGGGTCAAGGTAGTAGTCAAACACTGTCCCCTGTGCTGGTAGCTTCACTGTCTTCATTTCTTTGGTCCACCACTGACTGAACTCTACCCGGTAATCATAGAGCTGGACAAATCATCGAAGATATAATATCATACATTAATTCATATCATACAACCCCACCATTAGACCAAATGAGTGACAGTTAAGTGTACATTATTCTTGGTCACTTGACATTCTTGACATGCCTCAACAAAAAGTACTGTGTTGCACCTACTGCTATACTTATACCTTTGGAAAGAAGACACGAGTACAAAGACAAAACATGGAATAAGTGGGGTGATAACTAAGTGGAGTAATGCCCAGTTCCACATTTTTTCTGTGGAAAATGCATAATTTCTGTCGAGGGACAACTGTTGAGTTTTAGTGCAGTAAAGCCTAAGGTTTACCTTTACCTTTGATAAGACACACATTTCTGTGGAGTATATCACTGCCATGTAAAAACACATGCACCCAAATTGTCCTTGCAGTTGCGATATATAAGTTGATATGTAAAAGAAAACGAAATTAGAATTGTTATACCGTACTCAAGTTCATGCATGTGAATTAAACCAAAGTAATACCTGATCTTGATACATGGCCCCACCAAAAGCCCAGACGCAGGCAAAGGTGAAGTAGGTCTCATAGAGCTCACGTGGTGAGTCAGACGGAATATTTCCCGGTGTTAGAAGGCAGTCAAGCAGAGCGCAGAGTGTCTGATCAAGAAGAAAATAATTATTTGATTGTGATTTTCTGACTGTATAGGCATTCTAAAGATTCTAAAAATACACTGTGCATGATTGTAGGTTGTATACCTGCACCATAGAGTTCTCTGGTATGGGAGTGATGGTCTTGAAGGTGTTTCTCACTTTTTCTAGACAACGAGGAAGATATTTTTCAAACAGTATGGTGAGGTGGGCCCTTTCCGTCTGCCGCTCTCGTTGGTCAATCCAGCTGGCAACATACCTGAGCAACAACCCAAAGAATCATTTTATACTGCTGCGCCAATCTGATCAGGGTCTGAATCAGGTTGCCTTGTCTTTTGAGTAGAACACATTTACACAAATATGTGCTGGGGACAGTGTCATCGTGGCATTCTACAGAGTTTTAAACAACACAACACATGATTCAGAAAGACAAGCATTGCATTGAAAACCCCAAAAATGTTCTGATATCATGCAAATACAAACGGCGCAACTCACGGATTCCAGCCCAGGTCCTGCTGGTTAACATAGAGGATTCCCGCCCTGGACACAGTAGCAGGAGTGGCCGTCCTTAGGTGACTGATTTCAAACACCAGTCGCATGGAAGAGGTAAGTGGCACACGTTCATTACTGGCCAGAGTCAAGACCTGTGTGCAAAAAATGCATTATGGTTTTAAAATATCAAAACATGTGAATGGGCAATATGATGGACAAGACTCTACCCAAATGATAAGGTAAACACCTTCATATCTCATCAGGTTTGACAGACTTGCTTTAGAATATTTCAAAGGCACAAGATCACTGTGACATGATTCATTGCTGTGGAAAAATACCTCCAAGTACTCACACTCCAGGAAGTGATTGCTGAAGGAGGGGGAAAGAAACATCTTTTTCTATCTATACCACCTTAGTTGCTATGTGTTGTACAACAGTGTATGAGTGAACAGGAGGGAGGTACCTTGTTGTCATCCATCACTGTGTTGAGTGATTCAATCCACATCGGATCAATGTCTCCATCCAACACAATCCACTTAGGTCCAAGGTGGGAGATGTTTGCCTGCTCTCGCATTAGTGATGAAAACAAACCTTGCACAGAGATTGAGGGATACAAACAACAACTGAGATAGCAAAGTATAAGCACTATTTACACCCAGTAAGGTTTAGAACAAGTTCTTATGTTCTAATTTAAAACCAGCTCTGCTTACCATCTTTCCACTCTCGAGTTGCAGGATGGATGAAGCCAAACAATTCATCTCTGTCTACAGCCTTTGGGTTGAGGTCATTCCATACAGGCTTCCTCTTCAAGTTTACATAGGTTTTATGGAGAACTCTCAATATCTGTTAAAATATATGTACCTGATATCTGTCATCTGCCTCACAAAATCAATTTGAGCATTTACTGTCAAAATGTCTGAGGCATAAAAATCTAACCAAGCCTACCTGGCTTTTCCCAGTCCCTGCATTTCCAACAACAAAGACAGAATGACGCACTGCCATGAGTTCCTCCAGCTGCACCACCTAACAAAACAAAGCTGTTCATGAAAGCATTCTTTCTTTTTTTTTGTAAGTATTGGCAAGACATACACCATAGGCTGTCCCACCTTCAGGATGAATGTCTCCTCGGGCTGGAGTCGGAGTTCCAGCGTGGTCTTCCGGATGGCCTTTTCAAATTCGCAGCTCCTCTCTCTCTCCACCTCCAGGCCTGGGAACAGGTCTCCCAGCAGTCCCAAGAAGATAGTCACATCCTCAGTCACAATTTTAGGCATGTTGAAGTCCCTCAGAGCACGCATCAGCACCTTTAAAGAGATGTAAAGTGCACTTACAGATTACATAAGACAGTGCTTCTTCCTCTTGTGGCTGTGAGGTGGCATACACACCTGATCCTCTGGTCTTGTCTTGTCTCGTCTTCTCAGTGCCCCTGCTACAAGCAGGACAGACTTGACAGCACGCAAACCCCAATCATAGTGGTCCTAACAAACAAATGAGGCCAGACAGTAAAGATGTGTACTCCTGTGTTTACACTTACCATAAATCATGTCATACAAAGTATTAAGAGTTCCTGAGGTATAGCTGAAAAGATTTATTATTGATGTTCTGTTCTAAGCCAACATTACGAAATACAACAGTGCTACTAAGTGTTTTTCTCCTACCTGTTTGGAGAGCAGTTCTTTGCAGAGAGTGTACAGAGTAATAAACTTCCTGGATAAAAGCTTAGCACCACGGAAACCCTCTGCCACCAACATTATCTCACAAATAAGCTCAGTGTCAGGCACCACCATGGCACAGGGTCTACAGCAGGACACAAATAGTGCAGACAATGAACTTCATGTTGAATGAAAGCACACTATAAGGAAAGCTACTGTATTATTCCCACCTGAAAAGAGCCTTGAGGTTCTCTGGTAGCTCTGTCCTGCCTGCATAGCCAGGGTTCATAGTGATGAAAATCCCCACAGAGGGTTTTAAGACAATGTCCTTATCGAGGAACAGGAACCTGTGAGGTCGTACAAAGTGGTCATAAAGTTTTAAGTGTATGCTGTTATAACATTGAAAAGTTCAAGCATTAAGCTTCAGTTACTCACCTCTTCTTTTTAGAGCGAATTGCGTCCTGTATCGTTTTGACCTGCACTGCTACAACTGACAAAACATCCACAGCGATGCGATTGAACTCATCAAAGCAGCCCCATGCTCCAGTCTGGGCCAGACCCATGTAGATATTTCCAATTGACTGAACATAAACAAAAATTACACATTGCATTTAAACATACATGTTTACTGAAAAATCTAATCAAGATATGAACTCGGTGAAAAGAGTAAGTATGAACTGTTTTGTTGAGTTCCACACCTTGTAGTCCATCTGTTCAGAACAGTTGAAGATGTATACCATGACACCCATGGCTCTGCCAAGATCCTTAGTGGTCTCAGTCTTCCCAGTTCCAGCGGGGCCGGCTGGGGCTCCACTCATGGTCAGGTGAAGGGACTGAGTCAAGGTGATGTAGCACCTAAACTTGGCAATACCCCACAGAGAAACATAAGTGTGCTGGTTAACAATGCTGGATAGTGTAAATGTGTTAAAACATTGCATGGATACACTGAAAACTGTTAAGTAGCAGAAGTTACCGGTCTGTGAGGGGAGTGATGACTAGACGTGGTGTATTTCCAAGGTACTCATAAGAGTAAAGGAACTGAGCATCACAGATGTTAACATGGCAGTGGTGCTGCTGCTCATTCCAGCAATGACGAAGCTGGGAAAGCCACTGGAAGGCCTGTGAGTTGGTAACCTGGGAACACAGATAGCTGCCATCAGACCATGCCAAAGAGATCATTTAAATCACCAGATACAGTACACATGAGACTCCTGTCATGGGCATGTAGTGATGATTATAACTAGTTACCAGTTGTCTAGATTTAGACGAGGATTATAGTCTATATTAACTTAATATAATCTTTTTCACTCAGATCTAATCTTTGCCCTATTCAGGCTTCAAAAGTTACAAAAAAATCAGAAAATGCACTGTTTATATTAAAATTTATTATTACAACTGAGTTTGATTAACTCAAGTTAAAGAATGCTTATGTTGCTTGTTGCCATTTACAAGCTGCAAATGGAAACTGGACTGTTACCGTATAGACCGTCATTTACAGTAAACTGCAATCTAACCTCAGACAAGCAAAATAAAAAAAACACACAAACACAGTGTCATAAATGTATTTATACTATACACTTATTGAGTGAAAACGTTTTCATAATTTCATAATTTCAAAGTTAGTTCAGCCGCACTAAAAGGAAGCACTGATTATGTCATGATTCACTTGTGCTAACCTTTTGCACAATGAGGCTGGAAACAACGTCTCTAGCATGGACATCAATTGTGCATATAGTCATGATCTTTTGTCTGTCGCCTGAGTTCAGCTCTCCAAGCAGCATGCTGATCAGCGAGTTGAGTTGAGAAATCTGGAGGAGGGAAGAAAAACAGATTCAAAGGGCTGATTCAATGCTGAAGAAAACAGAAGAATGCACATTTAATATTACACATTAGACTGAATTGGCCACAGTCACATTGCTGGGTTCACATTTCCTGTCTCGCTTGTAGTGTTGAGCATTCAAAATCACTAAAACTTGAGTCCATGCTGAACAACATACACAGTCAGTGTATAAAAGCGTTAGAAAACATATCATTACCTGCATCTGACTTTATGAGGCTCAGTATCTTCAAGTGAAGTATTAGCAACCTCAAGATAAAGTCTCTGAAACCCTTCGCTTATTAGCAAAGGGACTCACTGGTAAATATTCATAAAAATATTAATATTTGTGATTTAGGCCCATTGCCCTTATGAAGAAAACCCCTCTCACCAACTAAGCCACATTAAATCAAACCATTTAAATATAATGTGCGGACCTAACATAAAATATACCTGTTTCTTGTTGTAGTCTTTTAGTGCTGACTCAAATCCTTCCTCCAGTCTTTTAAACACAAGCTCCATATCATTGCTCCACCAGATCTGAGATCCGGTAAGAGCCACTTGGGCGGGGAAGTCGAGAATCCACTGCTCTCTGGGCCTGTCCTCGTACACAGACACAGCCTCAGCGAGGTGACCCCTGACACATTCCTTCATAGACTCCTCCAGACAAGTAAGCCATGCCTCCACCTAATACAAAGTATTCCTATCATTAATTATGTTATTTCATTAAGTGTGATAGTTTTAGATTATTCGATAATGAATGTATGTAGCATCTTACCGGCCCACGACAGCAACACTCAGTGTGGAATGGGACATACTCCCTCTCTTTGCTGTACATGCCCACTGCAAATTTAGGATTATCCAACTGTTCATTTTTGGCAAATTCAAGATCTGACATGTTGTCGAACAGTTTTGAGAGGTGGACAGTTACCTGCAAAACACAATGAGTCTTTACATGTTTCATGACAAAGTTTAAAGATAGTGACGCTGGATACATTTATTAAAAATAAGAATGAACGGATATGCAACATCAATGTACCTCTCTGGGCCGACTCCCTTTAGAAAGGATGTCCAACAAGTCTGCAGATGAAATAAAGTAGAATCGTGGAAAGGCAAGTCTCTTCGTCTCCAGATATTCAGCAAGAGCTTTTTCACACAAAGCTAGCCTGTTAGAGAGAGGGTACAGGAATAGTGAGCACAAAATTTAAACTGAAAACGTAAAAATGAAAGTCAATTATCAAACTTAGAATGAACCTTTTTTGCAGATCCTCTAACTTCTCAAACAGATGAGGTTTGTTGGTGGCCTCAATTACATTTTTGGTCTTGGCACTGTCCAACATGAGCTCCTGAAAGAACCAAAATCCTCCTGTTTACAATCATGAGAACAATGGAATTTGCCAAACTGCATGACTGGCATTTAAGTGCAGACCTTAAATTCTCCATCTATAGCTTGGAACCTGTGTGCATCTGCGGGCAGCTGGTGGCAGATGTCATCACAGCCTTTGAAGAGGCTTTCCAGGTAGGCCCACGTCCTTTGGACTTCCATCCAGACCATCAGCACAGAGTCGGCCACAGTCAGCTGTTTTTGTAGTTCCAGCACTTGGAACAGGAAGTGATCCACATGCTTGCTCTGTGAGACGCCCTGGAGCTGAACCTTGAGGATGAGAACACAGAGACATGAGCATAGCTTATGTAAAGGATTTGGCCAAATACACCAAACGACCAGCGGCAAGAGAAAATCATATCTTGATAACCATACATCTAAACATGTATCAGTTTAATTTCCAAACACATGCAACCTCATCAGCATGCCATGCCATAAAAAGATGGGGGGGAACGGTCTGTTTTCTCAAAGACGGAGGCACTAAAGTGGCAAGACTTCTAATTGCTGGCTATAACCCCCCCCCAATACATCTGGTGAACACGTACAAAGACCGCCACGGCACAACAATGCCCTGTGTCCTAAAGAAGCTATAAATCTAAGGACTCAATAGGGACCTCTCTACTCTCAGCTGTGCTGTTAAGACAGTCAAGCGGGGTAGCCCCCTTCTGCACTCTCATCTCTATTCAGTACTTAACTACCAGTGCTTCTCACAGACAGACAACTGATCTTGACAACGAGTTCAGTAGCTTAGATATTTACCTGATGATCCTCAAGAGTTTCAATGAGCTCCTCGTCACATTTGAGAAGTGGCACAGAGGTTTGGTAATGGTCTTCATATGAAAGCTCCATTGTTGCCCACGTTTGACTTATTTCTGTTACAACCTGAAATGCCCAATAAGGAACAGAATAATGATAACAACGTTTGAAAATATACCGTATCATTGTATTTACAGCTATATTTGGTTTAAGAGCAACTCCAAAACTTAGATATTTGGATTAGAAGTCAATTCTAAACCAACAAAAGCAAAATCTCCAAATTAGGTGATTCAGAATTTATGAATCCTTCATGCCTTAAGTATTTTTTATTCTTCTTATGCTAAATAAACTATTTAAAAACCAACTGAGGAATACATAATCATAAAGCTGAAAACAACCGTGCATCTATTTAACTCATGAAAAGTTGATGCTTTGGAGACATGTGGTTACATAATGAGAATAACTCTTCCTGTGTCCATACTGCACCAGTTGATTACACTTTACCAGAAGAACTGTGTGGTACAGTATGTAATATTATATAATAGGTCACTATGACCAAAAGACTCTCGATGTTGATGTGTTTGACTATAATCATTTTATAATTAAAGAAGAACCTTCTCTATGGCCATTTCTTTGACCGCCTTATCCACTATGTTGCGAACTTCGTCCTCGAACAAATGGAGCTGCAGAGCCAAGAGGTCTTCAAAGGTGGTACTGTCAGTCACAGTGATGTCCATCTATTTAAAAAGAATTATTGCCATGATGCAAAGTTCTGTCATGCAAGAGAAACACTGCCACACTGCAAGACCTGTACTGTGTGTACTTGTGCACCTGCGTTGTCCTAATTAGCTGCACCCAGTGGCGCTCACGTATTGCCAGGTTCTGTAGATGACTCACGGCCCGCAGTGACGTCAACAGGTTCTTTACATAAAGGTCTAGCCCAGAATACACATCCCACACACGAGCCTCTTTGTCAAGCTTCCGTATGTCCTACCCAAACAGAAGGTAGGTAAACATAATTAGTTATTAGGGGCATCTGTTACAAACAGCAATGGTGCATGACAGCAAGACAGCAGGAGAGATGTGCTGGTGTGATGTAGCACTGTTGGTGGCCTCACCTTGGCAAACCTCCACAATTCTGCTTCCATCTGGTCCACGTTTATCTGCCTCCATTTGGTCATTGTCCAGTTTTTCACACTGCTCTGTATAGATAAAGTCGCATGCGGAGGGGTCAATGAGCAGAGGGTGCTTAATGGGGACATTTAAAGTCTACAGGGTATTCAAAGAATCAATGACAGGCTCCACGAAGACAGGCTGGCCAAGTTATTGAGTTATTGGGGTGGAGTGCTAAGTGGCATTGAGGCCTTCAGCTGTATTCCCATTTCCTTAAGAAGAGTGACATTTAAATATACAATATGCATTAAGCTACTTACCTGCACAAATACAACAATGTCCCACAGTTGTTTGAGGACGGTTATCTCTCTTCTGCAGAGCTTGATGTCTCTGTAGTCAGGAATGGTAACATCAAATAGATTCGTGGACTCCTGGAGCTCTGCTACTTCCTTCTCCATGTCTCGAATTGCTTTTTCAGACTATTAAACAACATGACAACTGTTATCCATAGTGTTCAATAAAGTGTTATTTTAATGCTATAATCAAACAACGGCTAAATTCCTACTTTCTCCAGGCTGACGTAGGGGTGCGCTGCATTGTAACTGAAGGGCGCAGTTGCTCTGAACATCTCCCTGAATTTGGTTTGTTTAACCTGAAAAAAGCAGGTTCCACTTAAATGGTCTTCACACTGGGGTATACAATACAAAAGCTTCAAAAGTGTGCATATATAATTTCTCTGGAAATAAGAGCTAAAAGTGGCGGGTCACCTCAAACGCCATGCATCGTCTTCGTAAAACCATCACTTCGGCATTCTGCATGGGTGCCACCTCGTGCCTCACTTTTAAGGCCAGTTTTTTAGCCCCACACCATTTCTCAGGGAGTTCCTATGAGGAGAATTGGTTTGATTTCTTTTTTGAATGGCCACAAAATGAATATACAGTATCCTGGTTCCTCTTCTCTGAATAAATGATCACTTTTTTATATTATTATAACAAGTACTTGAAAATAGCTAGAAAAGAACAGTCCATTCCCACCAACTCATTCCTTTCCTTACCTCCATCTGAGAATAGACCTGGTCTGGGATGGTCACTCCATATCGTTCCAAGAGGATTATTGTGTCTCTAAGAGGCACAAACATCTTGTCCGTGGCTGTTTGTCTGTCTCTGACAGCCAGCAGGTGACCCATAACTTCCACCAAGCCATGGTGGTCTCCTTTAGCCAAAGGATGGTTCAGCCCTTCAACAGTGGCTCGGATGAACGTTTGCAGCTCATCAAGACTGAGTGGGAAAGTGTGGGCAGTGAGAACAACTGATGTTACAGTTTGGTCTGTATTTACCAGCCATGCAAAAACAAATTTTACCTTTTAGTGACATATGTCAAGAGGTGCTCTTTGAAAAGCCAGCTCCACTTCTTTACAGTGTTAAGGAGGCTAACTTTAAAGAACTTGATATCCACCCGAAACCATCCATTGAAAACTCTGAAGTCTTCAAGCTTGGAAATTTCAGTATAGAGATCCTCAAAATAATCTATCTGTAAAATTAAGATCACAACAGAGAACATGGTAAGACACATGCCATGCACAGAAAAATGTGATTCATGATTTTTTTTTTTTTTAACCTGTTCTTTGAAGTTATCGATTGTAGGCGGGCTCTCAGGAAGCACATCTGCTCTATGAGCCTCCATCTCTTCAGCGGTGAGTACACGTCCATACAGGAGAAACTGGCTGAGAAACTCAGCCCTGTCATCTTGCCATAGATGGGTGTAGCAGTCAAACTTTCTCTGGTAATTTATCGCTTTCATCAGGACGTTTTCCACACGCTCCATTATTTCATGTCTCAGGTCCAACAAATCTAGCATGTCATCCATTACATCCTGTAAGAGTTATATTACATAGCATATAACATCTGGAGGAATGCACTCTAATGAGTTTAGAAAGTTTCAGCTGTCACAGTAGGTGAGTACACTTTTTCTAGGCACTGCAAAATACTTTTTATGACTTCTTTGAACTCTTTTAAATAAAACACTGTACAAATACACAATGTACGAATCAAGTAAACTTTCTGCTAAACAGAAAGTTTAGCAGAAAACTTTCAGAAAGTTTACTTGATACCACCCCTGAGGGAACAATACTTCCAATGCCTTTCACAAGTTTAGTAAGGTATGAAAACATATAATAATTAAATAAATAACAGCTGTCCCATATGCCACTCCACATGTGGTTTAGATCCATTCATATTCATCTGTTTTACAGATATAAGGAAAGTGGTCTAAAGGTCTATAATTCCATTCCAAACATTACAGTGTAATAAAGGACTGATTTTCTAGTTATTTTCCTGCTCAGGTGAAAAGGAAACAGATGTTAACAGAACAGAACCACTGCACTATGTTAAGAAAAACAAAACAAAAAAAACCTGTTTTAACAAACCAAACCACCAAAAAAACCACAGGAGAGTACCTGGTAGCTCTCCATGCTCAGATGAGCAGGCACTCTGTTGATATTCACTGAAGTCTTGAATATGTCTCCGACCAGCCCTTCTATCAGTTCATAGAGGCCGTCCCCTGCATCTCGCTCCAGTGAGGGGAGGAAGACCATTCCTGAGGTATTCAGCATCAACTGAGCCGCAAACAGAGGAGCCTGGTTTGGCCATGACTCCATGTTGTCCACAAAGAACTGAAGAGAGTGGCTGATGTAGCTGAAGAGTCCGTCCACCACCATCTCATCCACATATTCCAGGTAGGACTGCCACGCTTCTGAAGCCGGGTCAGCATGGAAAAGGACCATGTTCTCCTGATGAAATTATAGGATTATAAGAGAGATGGTTAGCACAAAAACTGTTTTGAACTTATCTACTGACTGTGTTTTATCTATTTCAGAATAACTAGAGCGTATTTACATGGCTTCCCAAATATTGAAATTATTTCTGATTGCTATGATATACTAGTATTGCACTGAAAAATCTATAATGCGGAATTGTGAATTTTATCATAGATGCAGCCATATGTACCTCCACCAGCTTATGGATGGACTCTCCATCCTTTTTCATGCCACTGTGCTTCTTGTTGACACGGTCTCCTCTGTCCTCCAGCTGTATGAGTGAGCCTCTCTTGTTGTCCTTTCTGCAAAACATGGTTTGTTTGCTCCATCCTTTCATCAGTGACTGAATGGCTTCACAGTTCTCACTGGCTCTACTGACTCGACATACAAGGTCTTGGACCAGATCTTTGGTGGTGCTGATGAAGCTCCGGCAGTCCACATCCTGCCATGTCAGGTCAGTCTCTGCTCTTGCCAGCTGGAGGTCTATGGATTCCAGCTCAGCTCGGATGAGAGGAAGCTCTACCTCAAGCACTGTCTGCTTGAGCTTGTTGTACCATTGTACTAACAGCTGCAGACTGCTCACATACTAGAAAATGCAGGTGTGAAGAAAAGATATATTTTGAAGTGCTACTATGTAAAGGATAGTAAAAGATAGAAAAAGACATTGCTTATTGTTTAACTCAGAAAGGTGTGAATTACGGTAAGTGAGCCCATCAAGTAATATGCTTGTTTCTTACCTTAGTGAACATGTCACGCTTCTCAAAAACAGTCATTGCAGCTGCAGGGATGTGGATCTGACTAAGAGTCTGAATATACTTCACATCTTTCAAGACCTCAGTCAGCTAAGGAGTGAAATGAAATAGCGATTAACTCATTTTCGGAATCACAGTGGGGTGGTGGTTAAATTTTATGTCTCAACTAACAGAAATCTTTGCAGAATAACTAAAATTAAATTAAATAACTATAACAAATAACCATTCCCCCTGCGAATGTGGTTCAGATTTTTCATTTGTTTCCCAGTCTGTCAGCAGTATGTTAAAAACTTTGATCTGTTACAGGGATCTACGGGTGCAAAAAAAAGACACAATGATCCCAATCTGAAGGGACTTTGAGGGCATGACAGCAATGTGAGGGAACCAATTTAAATTATTTTAAACTGTTAGATTTTATCGGTCTAACAGTCAGTCCAATAATTACTTAGCATAGGAGGATGTTTGCACTGTGAGTACTTTCTAGTTTGCATTACATCAACTACCTTTGGATTGAAGTTTACAGAGACCAGGCCAGATGAGGTATTTCTGGAGATAAGGGGCTGGTTCAGGTTGAGCAAGCAAGCCTGTTCTAAACCATTACACCAGTCAGAGTAGATGTCCTTCTCATACTGGTCCAGGAGACTCAACAGCTCCATGTACATGTTGTACTCCTTCACCATGTCCACACCTCCCGCAGACCTGGAAATGTTACATAACTGTGAGACAACTGTTATTTTTAAGCCTGGTACAAGAGACGTGGGTTAACTGTTGATACTTATCTATCTGTCAATACATCTTTGTGGCTACACAGTATTGGTAACTAATTCATTCATTCACTGGAAATGTTTTTACTGACATGTCAAACAGTAATCTGATTTTTTCCCATGGTGTTTGAATACGTTCTCTGAGCATTTTTGCCCACTTCAAAGCTCCAGATGTGTGAGCCATGTTCTTTGTCAGGCCACTCTCCATCTGTAAACACAAAAAAGAAAGTAAAAGAAATGATTTTTCTGTTCAAATGCTTTGAATAGATATTGCTGACATCAAGAGTTTAGTTAGGAGTACCTGACAGATCTGAGATTTAAACAGGGATTTACATTTCTCCAGCTCTTCTCTGAAATGTTGCTGCAGCAGAGGGAAGTTGGGGCTGAATATCTCTCTAATTTGTCTTCTCTCCAAGAAGGGCCAAACAACAGTAAGCAGCTAAAGGACAAAAAACAAAACACGTGTCCCACTTGATAGCATTGTCACTAACTAGTCACTTTATTAATTATGTCATGGATATTGCACTATTATCTAGTCATGCTTACCTTGAAAGCTGATTCCAGTCCTGAGCAATCCTTAAAAGCCAGGCACAGAAGGCTGGCAAGGTGGCGTTCAAAGCCCACAATCCACCCTTTGAAATCCTGATACTCATTTTCAAAATCCTAATGACAAATTTAAAAACTCAACAGTGTTTCATAATTAACACCAGTTTAAACTCATGCATCATGAATTTTAGCTGAATTTGCTTGATCTACAATGTGCAGGAGCTGTTTACAAAATGTATAATTAGTGTTAAAACTGCCATCAAGAGTAATCTTTAGATAATTTCACCTGAGAGTTCAAGTCAAGTGGACTGTTTTCACTGTGCTTCAACACTTGGCAGTGGTTACAGAACTCTTTGTACATCTGAGCAGCATGCTCAATGTAGAGTTTCCCTTTAAGTCCACCAAATTCCAGCTTTTCCATCCTCTGAAAGTCCAGCATAATATTAAACAAGTCCTGTAAAGACAACACATTGAATTGGAATCAAAATCATAATCATATACAACCTCACTATGACACCTGAATTCAAGATCAAAAACCTGATCTCACCTCAAGCTGTACCATACGATTAAGGAACTGGTTGAAACGTGCAAAAATCATGGCAGATGGGAAATCCCAGGGTGCATGTTTCACATGGTTGGCCAACCTCTCCCTCTGGGTCTGGTAACTGTCCCTGAAACATCTGAAGACTTGTATTACCCTCTTTACCATTTGTAGACTTTCCACTGGATCTTCTCTGAGTAGCAGATCTGCAGAGAGGTATGTAGATGCCTACAGGGTGAAAGATTTTATATCTGTTCACACACACACACAGCCAACAACTACAGTCAGAGGAATGGTGACAATATCAATAAATAATAATTCATACAATTCCATGCAATGTCTCTAATCATATTCAAAATAATTTCACGTGTACGTGCCACTTGATGTAATCCAACATAAAAGTAGTTTCAAATGAGGACTCTTACCTGTTCAATGAGCAGATTGCAAAGTTCCTGCAGTAACACCACAATGCGTGCTGGTCTTTGATAAGACTGGCAGTTGGTCCAGATAAGGAAGAGCGTGTGAACCAGTGCAGGGATGAATGTTTCCAAGTGAGGAAATTCTTCCTTTTCCAGCTGAGATAGATGTGCTTGTAGTGGCTGTAGATGGAGGTCAATGTCCTGGGCTTCTTGTAGCGCTATTGAGTAAGGGGAAAAAAAAAAAAAAAAAAAAAAAAAAAAAAAAAAAATATATATATATATATATATATATATATATATATATATATATATAAACGATATAATCAGAGTTAATAAGTTTTGGTAATCACATTATGCTGTGCATTAGATATTTAACAAGGTGATAACTATACTCTGGTTTGAGGAGAAAGAGATCTGCTAATCTTACCATCAAATACATTTCCAACTAGAGTCTTGATTGTTGGATGATAGCTGCTATCCATCATCTCTAACATCCTTGCCATCTTTTGAACGATGGGACTCTGAAGCTGTAAGTGAAAGTTCCAAACACTTAAACAAGAACTGGAACATCAAAGAGATGAAAATAAATTAAACAATATTTTTAGTGAAGATGAGGAGGAAAAGAGAGAATACCTGATGATAAATGTTCTGTATATTGCTCTTCCTGGAAGCCCAAAACTTCAGCTCTACACTGGGCCCCGGATTACAGCCTGTCATAAGTAGATCTGATGAATCCTCTTTTAAAATTTTCTGGATTAGATTGGTCCAGTTGATGACCTGGGTCTCTATGGCATGGGCCAGTGTCCTGTCATAGTTATCATACCTGACAATGAAAATACATGTTGACAGTGTTTGTTAATACTACAAAGATCACAGACTTTGAAACAAAATATAAGTTTTCCTACATTTTGAAGGTGCTGTGTGAATTTTCCATCCAATCTGCCACAGTTGGGATAGGGAGGACAGTTTTCCCCAGAACCTCTCCCCTTACGACTGATGTTATACTGTTCATGCTCTCAACATGTCGAATGATGTCTTCAGAGATCAGATTTGGCCACATCTGATGGTTTTTGTTGTTTGATAGCAGTGGGGTGCATACCTTGCAAAGAGACACAGAATGAATTAATCCAGATTTAATAAAGGCAAGTTACAAACAAAAACAAAACACATCTTACAGCAAACACAGCAAAATTAGTTTTTATGAGATGGGTTGTATGATTCAGGGGGGTTACCTGCTCCACCATGCTTGACAGCTGCAGGAGTGGCGATGGAGACAAGAGGCCAAAGAGCAGAAGCTCCTTGTAGTTATCAGAGTTGACAGGATCAACTTTCTTCTTAAGAAAATAGATTTTCTTATTTTGGGCAACAGGTGGCACCTGCATTTGATATAACATAATATTTTACTACAAACCTGGCACTTCCAAGCAACTAAATAAAATCTCTCATGATAAATAAATCAACAATAACATTTCTTCACTCTCTCGTTAGCTGGCTAATTTGCCCACATGCTAAGCTAGTTGTGAATGAAGAATTTAATGTTACAGCCATACCTGCTTAGAAGCAACCAGGCAACCTTTTTTTGATGAGGAAAAAAATATAACAGACTCCTTTTCAAAGAAGTCTTTCAAAAGCGTTTGAAACTCTTCGCTGACCGCACTCTTCTCCCATGTTTGACGCTGCAGTCGCAGTAGTCCACAAACTTTTTCCTCGACAAACTTTACCCTCACGTCCTCAAGGAAAGTGGGCACAATTTCGTCGTCGGACATGGCTGCTCCACGACCATGACATGCGTTAGCCCCGTCACTTCCTCCTACGAAACGGGGAGGGAAAAAAAGGAAACACTTGTTCGTGACAGGTCCAGACACCTTGCCTAAAATATAATCTTAGTTTTCAGAATAGTTTTACTAAGTTACCACATGTGTCTGATTGCAAAGAGGACTGGCATTAACTGTAGAGTCTTGGGGGCGGTCAGCATTCCGTTTCTAAGCAACAGCCCGACCCTCAATCACTGCCATTTGCCTCTTTTGTAAACAGACTATGATCTTTGACTAGCTCCAAAATGTAAAGTCTTATTTTTACCCCGTTAAAGTCATGAGGATTTTACATATAACTTAACACCGACTCAATTACCTCAGTAGCCTACCACTGTACCTACTGACTGTAGCAGTTTCACAGATGTGACTTAGATGAATGTGTGTACTTTTAATTAAAGTTAAATTTAACATAGCTTTGCTCGAAATGTTTCACAGCCAGGAAAAAAATGCTCATTTAGTTTGAGAGACATCAAACCTCATGTTTGTTTGAAGTTATTACTCATTGACATACATATGCCATGACCTGTTGTCATGTCATTTCATTGAGCAATGAAATATATATCTTATTTATATATCTTATATAAATACTGTAACTCAGACATTCCTGCTTTAAACAGGTGCATATCTGTGACCCCTTTTATGACAAATATGTCCCCTATAAGGGGCCTATGTGTTGGAGCCACAGACTGTAGTAAAATGTGTGTGTGTGTGTGTGTGTGAGAGAGAGAGACTAGTTTGACTGTTGTCTTAGCAGCACAGCGCTGTGTCCAGAAACTTCCATTTACAAGGCACTTTACAAGACCTCATTTCAGAGTAGCCTAAGGGTCTGACTGCTTGAAATAAATAACAAACTTGTACTTTTGGAGCAGCTTAGAGATTTAATTAACTGACTGGTATCCTGATTTAATAGTTAATGCTTAAAGTTAAGTGTTCCTCTAAAAACATATCCAATATAGAGAATTGGCTAAAACACTGAGAACAGTTTGTACAATTTTGAGAAAATGCACTCCTCACTGCAGCATGATTTATTTTCTGTTTTTTTCTGTCTTCTTCTTTTTTTTATTTTCAAATCAAAAAACAGAACCTCAGGAAAATGAGAGGAGAGTGAGACAAACTCCTCAGGTTTGCAGGTGGCACTACTGTTTTGGACCTCATCACCAACAATGACAAGACCACCTACGGGGAAGAGATTGCCTGCCTGTTGCTATGGTGTTAATAACAAGTTGGAAGCAATGCATTCAAGCAGTTAAGACGAAGATGGCTCCTGATGTAATCCACACGCTCATTTTACTCTGAAAATCAGTGCAGATGTTAACATGGTTGAGAACATGAGTCATTCAGTGTGCTAAGAAAACCCTTACATCCTCAAATGGGTTGAGATCATTACAGCTATCATCAGAATATATGCAGGGAGAGGAAAAAGTCATCTCATCTCACAATGTGCCCCATGTACAGATAGTATAGACATGCATGTTTCTTTCTATCCCTTCATGACAGTTTGGTCTCCCTGTCAATAAAGAAACAACTCTCCTTTCCAATTTTACTTTCTGCCTTCTGCTTCTGATCCAGGAGCTGTAGCATCACAGAGCATGCAACACAGACTGTACTGTGCCCTCCCAAGCAACCAAAAACTATTCCTTAGCAAACAGTGCTGTTCAAACCTGGCACTATACCTCCCACCTCGACCATTTTACTGCCAAGGCTTGTTACACTGCTGAGGCAGCCCTCCTAATATCTCCATCCACTGCTTGTTGTGCAGTCTGCCACAACAAAGAATGTGCTGCAATCTGACTGTAAACATTTAAGATCATTTATCACTTGCAGCCATTGTCATTGGCATTAAAATTAGTGTTCTGATGTAGTGTGTGTTCTGTTTTCTTAGATTAATCTGCTAATTAATAATTCTGGACTTCAGACAGCTTCGAACAAGTTGAAGTTGTGTGTGTGTGATGGTCTGTACTCTCATTGTATATGTTGCACTTTGTCTTTTGGCCTTCAGAAATTGCACTGTGTACATTTGTAATGTGAAGCAGCTCATCAATGACTGGCTGTGTCGACAGAGTTTTGTTGATGATGCTGTATTGATTCTCAAACTGAATCACAAAGCAGCACTCCATCATGACAGCCCAGTCAATCCAACAAGCAGCAGTGAGAAGGCAAATGTGTCATCTGAGACTTCAGTCAGTTATGTTTGTTTAATGGTGTACACTTTTTTATTCAGAACCAAG
This sequence comes from Toxotes jaculatrix, assembly GCF_017976425.1. Taxonomy (NCBI): domain Eukaryota; kingdom Metazoa; phylum Chordata; class Actinopteri; family Toxotidae; genus Toxotes; species Toxotes jaculatrix. The sequence goes on along the minus strand of NC_054401.1, from coordinate 13,854,894 downwards.
CTGCCTCTGTGTACTGAACCTCATCTATACATGAATATCAGTGCATTACAGTTCAAATTATTTTTTTCAAAAGTTCCCTTAAATCAGACATATTCTTTCTAATTATAAGAGAAGCAGTAGAATCAGTAGATAGATATATGGTGCTTAATTAAAAGAAATTACAACATGGTGACAGGACAGTGACATCATGTCAGGATGAAGATAGACGAAGTAGCCTGCAAGGAAAGAAGAGCAGCTTCCACAGTGACAACAAGAAGTTAGAATTGGTTGGCGTACTCTATTTTCACCATTTACTATCCTGCTGCTTGTAATTTTTATGCTTACACATTTCAAAAGCATCATCAGATCAACTATACCACCATTTAGGATCCTAATGAAAATGAATTTTTATTTTAGTTAATTAGTTAATTAGTTAATTTTTCACAGTTTTAAATTTAGCACTTTTGTAATCCCTTTTTTTTTTCTTGTTTCTGTTATATTTTTTAATATATGAGTTTATATTCAGAACAGATTTTGTCATTTGGTGTTCATTGAGCGGCAACAGTTTAGGTCCTGGAAAGGCTCAAGGCCCTGATAATTTTTTTTTTCATACTAGATGAAAAACATCTTGCCCGTAGTATAGAAGAAACATCCATTCAGTCCACACATTCACTAAAAGAGCTTACAATTATCCCCTGCTGTAACAATTAATCTGTTTTATACTTTATACCAACAGTCACCTGCTGTGTGTATATAACATCTGACCCCTGGATGTCAGAAGGTCCACACCACAAGGACGCCCTCTACAACGCTCAGTTAAGTTAGAGCTTCTTTCAATGTAGATGATTAATGATAATGATCTACATTGTATATAATGTAAGCTGTTATGAAGTTTTATTTGTGTTGCAGAAAATCACAGATTTGTCTCAGAGTGAACAAGATAGAACAACCTGACTGATATGGACAGGAAAATCATAATTTGTATCCCTATTTTTTTCTTTTCTTTTTTTTTACTCTTTTCTTTCCTGTTTGATAAAAATAAAACAAACTGTATACTGATAATGCAAAAATAATTAGCTATAAGATAAACTGACAACAAACTAGGGAGTCTTGGGTGTTCGAGAGCTTCCGAGGCGGACTGTGCACACAGTCACCATCAGCGGTGTCCTGTAGAGGGCACTGGCTTTTCTCTTTTGGCAGATCTTCATGTAGGTGTGGGGGACTTGGTGATCCAGCCTGGAAAAAAGACAGTTTGAGACAGTTTGTCAAATTAAACATGCACATTTTCAATAGATAGATAGATGTACTTTCACCTTAGCCAACTGAATTTATTTTTATTCTTTTTTAATTATTATTATAGACCTAATACTGAAAAAAAAGGAAAGCAGCTGGTTGAAATCAATTTGTAAGCCGTATTTAAAAACACAGACACATCAGGAGGTGAGCACGCTGGGTGCGTCTGTTGTTTGGTGGCCTCCCGACTATATAATAATTGATCACATTGACTAAATAATAATATCTTGTCAGTCATTCCGTCATAAGTCATTGCTCCACCTGTCTCCGGAAATACAGACACGATAAACTAGTCTGGATGTGTTGGTGGCAAATAATAGCCTACATGTGGGGAATTTTTGCACCATAGTGAATTAACGCTCCTGAAATGAAATGTTATAAATAAAAAAAGAAAGAAAGAAAGAAAGAAAACAGAACTGCTGTGTGCCTAACCTGACTGTGGAATCTGTGTTGGCAGATCACACAAAATCCTACCAGATAGTGTTGAAGCTCTTGGGGTGTTATGTAAGCCCCCACAATGAACAAATTTGTTAGCCCATACCCGAGGGCATCTGGTGATGGATATGTTGTCCTGAGGGACTGAGGAAGCCGCAATACAACAGCCGGCCGCTTATCTTGAAAGGCTTGTTTTAAGTGTTCCTCTGCTGGGAAACAAAAGCTTTAAGGGCACCCATTACCTTACAATTGTTGTACAATCCCCATTGTTTAGTTAGTTCACACACACATACGTGGCCTACTGGGGCATATGGTGTGCATTAGGCTTAAGTTTAAACCTCCTGGTTTAAGTGGCTTATGTGGATGAAAATCAGTAATAGTCAAATAAAAGCAAACGGTAGGCCTCTGGTGTGAGCAGCAGTTTTAGCATAGTTCTTCTGTGCAAAAGTGTATCAAATGAAATTCTACAGCATGAAATGGCAAACAAATCCGCCTTACATTTTTTGATATGTGTGTCTGTGGTATGTCTGAATGTGCACGATTGTGTCTACGAGGCAGGGTGGGGTGAGCATGTTGTGAAGGAAGCTGGGTCCAGGCGCTTAGGTAGGACTCCCCTGAGGACAGCCAGGCCACTTGTGTCTGAGGGGCTGGTTGATCCCACTTAATCAGCATCCTGAGAGACTGGCACTGCCCCCATGGCCATAATGCTTGAGGTCACTGTGGGCTTCTCAAAATGAAGTGAAGCCCCAACAGACAATGCTGCTGTCAATCAGCCTTAACCTGAGCTGGGCCCTTTATTCCTCATATAGTGTACTTGTGTAATCTTTCACTCCATAAATGCAAATTAATCTCATCAATGTTTTGACTAACACAGGGCAAGGATACATGGAGAGCATTTTTGCATATCAAATACTTGGATTTCTCACAGTACAGTTTGCCTTCCTGGAGGCTGCATAATAGATTATACAGAAGGAAAATTCATGGATGTCCTCTGTGCAATGTTAATCACACACACATGCACACACACCTGCTGAGATGAGATTCTAGTCTTTTTTATATGACAGGAAAACATATACATATCCTCTAAAATTATTTTGCCCATATCGTTAAGTAAAATAACAAATTTTGCTTGTCCCTGTAGGGAGAATCAACTCTTCTTAGGCTGATCATCATAGCTGCATGCTGCTAAAAATACATTTATCTAAAAACTAACAAGATAATGAAGACACAGGAGAACACTTCCTGCAATTTGCAGTAGCTCTTCCGCTTCGTTTAGACCATAATTTGTACGTGTTTGGATGGCACATACAGTCAGTGGTTTGGGGTTTGTAGCGGTAATGTCCCAGGGGCTTCTGTCAGTCCGGCACCATTATAAATGACAGAGCTGAGTGAGTCTCCTTGGCTGTTTCTCAACAAGCTGGCTTCCTTGGGGCCTTGTGTAGCATTTGCAGAGCGCGTGCCCTTTTGATTTCCTAATCCCAGCACGAGCTGTGGAATGCTGGCTCTCCATGAGATATTCCACTCACAAGCTGTGATTTATGTTCTTGTGGTGCAAGGCTCAATGGTGAGAGATCACAGGTGTTGTGGAGCCTCAGTAAAAACTTTTAATATGCACACCTCGTGGTCTCTGGCAGGGCCCAGCACACGGATTACTGCCATTCAGTGGGGGGATGGTTCAATAAATGTTTAAAATTCATCTGAGGCGTTACAGTCGAATAGCTATTATACAAACATCCTCATATGTGTTATTCCAGTAGAGTTACAGTATCACAGTGGATCATTATCAGGACACACAATGAATTAAAAAGATATATAAAGAAAATAGGTAAATTTAAATTAAATAATACTATTATTATAGGAATGATAACATAAAATACAGAAGAAGAAATAATAAATTGTATAAGCCCTCACATACTACACATAAAATACACTGGCACCAGTTATATTGGCTGTTAATTACTGCATTGTTGACTGTGTGGTTAATGCCCACTTTAAAGTGAAGAGGTCGACCTTTGCTCATGTCGCAGTAAAAGTCTCAGCATAAAATCTAGAGTACAAACTGAACACCGTTTACTCAGAGCTCAAGCGTTTGTCCTCTCTGTAGCCACCACATTATTGGACATCTACTTGATATTTTAATTAAAGCCTTGGGAGATCATCCTTTTCTCATGAGAAGTGAATTGAAATCAAGGGTTTATTTTAAGTTACTGTTCCATAAGGTTTGAGAAATAAAGAGGGAAAGATGTGGTTTACACCCCATTGGCGTTACTGTGAGACTAATAATTGTGTGAGTGAATGACAATGACACTTTGCACTGCAGTCATCCAGATTCATATGTGTCTTTCATAGTGTTGGCATGTGTTATGAAAATAAGCTTACAAACAGAGCAGAGCTCCACAGGCACAAGCAGCTATCATTTGACTATTGCTATGATCCGGGCATTTTTCAGAATAAGGTCATAATGCTGACAAGAGAAACAGATGTAGTTCGTCATTAAATGTGATGACACTAATTATGCCAATTCTTTCCATCAAAAAAAAAAATTCCATTCAGAGATTTATTTGGGTTCTTCCTGCCAGTGAGCCAGATTTTGTCTTGACATGTCACAGACAACTTCATGTGCACTAACAACCTTCTTGCATGATTTAATAATAGTGATCTGTGTTAATCACCCACCCTCCCTTTTCCGCTTTTCGTACTTTGCCAGAGGGATTTCTGCGAACTGCACCAACTTACCTAACGGCAACTATCTTGTCTTCTAATGGCTGCATTAGACCCCCCACCCACCCACCCTTCCTCTGACCTGTTATCTAGGTGCAGAGGTCAGGAAGGGCTTTCAGTCTTGTAGCTGAGCGTGTGCTGGAAGTGGAGTGACCTTTTCAACTCTACTCTTTACAGTGAATCCCTGAAGTTGTTGTGGTTTGGTCTGTCTTACACACTCCCATGTTAGTCTTCTTACAGTATGTTAGACAATACTTTTTTTTTTTTAATTAAAGGCACTGAGTATTTAAGTGTATCACCATCTGGAATTACAGACTGTATTTATATATAGTTATTGAATTTAAATGTTAAAATGTTTAGGCTCTTTATTAGAATTAAACAGATATCCATGCCAATGAAATATTTTTAATTCAGTCCAAGGGTAAATATTTAATTTCACATTTGAAAAAAAAAAGTTGCTCACATACACCCAGATTACATTGAAATTCTTGCTGCTCTGAATGTCATAAACATTAAAATCTTAATTCTAATCTTTATGACATGAAGATTAAAATTATATAAAAATTTTGTGGTACAGTTACCTACAATTTTACATCAACACATTCAATGTAAAAGTAGAGTATATGTCGGTTAACACAAAGTGAAATATGTCACATGCTCTGTCATATCTGTCAATATGTCATAGGTCATTTATATGCTAAAATATTACTGTAAATAAATAACAGAAATATACATTTGTTCCCTTGTTATTTTTTGGCTTGTTAAACTGCTGCAACGCCCCATACTGTTACATCCCCAGAATTTCTGTAGCACTATCAGAATTTCACCTCTGAATTTATGCTAAACAATGTACCTCCCCAAGGTTACATAGCAGATTCATTTAGTCCTTACTTTGCCACCCCCCTCCCTTTCCCTCCTTCCCCTTCTCCTCCTCCTCCTCCTCTTTCTTTCCCATGTCCATTAGACCTTGCAGACTAATCGAGCAGCACCAATTGCTCCCGTGGTGAGATCATTAAGTAAATTATTTTAAGATCAAACGGTCAGCAGCCACAATGAAGTTCTGTGTAATGGTAAAAGCCTCAGAAGCTGCCACCCACCCCTCTCTCAAATTAAAGCCCAGTGGGGAGAGCTCTGCACCTCTCAGGTGGATGCCCCCACCATTAGGCCTTTTAGCTGCAGGCTAAGGTAGGACCCACTAATTGGTCCTTTGAACAAAACTAACCCACTGACAGGATCTGACTTGTGTGCAGCTTAAGAGTGCAAAATTGTTCCTGGTCAGAGACAGCAGTTTTAAACCACTGTAATAGTCCACCTATGGAGAGAATCGACATGGACTTGTGCTCGAAAGGTGGCAACATATGTGAGATCATATTTATAAAGGGGCAGAGACTTTTTTTTTTTTTTTACCATTTGGTTCTTTTATTTGACAACAATTCTAAGAAGGACTCACAAAGTATACAACATGTAAGTTAACAAACTTACATGTTGTATACTTACATGTTAAACCAGGAACTATATTATTTTAATCAGTTTTTAATCCATTTTCAACAGATTTCCTTTTCAAAATGCAACACACATATCACTGTATTTAAATATTGAACACATGAAACCAACCATCTTTCCTCTCTATTATCTGATTTGTGTTGTAGACACTTATGGTTAATAATTTATGGTTCCCCTGGTCTCAGTTTCTTCGAGTAAATATGTTGCAAACCTGTCTTGGATTGTCTATATAGGACTAAAAAAAAAACCAAAACAAAACAAAAAACTTTGATTAAACGCTAATACTAAAGGATTGAAGGGTAAGAAGCTTTAGAAGTGTGTGTGTGTGTGTGTGTGTGCATATAGGTTTGTGTGTGTAATACAGTGATTCAGTGTAAAAGCCATTAGACAGCGATTACTCACAAAGTGCTGTCCCTGGATGGATAGGTTGACAGGGTCCCTTTTAACAGGTCAAAGTTTCAGTCGGCTTAACATAATCAAGAGCATGTACTGTATGCTCATAGAAGGACAAATTTATATACATTAGACAGAGATTCATACACCAGTGTTGGCCTTCACAAGTGACTTTGTTTCCTCAGATTATTTCACACGTGGAACTAAGAAACAGCAGACTTAAGGACATAATGCACAACAAAGCATTGAAAACAAACCACTGGTAACAACGCTGCATTCCTCCAGTTGTTTATTCCACTCAGCTGAGGAAGTGTTGAACTTACAGTAGCTTGTGGCGTGGAGACAGGAACCAATGCAGCAAAGTGACTGTGAGAGTGATTTATCCTCCTTTGGCATGAAGCGTCAGTGTCATCAATCACATGGTTTTAATTAGTGATGGCTCCCCTTTGTGGCTGAGAAATGTGCATGTAATTCAATTTGGGACTCACTGCTGCTTCAAGAAGCCCGCACAAAGATTTGTCAATCCACTGTAAGTTCATACACAGTTGGATATTCACAAAGCAGACTACACTCATCTGCAGAGATTATGATGTAGTAAAGGAGACACTCATTGCATTTTGTCTTCTACAAAAATGATTGTCCATCATCATAACCATGCTTTAGATGTATTTGTTAATAATACTATAGTATATTTGAAAAAACAAATTGATTAACAACAGTCAGACTTATTTATTCTTTGCTCTGTTGTGAAACACAGTTGTCCTCGATTTCCAATAATCAATAAAACTGACAAACACAAACATCTTATTTTGATTCAATGACCAGCAAATGACTAGTTTCTATTCAACAGAGTGATGAATAGAAAAGTGAACCAAAAGCCAAACTTTGGCCTAAAATGACCTCATGTGAATTGACATCTTTGGGTCTCCCAAAGTGTGCGAACCTTTGTTCTAACTGAAAATGGGTGAGCTGAGGTGGAGTGCGCTCAAAAAACAAAATAGGCATTTATTTTTAAAGGTCATCCAAGGGAAGATAAAGAGGCAAACATTTAATCAAAATTCCATTATAACTTTTACCACTGATGATAAGTGCAGATGTCGATCTTTGTCTTGAAAAAAAAAAACACTTCTTGTGCATTTTTCATTATGAAGCATGAGTAAACAAGGAGAGATATAAATTATGCAGGAATAAATTGAGAGAGGTAAGTCCTTTTTATGAGCAAACAATATTCATTAGCTGCACAAACTGAGTGAGGTCACTATTACTTTGTTTTCCTCCCTTGAGCTAATTCATTGAAATGGCAATACAGTGCTGCAAGACAAAACCAGCTCCTTTTAGCTCTTGACACACAGAAGCCTCTCATCCCTCATTTAAATGTTGGTTTCTTCTGATTTCCCCTTCAATGGGAAACTCAACTGATACCAGAAGCAAAGGCCTGAACCTTAAATAAAAACAATGACAGCTTTGAGAATTAAGGTGGCCATTGAAATGCTAAAATATCAATGGCAGTTATTTAGTTCTCTAAAGACGCTTGAAAGTCTCTTATCTGACACATGGTAATGTAAGTCACTGTAGTGATGTTTATTTCACAGCAGTCATCCACTTTATTGTTGAATGAAAGACTGTTTTTGCATCTGAAATCTCATTTCTTATTCAAAATGTGACCTTTGACCTCATCACTGTCAAAAAGGTAAAATGTTGTTGTTATGATTTGTTTTGCAAGAGCTCACTGTGTTACTGAGAGACACGATTTTGGCTCAATTAAAAAGAATGAAGTAGCTTTGGGGTGAGAAATAAATAAGTAGGTCAAATGTTTGAGTGAGCTGCTTAAAAAATTATTTGACAATAAAAATCATGGTGAATTGTACTTAACATATAAATATGTCTCGGCACATAAGTATTGTGGATTTCAAAAATATTAATTTGAACTACTCATGGTGTAGACGGAGACTTGGTCACGCCAAGGCAAAGCACACCAACAGCCAAGTAGACCTCATTACTGTTGCTACAGTGTTGGAAAATCACCAGTCTTCACCCTTCATATGACAGCCTAATGTGTCCTGTTATCAAAATACATTTGCACAATCCAACACTCTTTTTGTGCTGCATTTGTGTGTGTGCATGTGTATGTCTATGTGTATGTGTGTGTGAATAAGCAAGTATACGAAAGAAAGAAATGTGGAAATAATAATAATATTAAGTATTTTTTAATTAGTATTAGTGTACTCAGTGTTGTATTGTAGATATTTAGACTGCAATACTAGTTTTTTTTTTTAAATGTAATTTTATGGCTTCAGGGAAAAGTGAAACACAACATAATAATATGTACTCTCTCCAGTTTTCCTTTTAGTTACAGTGTTGTCTTTGCCCCTGCAAGCTAGCTGATCTATTAAGTGACACCGAATTCCCTGTCTGCACTTAGCATAATCAAATCCAAATATCAGCTTCTACTAGTGTTGAATTTACATAATGACAATACAAGATGTGGTTGATATGACAGTCTGATTGTGCTGCTGCACACTGAAATGTCAGATTTAAGGCTGTTTTTGTTCTTGGGATAGATCAGCTCCCTTACAACATCTTCCCCCAATCAATTTCTTTGATGCCGGCATTCTGTTTAACTTTTAGAGACGCTGATTATATTCCGTCTTTTTCCCTCTCTGGTTTCCCTCTAACAGCACCAAATCAGCGTCCCAATTCCACATGAACACGCTGCCCACAATCAAGCCGTCATTTGGTCTATGAAAATTTGGCTGTGCCATTAGCTGATGTGCTGAGAGGAGGAATTCCAGACCTCTGTCTGTGTGGTTGTTTTGAAGGAAATTCTGGTTTCACCGCTTGTTGATTGACTCTAATCAATCAGCCACACCATGCCAACATCACTCTGTCCTGAAGCCCATATACACTGCTGACTGATTAGGTGGGAAAACTGGGGAACTGAAAAATACATAAATATTTAGCATGGCTTACCACTCTATGAACACGAGGAAGGTTGTTTTGGTGCATTCAGGTACAGTCATATGTAGTCTGAGGGGCCCATAGCGACTGAACTTCTAAACTATGGACTTCATTCATTCATTCATAAATTGGTCTTTTTAGGTTCAAACTGTTCTCATTCTGGAGCCAACGGTTGACACTGAAACACAAACAGTATGCTAACATTTAAACAAACAGGATTTTGGTGCCAGGAGCAGTGACTGTTACTGCTGTCAAAAAGCTTGTTGTTAAAAAGAGCTTCAGCTAAACACATCACAAGTATTGGCATGTGTAACCATGCACTGAACAGGTCTGACAAAGAAAACATAGTTGACGCCAGGCTCATGTTGTGCTGTCTGCGTCCACAACAGGTTAAAACACCACAGTGCCACAGCCCCAGGCTATTCTCATGCTACATGCATACTTCAACCCATCGTGGATTGTGAAATCACTACATTGTCATCTTTAAAGATAGTCAATGCACATACAAGTCATCATGTATCAGCAGAAGGGTCTTGTACACTGAAACATGAGCAAAATGTTACACATGCTGACATTAGGAAAAGCTAGTTCAGGGGCAATGTCCAGGGGCTATGAGAGACAGGTACTTCCTATATCCTGGGGTTGATGGTGAGGTGCCTCACCTGGGCTGTAATCTGGGAGGACTGATCACAAAGAACCAGAGTGAAGTGAATTCCGCCTGTCCTACTTCAAACGCAGCAGGACAGTAAATCAGACAGGTAGACGACAGTCAGAGGCTCACTCATCCCTTGTGTTCACTGCTTGTGTACCTGAGGGCACAGGAAAGAAGTATGCCAACAATGTCACCTGACAACACCGTGGAGCCATTGCACCACAAAACCATTTAACAGGGGCTGCAGAGGATGAGTGCTGTGAAGTTATGTGCCTGTGCAGAAAGACATTGTCCAAAAAACACACTTTGATGATCCAATCTTCACACAAAAGTTACACGGTTGAAAACAAAAATCTGCATGGCAGAAAATGCTGATTTGCCCACATTATATGAAGAAAGACAGGACAGTGTAAATTAATTTGCTATTTAAATACTATTATATTTACTATTTACCGTAAATTATACCTAAAAATTCTGACAGAAAAGTTGTCAGTAGAGGTAATATTTAGTAAATGCTGCTGTTTACAGATATGCTTTGCCTTGAAGGTGTAAACACACATCCTCCAACAAAATCTTAACATCAGTAAACAACTAGAACAATATATTTAATCATTCTGGTCAAACTTGGCCATCTTTAAACCTATTTTTGCAATAACAGATCTGCATTATAATTTACACCAACAAATGTCAGCAAATGTAGTGTTAGTTTAAATAAGAAGGCTGAAAAACAACACAAATACTACAGTGATAATTTACTGACCTTTGCAAAGCATCCAGTACAAAGAAACATATTATATCCTTCAATTAAAGCCATGTAAAAAAAACATCCCAGTAGGTGTCACTACATGAAAATACAATGAATAAATACATTTTGCAGAATAAATGCAGAAAACAACTCAAAAATCTGTTATTTAAGAGGCACCAACTACATTTTACTGTATTTTAAGGCAACAAGGACAAAATTAGATTGTGATGCGGCACAACAGTATTTTACAGTATTTCACTGCTGAATCATATTTGAAAGTTATGGGAAGAGTTACAGTACCAGCATGTCAGTCTGATATCTAACTACTGAGAAATTCCATCTGAGGATAGAGTGACAGGGAAAAATGAATCAGAAAGGAACACCAAGGTCAGTGTGATATTTCAAGGCTTCTACTTTACATGGCCGCATAGCAAATGAAGGCCTTCAATCAAGTCAGATTGGGTGGACTATAGGTACACCAACACACTGCACTGAGAGTAATGACATAGGAATAAATCCATCAAATAAAAGAAGAAAAAAAAAGGAGCTACAAAAAATTTCAGGGTCAACACAACACAACACTTTTTCTAGATAGACCACAAAATACTCTGTTTGGACAAATTTTAAATAAAACAAATAGGTTTTATTTGCAAATAGCTCAGATTTAAAAGACCTTAACAGCTCTGGCTAAATATATAATGCATCTTTGCATGGACTCAAATTGATACAATCAAAAAAAAAAAAGTGTGATCTTTACATGAACTGTTGTTGTGTGCGTGCTTTTCCTTTATTTTCTTAAAAATTCCTCACCTCAAATAATCTTTCTTTGTATTGAGAGATACAGTCATTCCTGCATGTGCCTGAGGATGCATCTCTGACAAATAATGCCATAAATTACTACCTTGTCATTACTGCAAAATGTTAACTGTTATACAAACTCTGTCTGTTTGCCGTTTTCTTTATGTAAGCTATTTTATTTTACACTGATTTTACAAATTACATGTATTAGGACCCCTGATGCTTCATATATTTGCTGCCAAGATGGAATATATCTGGGATATTAATAATATAAGGGTTGATCCATCTCCCAAGAACCATTTATCTAAAGTTTGTGCTATCTAAATATAAGCCAGATACCCAATGCACCAGTGCTTTAACAATCAATACATTATCTTATGTGCAAAGTCTAAATGTTCAGAGGTTTTTTTTTTCAAGTGTGTGGAACAAATTAAAAGCCCAGACAGTCAGTAAAAGACCAATTCATAAAGGTGAAAAAATGGGGCTGCGGCTGTGACGGGGAGGACCAGTGAAAAATCTCTGCTGACCCTCTCATCCCTCTGCTCATCTATCTCTCACTACTGTCCACTGATAGATTTCCCCTCGCTGATTTATGGGAGAAAAAAAATGTCACAGTGGAATGGGCTTTTGATAAAATTGTTCAAGAGATTCTGGGCAATAAATCCTGATCTTTACATCCAGGTTGCGAGCTACTTTCACATTCTTGTGCCATCAATAAGAGCCGCCAAACATGACAACTAATCAATAACTTTACAATATTCTAGGCAGTTTGGGAAAACAGTAACATTTATATTTAACAGAAAAGAGCAAGTCACTCTTTTAAACTCAAACTATGGATAAGAGGAGCTTGACTGTAACTTAGGCTGAAAATACGTCACACTGTGTTTGTACTGCCTTCTGTGTTGTCCTTCACAATAACTTTCAAAAAGAAAAGGATTTCTGACTAACAACAGTCTTTCAACAAGAGATAAACATATAACAGATAAAACTGTATCTACTATATTTTTTTCTATGTATTTAAATCACGTGCACAGACCCATCAACTCCCGTCAATCTACTGTTTTCCATTTAACAAAATATTCAAGCAATAGATAAATCATTTGTATTTTGTCACTGTCTGAGTAATGAAAAAATGGTAATTTAGTAGTCATCAATCAAAGTGACTTTATATTGCAATGGTTCCCAAAGATGAGCTTGTGTTTTCTTGTGAGGGAAAACAGGCCAATGTAATGGTACTAACAAGTTACACGAGCTGTACTTGAACATCAGTCATGATGGAGTGCTTCTGACAGGAACTCTTCAGTCAGCCGAGTGGCGCCAGGAAGGATGAGTGATTCAGCAAACCTGCCTGGTGTTGTCTCTCTGGTCTCTCAATCTTTACGATGTAGCTAAGAGGGAAACAATGAGGCTGTTGCTCAGTACAGGTGTTTCTCAGAGGAGATGACTTGTAAAAACAGGTAGATTTCCACTGAGACGAGAATTGACTCACATAAAAGGCTTCTGCTGCTGCAATAACTCACAACTGAGTCCTGGCTGCCTGCCCAGAGACACTGAAATCATAGCAGTGTTTAATTTGCACAAATATCCTCACAGGAGTGAATAAAAAAAAAAAGCCTCTTGCAAGTGAAAGCATCTGTTCTTGACCGGGAGATAAACATGAGCACTGTAACCTCAGACTGACAAAGAGACAAACAGTCAGCCACTTAAAAGAGCATATTTTAAAGGACCTTTGCACTCTCTGTGAAGGCCAAGGAATACTGGAACATGAACTTAAGTCGCTATAAAGACAAGGTTGTCACAAGAGATGAGAGAGGAGGAAGCAAAAGACAAATAGAAAGCGGGGGAGCTATCTGGCTGACTTTGTCTTTCAGATTAAAGCCCGAGCAACAACCAGACCAACAAAGACGTCTCTGACAGGATGAGGAAATGAAATGTTTACAGTAAGGGGGCTGATAAGTGGGGCCACATGAGGCATTCGAGAGCACTTGTTCGGACTGTCACTTTTTGCTACAGATGAGGAGAGGTCGTTCTTAAAACAGGTGTCATTACGGGGCAGTGAAAAATGGCAAGTTGTGCGCTCCCCCATTTAATTTAGCCCGTCTGTATGTCAACCAACACCCCCCCCCCCCCCCAACAATTTCAATTCAATACAGCACTCAGATCAGCAATTTGTTTTGTCTTTACAATGAAATTGAAATACTTTCCCACAGCATTCCAATGATTCTTTTACACAGCTAAAAAGATGGAAATTGCATTTGTTTTAGTATAGAAATATTTCATGCCTACACTGATTCAGCCGGAGCCACATAAGATGCTATTTTGCCTCTATCACTCAAAGGCTCCAAACCTGAGAGGCTCAGGACATTTGAATTATTTACATCAGTTGTCACAGATTGGTGTGATTTCAAAAAGAATGCTCCCAGAGGCCCATTATCCTGCCCTTGTTTGCAGGGGGGAGATGAGACATTCTGATAGGCTGCTTTTCTGATTCCTGTGGGGAGAAAAACACCATGTTAATTTAATGTGTCCTGGCCCTACGCGATGCACAAGCACGGAAAAAGATGCTTGTTCTCATCTTTGTAATCACAGCGGCAGGAGCAGAGGGCACACGTCCCCCGTGCCTCATTTCAGGGCTAATCTTAAATTTCATAGCCCATCTCTCCATATCAAACAACACAAATGGCTCAATTTGCATGACAGGATTTGTAACATGGCGAATCAGGTGTCAGACTCGATTAAACATTACACCGGCGCACTATCATAATCAGCCGCCTAATGAGTGTGGCCGCTGGTGTGAGAGGCTTGGATGGATCAGGAAGAAGGGCTTCTCCACGCTGCCCAGCGGGGGGTGAGTAGCTGAGGGATTAAATCGGAGGTGCGGTCCCTCTGGCCCTGACAGAGGGGCTCCTCTGGGTGGCAAGGCTCGAGCCCTGTGATGCTGACAAGACACGGCGACAGGCCACACACACACACACACTCACACGAGAGGGACTGGAGTTGAGAGTTGCTCTTACAGCTGAAACACATAGACAGCAAAGAGGCAGCATCTAAGGACTGCTTATCCCTGTGTATCTCCAGCTCTGAATACTAATGCATGGGGCCATTACAGGAGGAGAGAAGCCCCGGCAGAGTGACCCCAACCCTAGATCACATCAGGCTATCACCGAAATGAGGCAACAGGATCATTAAGATGCAACAAGACTCTGGACCAGACATCATTTGTGCGAGGGGGAGCTTTGACAGTGCTTTTTGAAGGTGTTTTTTCTTTCCAGTATATATTTACATATAAATTGTCAGGCTCTTTGCCCTGAACTGTTTTCAGAAGATTACTTTAAAAAAAAACCCAAAAAACAAAAAAACATTTTTATAGTGAAAATATACTCAAAGAGTAAATAATAATAATAGTGTTTTTAAATGTACTCATTTTTTGGCATGTATTGAAATTTTTGGAAAGACCACAAGTGGTAATTAAAATGAATACTGGTTGTGCTTTTGTTTCATGTAAACATCAAATCACATGATGAGTTGATGTCACTCAGCCTCCACAGAGCTGCCCCCTGCCCTTCCCACTGTCATCATCACGCCCCCTCCTTGTGTACAGTTTGCCCCTCCCTTTGTCCAGCCCTTATTGTTATCTGCTGAATATACACTGATGCTAATTCCACTGCTGGCTGTGTTGATGTGCAGCTTTTGGTTCCTAGTCCACAGAGACTTCCCTATTGCCACCATCCTACCACCCTCAGCATCAAGGTCCCCCTCCCCCTTACTCCTTCCCCCACCCTCTGCCCTGCTCCCCATTTGGGGTGACCCGGGTGCTGTTCTGAGGGTTCCTCACACCCCAGAAGCTGTCAGTGGCCTCCTTCCTTCCCATGAGCGGAACACACAATAGAGAAAGGGCTCCGGCTGAGAGGTTCAGTAGCCATTAACCCCTACCAGCTGTTCCTGCCGAGGGTATTCTGTGCCACAATACGTGCCCCCGAGGGGGCCCTCACGTCCACTAATCTAGCCATTGTTGGCCAGGAATGCTGACAGAAGAAAAGAAATTTTTCTTGTGTCCATGCAAGCGTGTGTATCCATGTGTGAGAGCCGAGAAACGTAGGGCTAATTTCTATAGTTGCCTGTGAAGAAGGGAGACCATGAAGAATACCCTATTTAGCTGCTTGACAAAATTCTTTTGCCTAAAAATGGAAAAACAATGGCAATTGTTTTCAAGTGGACTCCTTTACACTGTCCAAGTCTCTGAATTCAACTACGAAAAAAAAACTCTATTAATGTCTGCAATGTAAAAAGTTAACAGAACTTTATGAGACTTGAATTATTTAGTTATCTGTAATTCATTTTTAATGCATGGCCAGACAAACATTCTGAAACCACAATCAGTTCCAAAGCAATTTCTAAATGGATTAAATTTTGGGAAAATTATTCCATTTTGGTACTTTGCTCTCAGAATATATTAACAATTAGTCCATTTCAATTAACATGGAAATTAAAACAGCATTTTCCAGTCAATTTAACCATGATGCAGCCATTAGGGGCTTCTGGTGTGCTGAGCATGTTTGTTACTCCAGTCTCCAGTCTATAAATGAAACAAAAAAGAGAGACAGATTCCTGCTGTATATCAGGAAAGCGGTTTTGATATTCCAGTAGTTGCACGTTAGCTAATTTATCCTTAAAAAAAAAAAAATATATATATATATATATATAATCTATCTATCTATCTATCTATCTATATCTATATCTCAAAAACAGTATTACTGACAAATAAAATAGCATTGTAATTTGGGTTGCATTCAATAATTATGAAAAATCCAACCTTTGTTCTCAATTTTGCAGGATTCTTTAGTGTAGAAGTGTATGTGGAGCACATTCACTCCCAAACACAGGTTGTGATATCTGTTTTTCTGTTCCCACTGGGTAAAGTCAATAGATCTGATCTCAATAGTGTTGACAGAAACAGGAAGCAGTGCTCCGCAGCCGTCAGTAGGATGCAACATTTGCATGAAGGAAGTAAACACAACAGCACCTACAGACAGGGGGAGGGCAGCTCTAATGTAAACTGTTAGGTAAGTTTTGAAGAGGATAGGTATTTTTCTGTATGTGCTCTGTCCCACAGCCTGTGCTGTGTTGTGACAGGCGGGGGATCTGTGTCAGTCAATTATATGTCCCAACAGACTTTTGTGCTAATGAGCCGGTCCAGCCATCGGCAGACTTCCCCTGTCGTCCAGAAAAGATCACTTTCATTGCTTGCAGAACTAATTCAGGGCACAAAAGTGGGAGCTTCACCATTGCAGCCTCTTTTACTGCTCCTTTTGTGGAAGCTTTAGAAGTGCGCTGAAGAGAGGGCCTAGCGCTCAGGCCTCTTCATCTCCAGTCCATTGCCTGTCATTAACATACATATCCATATGAAAAGTGGGGTAAGGCCGGAACAGCTGTCCAGTAAAGAGGCAGTGATTCCCTCTCCCAAATGCTGACAGAAGCCTTTAGCCTTCCTTGGGCAATAATAAACCAAACCATTTAAACAGTCTTTCAGGGAGTGAGAAAGAGATTGGGCCATAATGCTACATTCACAGCCATCGGTGGCCCTCATTGGCTTGCAACAGTCTCTAGTAGGTTCACAAAAGTTAAGGGACAAACCAGAGAAAGAATCACAAAACTAAGACAATGTGAATATCAGCACTACATTATTGTCATTTGGTGAGAGGAGACGATGCAAATCCACACACAAACTAACTACAAAATCTTGGTTCAAAAGCTTCAATGATGACAGGAGCAATTGGTGCATTTAAAAAAAAAAAAAAAAAAAGCTGGATTAAATACAGTGATCATTATGCACAAATGCAGCAATTTCAGTAGGGTGATTTACGTTAGCTTTAGATGTGACTTCCAAGTGCACTCAGAAGTTGGGTATTATAATAAAAATGGTATGTTTGTTTACTCTGAGAGCTCTGTGTTGAGAGCTTTTCACCCTGAGCAAAATGATTTGGTCTGAGGGGACCTGAGGAGTGTATGGGGATGGAACTGAGCAATCCTCTTGTTTAAACTTGGGTGGTGGGCATGAAGACAAAGGTTAAGTGACTTGCCCCAGGTCACATGGGAAGTCGTTTACTTAGGGTGGATTTTCTCATCTAAACCCTTATCCACTTAGGCCTATATATATAGATATGTTTTAGATTTCCCCTACTTTTCCGGTTTTTATTGAAAATTAAGCAGTTTAAGTCCAGTGATTAACCTTAAATGGTAAAAAAAGGTAAGTGGTAAACTTCCTCAGATAATAAATAAATAAATATATATATATTTTTAAGTGTAGCAATGGAAACAAATTAAGCCTTGAAAGTCAATGCGGACAGTTCCTACAAGTGCCCTAACTTTTATTGATAACTTACAAAGCTTCTGTCTGTATAAAGGCAGTGTTGGAACAAACTGTGTTGCTACATCCTCTGATCCATTATTAGGACAATACTGTACTGCAGGAAGTAGTTCTGTATATTTCTATTAGAATGGGGAGAAAATGGAGAGTAACAAAGGAAGACATACTGGTTGGCCAAGGGTTCATCCTACAGCATGAGAATGAACCAAAACATTACAAGAAAAGAACTAGACGGTGGCTTCACGTGATAAAGACCAGCACAGTCTCCAGACACAGACCACATGGAGCTTGTTTGGGATAAACTGGACAGAAGGTGAAAGTAAAGCAACCTGCATGTGTAGCGCATTTGTGTGAACTTGGGGGTGTTGGGATGAAAAAAAAAAGATAAAATTTAGGATTTAAGATTCTGTGATTCCTTTATTATTTGTTCTATGCTTTAATTTCCAAAATGGAAGTGTTCTAAAACTTTTGACCGGTAGTTTTTTATGTTTGCTTTTCATTGTTGCTTTTTTTTTTTTGTCTTTTTCTGATGCCCAAAAGTTGTAATTTAATGTTTGTTAAAAAAAAAAAAAAAAAAAAAAAAAAAAAAACTGGGACTAACATTATAAAGTGTTTTACAGAAATATGTCTTTTGTATAATTATGGGGACGATTTGTGTCTCCATTTGCATTAGTTTGGGACAACTTGGATTTGATTTGCCTAAAACATAAAAAAATCACTTACAGCGGACAACATAGTAAAATGTGGGGAAGTCACTGATCGAACACTTACAATTTGTCAGTAGTTTAAAACAGCTTAAACAGTGTGTTAAATTGCACAGAGTGCATTTAATTTTTGCCAGTGAATTTTGCCATTACTTAATTGTGATGATGGTGAAAGTTGTGTCATGGCTACAGTTGCCTGGATGCTGGTGGAAAAGGCACTTTTGCTTACTTTTTCACACCCCATGTTGTTTTAAGTCTTTCTCTGACAAATGGTATTTGAACATTTCTAATGTCATGTAAAATATTTCCAAAAGGAAAGTGATTGACAGCAAAACAACAATGGGCAGATAATGATGACAGGCTCTATTCTAAAACAGAGTTTAATTAAAACTGTAATTTTTCTGTTAATCCTTTAATTTAATCTGACAGTATTCTTTTTCTAGATTATTGCATATCAACTTTTGTGGACTTTTTAAGAAACATGATGTTAACTGATCAAAAATATCTAATAATAACAACTATTATCATTTTCCCTCAGTCAGTCATGGAGGAGGACTGTCTATGACGTTATCCTAAACCTTACTTCACGGATCTTTTTGAATTTTGTCTCCTTCTACTGAGTGGTTTTCTATGCTTGAGATGCCTCGTTCTCTAGAAAAGGAGGTAAAGGGAGAAGCCAGAATCCGGATCTAATGAATAAGAAAAGCCTTTGGTTAAAAGGGGACTGGTTTGTCTCTTCATGGGTCGCTTTTTATTCAGCTATAGAAAGACGAGGAGTCCTGATTGATAAATCCCCTCCCTTGCCCCCCTGGCGCCTGTGACCCCAGAGTCATCAAGTACAATACACGGCACCTTAAGTTTCTAAATCTGTGATTGAAAAATAGAAGGAGCGAATTTGTGTCCATTGGGGGAGCTTTGACGTGCTTTTACAGCGATGATTATTCTGAGGCTGCATGCCCAGCGGGCTACCAGCAGCTAGCTGCATGCAGGATTTATTTTCCATCTGATCCTCCTACCCCCCGCACCTCCTGTGCATCAGCAGCATCCAAAAACTAGTGTAATGGCACTTGTTGCAAGCGCTTAAATCCAGCGGAAGTGTTTTTTCATACATAACCAGCCAACACCTCAGGCCCTTACCTATCACACTTCCCCTCTGGTCTGTCCTTTATTTATCGCGGTTCTGCTGTTTGTTGTCTCTGTAAAGTTCCACAATTCATTAAAAAAGGAAAAGGGGGTGGGGAGCAGAAGAGAGGGACAGAGTATGGAGAGGCAAAGCTGGGGCTGTTGTGAGGGAGTAGGGGGTAAAGGGGAGGGATTAGGATGACTTCTTGAACACATTTTCTCCCTTTTGCTGCAATTAAACAAAGTAGGCCTGTGATTAGTGCAGCGCAGGGAGCAGAGAAAAAGACACCCTTGAATCCCAATGGAGGGACCTGACTGAGCATTATTGCCTGACAATGCCTGAGTTTATTGCTGAAACCTGCTTACCCTCCTGCATGGCAAACCATGGGAACTCCAGTCAGGTGGAAACTTTTTCTCCTTTTCTTTTCCCGCTCCTTGTTTTTCTCCCCCCTCTGACCACGGAAGCCCTCCAGGAGCTCACAGTGTGGTTGAAGCTACACAACTCCCCCCTGGTAACTGAGATGTTTAGGATAAGCTCTGCCTGGTTTTTGTGCATGAGCTCACACTTGTCTGCTGTTGTTCGAACACAGTTAATGATGAGCTTCCTCTGTTTTTTCCACACCCCTTCCCTCTCTCCTGTCCTCCTCCTCCTCCACCTCCTCTCTCCGCTCCTTTTCTCCTTTCTTATTTGAAGCTAAGCGGCTGTTTAAGTGGAGTGCCTCCTCCCTCTGGCTCTTGGGAATGCTCTCAAGGGGCCCTTGCCTGGCACTGTGTGCATGACACATAATGAAAACAATTTTACGCTGCAGAGGGAAGTATGAGGCAATTACGGATGTGACAGCCACCTGCAGACTCACCCCCCTACAGTCTCCAACTGCACTCTCCCAACCACCGCACCATTGCCACAACTGCCGCACAGTGACATCGCACTGATAACCCCCCCACCACACCCCCCACCATCCCTCACAAACACACACTCCACCACCAGCCCACAGCTTCATGAATAAGTGATGGCTTGATGATGTTGTGAATGGCTGGGGCAGGTGAGGAGGGGGTGAGAAAGACTGGGGCTGTAATAAGTTGCCCAGCTGGAGGTGGTGTTGTGGCCCTGTCGCTCTGTGGCAGTCCATAGAGGCATCTCTCCACAAGCACTGACCCTGGGATCGGCCTCCTGAGGGGAGCCAAGAGATGACGTGACAGGGGCGTGCAAAGCGCTCCCCCAAATCTCTTGTTGGCCAATTTTACACATGAAGCCAGGCCCAAAAGCCCAAGTGGCAGGCCTAACAGAGCCCTGATTTAATTTGATAACCTGCTTAGTGAATGTGAATTAAATGAGTATTTCACATACAAATTATCTCCTTTCACTGCTATGGTTTCAAGAATTACTCTTTTGGTTTGCAAAACACAGATGTCGCTGAACCTCTTGGGTATTTCTGATTTGCTTTGTTTTATACATCCAGATAAATCTGGTCTAGTTAGTCTTGCTCCTCTCAAGTGCAGTTAAGACAGATATGAAACCTCACAGCAAACGCTACACGCTGTCTGTCCACACAATCGCACCTTTGAAAAATATCAAAGGTCTGTAGACTGAAAAAGCTGAGCCACGCATATGATGTGTGACTGTTTAAGTCTTCAGTCTGTCAGGTTTCTGTCCCACAGCGCTTGTTCTAAAGCCTCCAGCTATACACGAAGCCCCTCTGACCTGAGGATTATTCAGAGTGAGGCCAAAGGGTGTATTTTATGCCTGCCAGTCCCCCAAGAGCTGCCTCCTGATAGCCTGATGTGTCCTTAATGGCCCTGCTGAACAGCACAGACAGCGGGGTGATGAGTGGATCCTCAGCAACAACTGACACATTAGAGACCAACTGATAAAAGCCACTGGGTAGACACATACACACACACATACACACACACACACGCACGCACGCACACAGGCACGCACACACACACACACACACACACACACACACACACACACACACACACACACACAGCTCATGCATACACAGCCTCCGACAATGATGTCCGACATGACACAAAGCACAAGGGTATAAACAAAGATACTAGCCAGAGATGTGAGCACAAAGCGAATCATGACCGCTGATCAAATGAAACATAGGTGGGCACACGGTGAAAAATGGCCCACTGAAAGTTGATATTATGCAATGGTTTCTGTAACCATCAATCCAATAAGGCCACGAGGACTGTATTCTCTCAGTGCTCGGAAGAAGTGTAATATAAAAGATGAGAAGATCAAGGTGAAACAGGAATGAATAAGTGAAAACAGCATATCTAAGCACGAAAAATATCACAGGAGACATTGCAGACAGTAAACTGAGGAGCTAAGAGATGAGAAGTAGTAAATTAATCTTCCTGCAATATCTTGCAGAAGAGAAAAGTGCACCAGTCCTTATTTCTTATAACAACTCAAGACAAATGACCACAGCCGGTACATTAGTTCTGATAAGGGACATGCAAGAAAGACAATGGCTTTCAATTCCTGATTTAATCAACCCCTAGCATGATGTACTTCTGAAAATAACAAAATAGATTCATCAGGAAATCAAGACATGGAGGAGGTGCAAGGGCAAGTGTCTTATTTCTCTGCGTGGTTGAGATGAAATATACATAGTATAATAAAGGGCCTGCTGCAGCCAGCACAGCCTGCCATGGCTAGGCACCTGTGAGATTGAAGCTGTGAATGCAACATTACCAAAATACAGACTGCACTGAATTAATGAGTCCAAAGCTCCAGTGTGTGCACATCCAAGCCCAATCTGGGGAGTCTTAATTTATTTTCTCTTTCCAACTCATCCTTTACAAAAATGACAGCGTCTTCTTATCGATTTTACACTCAGAGATCAATCAGCTTTGCCCTGACTCAGAGAAAATTTACAGCCCCCTCCCCAACCTCCACATTCCCATTCAGTGAGCTCTGGTCTGCTAAAATGGCAGTAGGGGTTATATGACCCCCCCCCCCTCTCACTCACACCCACATATACACACACTAAACCCATCCTCTGTTGGTGTAAAAGCCTGGCCGCAGTTAAAATAAGCTAATCTACAGGAGAGGAGGAGACTGCTTCCTTGTTCAGGCTGATTTGAGTCCTCTTTCTCATCCTGCCTGAATTACACTCCCTCACCTCAGGCAAAGACATGAGCACAAAAGAACTGAGGATGAGAGCTGTTTATATACGAAAGCGACTGCACGCAGAGAGCTGCCAGAGCAGAATATGACTGGACTGAAATAAAGCCTGTCACAGCCTCAATAGTGCCAGTTTTCTGTTTTAGATGATTGACTGTAACTTCTCAAAGTCCTCAAAGTGTAGAATCAATCTGAGATATAAATGACAAACTGTTGGGGTTTATAACGCTTTTGAAGCGTGTTAATGTATCTCTCGGATCAGACAAAAAAGATGAAAAAAACAAAAAAAAGTACCATCCGTGTTAAAGGATCCTTTCCCATGTTTGTCAAGATGAAGACAAGGCCAGAGAGCAGTGCTCCTTGTGATCCTAGCAGGGATGGCACGGCTGAGTATTATCCCTGCCTGGCAGTGGCACATGGACGCCAGCTGTACAGAGATGGCCATGCTGTCATACTGCCCCTCAGATGGAGCAAACGGCGCCAGCGAGAGTCAGTGGTACCTGGCATTGGGCACACACGGCCATTAGCCAAGGCCATTACCTTGCACTCAGGCCTGGTGGGTTAATCCAGGGTTAATTCTATTGGCCTGTCTGGCAGAGGAGATGTGAGCAGACTGACAGCACTTCAGTGCGTTCAATACAGGAATACTAAGTCCGTCTAGGGAGGGAGGCACTTTCTCATAATCATGCTTTTGAGACAGTAATGAATGAAAATGGAAGTTTGCAGCTTAGAGCCTGGACTGATGAAAAATGTGTTGATTGAAACAGAATAAACTATTAATTTCTCAGTATTTAGGAGATTATCAAAGCTCTGAGTATGGCTGTGACTCGAGAGGATCATTTTTGGACAGTATTTTGTAAAACCGTGGGGCACATGGATACAAATAATTATGCTGTAAAAAAAAAGAAAAAGCACAAGAATAGAGTTGGAGTAAGTGCGAGTGAAATCAGGATATTAACATCAGGAATCTTGGGTGAAATTCTGTTTAATGTCAAATGTCATTATTAACTCCACAGCCACTTGCTATAATGCCTAAAAACTGCCACAAATGTTCAAATCTAAATGGCCACATCCAAAGCTTTATAAAGCCTACACAGTAGGTAAATGCACATGATTGATTGCGTGACAAAATATTTCTATATTTAACAAGTCTCTCACATGGACAAGGTTATTATAGGCTTATTACTGTCACACATGGACAGGGTATAACTAAAACAGTCCATCTTTTTAGCAGTGCTAACAAAAAAAAAAAAAAGACACGCTCAACAACATCATATCAAACAAATGACACTTTATTCTCTGAAACCAGAAAGTTCATTTTCAAAGGACTAGCTGTTGCAATCACAGCTCTAATGTAGTAGTGAGGAGAAAAAAAGGGTAATTGGTTTGGTAAAGATCGTTTTCCATCACACCATAAAGCACTACACAATAGAAAAGGTCGCCAATTAAGCAATCATGAATACCAAGTACCATAGCTGATGAAAATAGGCCAGTGGTTTAAATAGATTTGCAAGCAATTTACCTTTTCACAATGTTGGCAATCTGATGCAATTTGCTTGCAATTTTGTCTGCTTTCAGTAGCACTCTGAGCTGACACTACACGGTGCAAATGGCAAAGAGGACCACATAGAAAATGTAAAACTATCTTGGCCACATCAAGGTATCAGAATGGCGCTTCATCAGGAAAATTACAACAATTAGCATAAGTGCTCCAAAATCAACACTTTAAATGTCAGCGCCAAAGGTTGGGCCACAGATGAGCAAGGGTGCGCAATGTCCTCCAGGATGGACTTGCCGTGGAACGCAAAGCAATCACCCATCATCTCTTGCCGGTGATGACCCCACAATTGCTGTGACATTCTCTCAGGCCTGTCATTCTTGGTCACAGACTGTTTTTCCTCTCTGCCTTGATTTGCTCGCAGCAGAATTGCGACAGCCTTGCTACGTCAAAGTCTAATTTTTTTTCCCCTCTAACTTTTTCTTCATCATCTTTCCTCTACTCAGTGGAAGACTATTATGTATCTCAGGGTCAGGTCTAGGTTTAGATGTTCTTCCATTTCAATTTTGTCGGTTCACCGATTTCTCACATAAATGATGTGAAATTGAAATGCAGAAGTGATGGGAGCATATATTGTGGATCCCATGACAACCTGACACAATTTTTGCTAAATATGAACAAATATAAACAATATTCTTGCTTATCTTTAGGAGTGTTTGTTGCAGTTTGTTGTTTCCTACACAGATCAAAAAAGTTCAAAAATGTCAATACAACATATAAAACTCAATACAGCAGCACATAAAAATATTTCTTGAAGCAGTTCATTTTCAGAAAGATTTTAAACTTATAGCTAAAAAAAAATCTTTCACATCTTTCCAGAATTTAATCTCTTACACCAATCCATGATGCAATGTGGCTAACAGACAGAACATGATACAGACTGAATTAGTCAATCATCAAACTGTCTCAGAATTGATGGGAAATGGTGCATTTGAGTACCTGTTTGAAGAGCACATCTGATGTTTCTGACACCTGAAAGAACATGAGTTACTAATACTCCACAGTACATGACAGGTCGTACCTGTCAGCTTTCAAATTAACCATCTGATTTTAAGGTGGCATGGTGAGGACATCTCTTAGTTGTGGTTAAGTGTCTGTGATAACCACTCAACATTATCTTTGTGTCTCATCTGCTGCCTTAAGGCACCACTCAAGCAGAACTTCTGGCTTTGCCCAGCAGCTCCTCCCCTCGTCTTGCAGGCTCTCCAGTTGAACTTGTCAGAGATTGCCAAAGGGGACAGATGTGTATGTTGTCTGTCTATGTCAAGACACAGCAAGAGCCAGACTGAGAGTTTTAGGAATGGGGGGAGGAAGGGTTTTTTTTTGTTTTGTTTTGGGGGGTTTTTTGTCATTCAGGGCAGTTTACTTATGAGATACCCTGATATAATGTGTACTTGTCCTTGCAGTGGCAAAGACAGGACAGAAATTGCATTTCTTTTTCTACTATAGCAATTTAGATATTTGCAACTGAAAACGACTATTTGAACACGAAGCAAAGTGTTAATATTAATTTAAAGTAGACCGAGACGGCAAAATGTAAGTTTTCATGCAGTTCTTCTCATTTAAAAGTAAAACAAGGCATGTGTTGAAGTTTTACTGGATTTATCCCACTACTTGACTACTTTCAAAGTCTGGTTGGTGAATTAAAGACAGCTTTAAAGGGTTTGGACAGCACCACTCTTGGTCAGTGCCTTCTGTAATGCTTCTAAATTTACTGTTTTTACTTTTATCGAGATAGTATCGGGAACTCACACCTGTTTATGCATCTTAAGTGGGTATTGCCTACATCTTTTTTGCAGCATATGACAGGTGCCTGTTTGTGTTCTTTGTATTTATTATTGTAATAATGTTTTAAAGCTGCCCTCTTGGCCCGGTCTCTCTTTAAAAAGATATTTTAACAATTTTAACAAGACCTTTACTGAGGGAAAAAAAAAGGAAAAAAAAGCCTCAAAGAATTTAATGCATGAAACAGAAGGAAAAAAGATTAGCATTGGCCTTTGCTCTGTTTTTGTTTTTTTTTTTCCATTGAAAGACATAAACAAGAATTATTGATTATCTGCTGGAATGAATCACCTGACACATACTGTGACGACTATAACATGAGCTGACCTATAGCACTGGCATATCGTGTACACATTTAGTAATGAATGAAATAAAACTGATGCAGTCTAGAAGGTCAGTAAGATGTTAAAAAGGAAGTAAAGGTACTTTTTGACATTCTGCTAAAAACAAACTATTAGAGATTTAAGAAAGTTGGAGTTGATGCTAAATCTTAAAGATGTATTGCATTAAAACAACAAAGCAAAGCGAGTGAATGAAAACACGATCAGTTGTGAGTGTCTATTTGAGGCTCCTGTGTCTGTTAATTTGTCCATATAGATTTTAGCTCATTCCATCCCTCTAATGCTGCGTTTTGTCAATAGCTGGTCACAGTGTTGTCTGTTCCTCACTGTAGTGCATTTAATATTTACCAGCATCTGAGCCTTATGAAAGCAAGATGAATTAGCCCGGTTGCAATAGATTTTCTTTCAGCACAGAGTGAAAGAGAGCAAAGTGGGGTGAAAAAAAGATAAAGGCAGGGAGGAGGGAGGCAGAGGAAGAAAGTTTGTGTGCTCAGACGATCAGCGTGCGGGGGCCCGGCTCGGGAGCGGCCCCCAGCGTTGGAGGAGTTGTGAGCTCGCTGATGATGGGGTTGCACAGATGGGCTCGAGCCTGGCTCCCAGCTCGCTCCTTTGTATGGACCCTGCTCTCTAATTACAGCTGATGAGTGTGTATGTGAGGGAGAGTAAGGGGGAGAGGGGGAGGGAAAGGGGGAACAAGAGTGGGGGGAGGTGGGGAAGTGGCACACAAGCAGGTGACAGGACGAGGAGAGGAACCTGTGGCAGATCCTCGGCACCATCAGGCACAACGTAGCCGCAGCCTGACAGCTAATTAGAAACGACACGGATTTCTCCCAATGTAACAGATGTTGCCTAATCAGTCCAGCTCGGGAGAACCCTGCGCCAGCAACATTTCATGCACAATTTAACCATCTAAAAGGGATGAAATACTTAATCCATTGTAAGGCCAGCACAGCTGTTTCTCTCGTCAGAAAATTTCCCAGTCAAAAATATGCATGTTTTATGTAACTCTAACCGAGTGATTATAATGCTATAATAGCTGAGAAAAAATTGCTGCCACACATCTGCCAAAGATTTCAGCTCTATTGGTTACCATAACATTGATGGAGCAAAAGACCAAATGCAGATTTGACTTTTTTTTTAAATTGGTTGTCTCTCACTGACAAATAATCAATAAACTTTCATATGACAGAACAGATTCTTCCCTGCAAGAAATCAGCAATTGCCATTTTAAATATAACTGAAAGAAGGATAGGGGAACATATTCAAAATTGTTAAAAGCATTTATATTGTTTTACTCCTAACTGATATTTTATCTTGCAAATAAAGTTGTTTTTCAAATACAAGACAAAGAAAAAATGACTGACTTTAAAAAACCATAAAGGCCAATTCAGGCAACAGCATGTTTTATTTCCACCTGCACACTTCTAATCGCACACGTATATAGAATGAACACGTAATATAAATCTGAGATCTCTATGCCAAGAGGAAAGCATCTGTGATTGTGATGGTAATAATATGTTCTATTTGCCACACGACCAGATACATGTAAATTTGTATCCTCACTGTTCCTTTCACATCCAACATTCTCCATCCAGATCTTTTTCTTCCTATCTGCTCCAGTATTGGCTATATCTCCTCAACTCTGCATTTTTATCTGATGCACTGGATGACAGGTAATCTAGCTGAAAGTTCCAACAATTGCACACAAAGAAAAAAAAAAGCCCTGGCTGATGAAATCTGAGCAGTTATCACACTAACCATTACCTGTCAAGCCCTCCGCTTCAATTTAAGGGTGCATCAATTTTCTGAAGAGGAAATCAAGGGCGAGGAAGAAAAGCAGTCCAGATAAACAGTGACAAAGGCCTCTTTTCTGCTGCTTTTATTTATGATGGGATGTTGCTGTGTGGGGACCAGGGCAAGGGCTTTATCAGACCAACTGATACATCTCTGATAGCCAGGGAGTCTTCACCCTTGATGAAGTGTTGCACTTGCCACAGAAGATTTTGAACTCAAATGACTTTCCCTCGAAAACCTGTGGAGATAGGGGAGTCCCTGAACGGCAGCGCGTGCGGCTGTGTGGAATGGCAGACTTAACAAACAAAGACACAAGCTTGTGAATGTGATGTGTGTAAAACTTCCTCTTTTTTTTTTGTTTGTGTGGAAAAGCATGAATTCTACGGAAAATAAATAATCCCTGGGAATGGGTCACCACTGTTTATATGACATGCTAGTAACAGGTCACTCTGTAATTCGGTGGCACTTTATCCCCTCGCACTATTTGTCTAAATAAAAGACCAAACCGTTCATTTCCTCCCTCTTGTTTAAAAAGGCTCTTTACAAGAACCATTTCTCTTTTGTATAAGAGACGTGTGCACAGAAATACAAACACGCTGTTTTATCAAATGCTCAAACTTACACTGACATATTACTGATATGATGCTCTCATGAAAACATAGAGCTGGTGGCGCCATATAAAACGAGAGAGGTCAGGTCTTTTAAAAATCAAAAATCAAGAAAATGTAGTGGTACAAATGTAGGCACATAAAGATACACACTTGTACAAAAATATTAAAAGTAAACACAACAGAGGCAATCCACAAAAAAACCAAGAAGCATTAAATCTTTATCTAACTTTTACTAGCTCATCTCTATAATGAATAATAATGCCCCCCTCCAAACAACTTATATTCTCTTATACCTTTTAAGTTTTAGAAAATCAGTTTAGTATTTCTATACTCTGCACTTTTTCTCTGTAAAAGTGACATGTCAAGTGTCAGTCAAATAATAAGGGCTTTTTTCTTTAATTTGCATTTCGTATATAAGGAGGGTACAGACTCCAACTCTAGGCCTCCTTTTAGTGCATGTGTTAAATCTATAGGCACACAGCATCCTGTGTCGTCACCCTGAGTCGTGTCCAAACAGAGCCCAAGCTACAGTCTCACAGTGAATTCATCTTTAAAGCATTGGTGATGTGTAAAAAAAAAAAAAAAAATCACTCTGTGGATAAGCAGATCATAAAAATGATTTTGCTGTCTCTCCAAAGAACAATGTACTTTCTCAGAAGAATTATTATCAGTAAAAAAAAAAAAAAAAAAAAAAAAAAAAAGCCAGCTGTTATTCCAGATTAATTTCAATCCATATAAGACTGAGATGTATTGTATGCCATCATAGCAGCTCATACTTTAGCACCGGTGTTATGGCTTTAGGGTGGGATGTTAAGGAAGGAGGTGGGACTCTAAGTCAACTACCCTAATGTTGTGATAGCTGGGAGTGTGTGTGTGTGTGTGTGTGTGTGTGTGTGTGTGTGTGTGTGTGTGTGTGTGAGCACATACAGGCTAAGGGCTCCCATGCTGACAGTTAACTGAGTAGACAGAAAGGAACTATAATTAGATTCATCTACTGTTATTGACAGACGTGACAAGACTAAAGTCTGATCGATACACACACTCACCATATTGTTCCAAACACCAATAACTCTGAATATCCGTCACTGCATTAGTTACAGTCAAATAATTAAATGTACCCTTTTAAGTTCGGATGTCAGTAAATATTAAAGGTAAATATTTTTTTTTAATTATTTTTGGATCACATAACAAAGAGATCCTCATATCTGAAAAATGTCATTTTTTCATTGTAATCAAAATCTAAGACTTTCTTGGACAAACAGATGGTTGTAAATTTTCAACAGAATAACTGTTAATTCAAATTAAAGGTACTGCCTACAGAAAAACAAATAAAAAAAAGACAGAATCCCACAATGATACAGATGCAAAAGCCGATTTTTTTTTTTTTTTTTTTTTTACAGCAAAAAGGCTTTAAAAACAGTACAGTAACCCTTCAACTGATTTGAACCCAGTGTTTTTTTACATGAAACCACTAGAAACTAATATACTATATTCCATGGTGGATATTTTAAAACCGCAAAATCACTATCTTTAAAGGTTAAACAACAAAATAGTCAATTTTATAAAGACAGACGCTCACATTTTTCCATTTCACAGGGGAAAAGAAGGAAGACACTACATCCTTGATCTTAATCATGTGTTTGCTCTGCTTTATCAGTACGTACATGATATAGTGTTCTTGCATGAATGACTTTGGACCACCACATCCCGCCCACCAAAAGCTTTTCGCTGTGAATATCCCACCCTCGAACAGAGAATCCATTATTGACAATACTAAACACTCTCCTACTCCCTGCCATTGACGTTTGACCCCCTCAGTATTTTTTTCTCTATTCAGAATCACTGATAGCTTTTTGTTTGCCATAACTGCCCCACTTATATTTCCGCAGATGTAGTCCCGCATTGACTGACTGACTGACTGCCTGGGAGCAATGCAGATAGCCTAGAAGGGTATGGCACATAATAGCCACCATCTTTTAGCCTTTAACAATGCTGTTAAAATCAGCTCAGTAGTGACATCTTAGCAGCTGTCAAGGATGTCAATATATATTTTGTGCAAGTTAAGGCAGAACTTAGACTAATTGTTGCACACCAAAATGAGAGACACGTGATAATTGATACCAATTAACCTACAACGAGCATTGTCCTCACAAACCACGTTGGACATGTTGCTATTTATTCTCAGTGACTATTTATGCCCTAACTAATGACTGAGATGTTCACCAACACATGAAACTGACAAACCTAATTCTGTTGAGAGGATCTTTCATTTCATGCATACTGACGGAGACACTCTCACTTGCAACCGTCAAACAACTCTCGAGAGGCTGTCACGAACAATTACATGCTAATTTGCGATGAAATAAAGGTTTTAGGGATCAGTGAGAAGAAAACAGATTCAAAGTGAGATACTAAACAAGTTTGCGGTTCAGGAGAAACGATGAGTGAATATGATCATTGTAGACAAACTTGGAGCTTGATGGTTGGCAAGTTGGGACAGGTAATTACTCACGCTAAGCGGTTGCTAAGAACAGAAGAGACGCTCATATTTGATGAATGATTCAAGTGTCTTTTAATTTTGTCCGTCCTTTGACCTTCGGGGCTGGCTAATGTCTTTTGGGTCACCCCCTGCACACTCACACACAGACACTGTCTCCTTCACTGTCTCTGAAACACACACACACACACACACACACACACACACACACACACACACACACACACACACACACACACACACACACACACACACACACACAAACACACACACACTGGGAGAGAGGGCTACGGGAGTCACAGTTAATGGGATTACCCCAGCAGTCCTGAGCCATCTCTAACCTCACCTCCAGGTCCCACTGTGGCAATCAGAGGCATCAGCATCCTTAACGCATCATGGAGAGTGCTTGTGATACCACGCCGTGGGGACCTCTGCTCTCTAACCTCTTAACACAGCAGCACTCTAACTGAAGTGACCTCTGCTGCTTTATAGAGCTACCCCCAGAGGATACCTAAACGCAGAATCCACCGGGTCACAGTATAAGGCACCATTAACCCGAAACCTCCAGGCTGGACTCAGTATGTTTAAAAATCTCTCCTCCTGCAATCACAGAAGCATCAACACCTTGTTGGCTGACCCTGTCACACAGCAGTCTAGATACTTGATCTTTAATGTAAGGGTCACATCTCTAATGGATCTGTAGTTGCGCGTCTGTGATACGTGTAGCTGACAATAAAAAGAAATGCTAATTTTTATGCTGCTTTGATACTGAAAACACGGGAACGGGTACACATTCCTTCCTATCCACACTCCCAACACGATTACTTAGAAATGAAGCGGAAAATGGAAGCGATTTATTAACGAGACATTAGAGGCACTTTTAATAACCTTCCCATCCTGCTCAGCAGGGAGCTGCGGATTACACCACACAGGTTTCGGTGACACCAGAAAGGAAGTCCCCCGCCGGGTGTGTGAAGAGCGCAGAGGGACACAATACCCAGCCTGGGGTTCTCACATCCCGCTCTGGGCCCTCACCCCAGGGGGAAGGACAATGGGTTAAAAAGGCATGAATGTCCTGCCTATCCAGGATATAATGTAGGTGGCTGCCACTGGGTCTGAATGGCCTGACAGAACAGCGGAGGGAGAGGCACAAAGAGCCCATAATAAAAGAGATTCCTCGGGTCAGTAAAGCATTGCATTCACTTTGGCCTCCACAGCTCACAGCCTCTCCTCTCACATTCACCTTTAGTCTAAACTGCAACAGCTAGCTATAGAATATATTTAAAATAGCAAATATATCCGTGAAGTGTAAGTGTTGTTCTTCTGACTAGAAATAAAGTTAAAAAAAAAAAATAAAAATTTCACTACTTTTTAAATCACAAATTATAAGGTTTTTTTAAATGGAGGAGGAAAGATAAATCTGTTCAAAAAGGGAAATATTAATGCTATTGCTGATTACTGTTTAATAGTAGCTACGGTAAGTACTAGCAGAAGCTGTACTGGTACAAACTGTGCATGATAATTTTAAGAGGAAATGTAAGGCGCTCATCTGAACTTGTTTGAGTGCACTTAAGAAAAAGGGATCCAGTTTAAAAGGAAAATCGTCACTCCCACTAAAAGTAGGGGAAGGATTAGAGGAATTCCACAGTATCGAGT
The DNA here is from genome assembly GCF_017976425.1 of Toxotes jaculatrix. Lineage (NCBI taxonomy): Eukaryota > Metazoa > Chordata > Actinopteri > Toxotidae > Toxotes > Toxotes jaculatrix. Next base: position 13,821,840 of record NC_054401.1, on the reverse strand, counting down.
GACATATGTTCGTGCCAAAGTGTGAGAAATCAACAGCTTGATGATTTCCTGTTAAAGGTCTGCGCGCTCACAATGAATCAGAGCAGTATGCTCAGGTTAACTGAAAAAAGTGCACTGGTTGATGTTTTGCACAGCAAAAAAAAAAAAAAAACACTTATCCAATATATGCAAGTGTCTCCATTGACTGCATCAAGTCAATAACCATTAAAATGCGTAACCATTGTCCAATTCACAGGCTGGGACAATCAGATAATGCAAGGAGACAAGAGATGATGCCCACACAGACACATGCCTTTACTGCACCCTTAATCTAATTAAAGTAAATAAACTTATAACTGATCTCCTTGGTGACAAAACACTGCTGAGGAAGCTAATTTGCTTCCTTGTTGTGGCTCCAGAAACAGATAATACTGTTTTATTACACAAAGGTCACCAGGGAAATTAACTTCTGGGCCAGCAAATAAAAGAAAGGCCTGGCACTCAGAATAACAAGTACATACTGATTACATTCAATCATGAGAGTCCCAGTTGGGTAGGACGCTGACCTTTCTGCTGTCTTGTCAGGAAATAAGATATGTAAACGCAGGATGGGCCACTTACACAGGGCCATCTCTATGTTGTATTGTGGAAACAATTTGGCAAGGCAGCCACAACAAGGCAGATTGTGCAAGTTATCCGTTTGAAAGAAGTTTAATTTTAACAGTTGAATAGAAATCCATGGCTTTTTCAGACTCGAAGAGCACAAAATTGGATTAAGAGCACACCACTGAATTCACAATGAGAGAACAAAAAAAGTTTCAGTTTCATTGTCTCCTATTTAATACAGCCAAAGTCTCGGGGTGTTATTAGTCACCCTCCATTAAATTGATAAGACAGTTCCAGTTTCTTCTTCTGCTTACATGAGATAATTTACCACAAATCGCCAAACTAGCAATCATTTGACGATTAACTTAATTCATTTCTGGTATTATTTATTTCAGTTTCTACGACAAACACAGAGCTGAATGTTTCTTTTATTGTACACTTTCATTTCATTTTGTCGCTCTCCTGCTGGTGCAGTTAGTCACTGTCTCCCTCTTTCTCCATGATTGATGTTTACAGGTCATAGCAATACTCTTAACTCATTAGTTAGAAAGGGAAAGATGGGAGCACTTGCTGGAGTGAGATATTGCAGAGGAACAGAGGGAGCAATTTCAATGGGGAGACAGAGAAACTTAGCGTCAGTGTGATAATAGCCCCTGAACTATTGCATGTTTCAATCAATGGAGACAGAAGTAAATAAAAACCAGAGGGGAAGATTCACCGGCATCGATCCCGGCTCAACACAGACCTTGCTGACAATCTATGGTCTGGGCCAGTAATGCTCCCAGTCATCCACAAAATCAATGAAACTCATCCTTTCAATAGCATCCAATTATTAGCACAAAGTAAAGGCAGCCTTCCACAATAAATCAGAAAACTTTATTGAAAAGGGACGCAGACAAGATAAATGCTAATTGGAATGTGAATAATGTGCAATACTAAAAACAATACTATTAAAAACACTCAGCTAGTATGTTTCCAACTTGGGTTGCATCTCATGGGATGAATACAACACTTAGACAGGGGTTTATCCCACCTAAATGATTTAGATTCATGTGAGTCTGAACAGAAATGTAGTATTTAAAACTTATTATCATTGTTTCGAAATTTGGGTGAACTGTCCCTTTACGCTTGACATAAGCTTTATGCGTACCTCTCAGGACAATCAGTTTTCTTTTCTTTCTTTCTTTTTTTTTTTTAACACTTGCTCAGTGTGGTTTACATCAGATGAGGGGATATCCAATGTTCCCCTCTGCTGGCCCCCGAGTAATAACCATTAATTTCCCATCAGAGTTTGTGTTAATTAAAAAAGCTACAGGTTTAATTGCCGTTAAATGTAATGATGTTAGATCTCATGTTCATGTGTTTAGCTCCACCCATCACCAGCTCGTTACTCAGACTTGCTGGATTTAATCAGATGGAGAAGGAAGACTTGTCTCTAATTATCTGCTCGGCTTTATCATTTAATCTTACTAAAACAGCTCCTCACATGTGCTGCAGCATCAACTTATAATATATCTTTGCTAAGTCGAGTGTTGACAATCAAACACTTCCATAAAGTGCTCTGCCAATGTAATTGTTTGCCTACATGTGCTTTATTATGTGTTTATTAAGAACCACTGTTTATTTCTCGTATATATTTGATCTCTTTATTGTTTTTCATCTTTTCTCAGAGAAACAAACCTGCAAAGTGCAAATTGGAGTTTAAAAAAAGGCTCCATTAAATTAGCACAGACTTAATAAAAACATGATTTGTGTGCTACTCTCTGCTTCATTTTACTACATCAACATAAAATCAACCAGATTTGGGGCACCGAAAGGAAAGTATCATGTAAAACGAGTGAGCGCACAATTGGATTTTAGGAGGTGAATTCACACCAAACACACAGAGCCCTCAGTGGTGTCTGCTCACTTCCAAATTTTTATGTCAGAGAACTCATGACAAAGTATATGGCATAACTCCAGTGATCACTCACAACTCACAGTCAACAACATCATGCTCAGGGACTACAAAATGTAAGAGTAAGAGCTATCACAAGTCACCTTACTATAACACTTTTGGTAAATGAGCCATAAATTGTTTTGTGGCTTTGATGCTGACCCACACTCATAAAGTATTACAGGTATTAAAAAACAATTATCTCCCATTCTCCCAAAATAGCCTCCCAGTACTATGTACAGCAATGTAATTTAGTCGGTGCTGCGACGGACTGCAAACTCAGCTGCTGTGTGCAATAGTACACTAAACAGGAGTGCTCCTGTAGCGAGTGTAGGAGGATCATGGGTATTCCTGCACTAATTTATGAGCCTTCTCCAAATGTCATAAATCTGCCCTGCTCAACAGCTCATCAACACCACTGCTGTTATAGAACAGTACCTGGTAACTGCGCGCACAAGATCAATCAACTCCTCTTCAAAAATCCAAAAATAGTTTTGCGTGGTGTCACCATTTGTAACAAAGTGCCCTCAGAGAGCTGTCAATCTTCTGTTTCTCAATCGATAAAATAGTTTTTAACAGTGACACATTAGAATACTTGCTTCAAAAGTCAGCTCCTATTTGAAGGAATAAATGACACATAAAATGCCACACTGAAAAACTGGGGGAATATGTATGTCTATGTGCATTTCTTCTAGTTGTGTATGTGACTAAACATGGCAGTTCTGCAGTATTTGATAAGATATAAACATATATAGTCATAAACAGATGTCTAGATTTCCATCCATCCCCAGTCACTCCTCAACAAGCTCATATCAAGGGTGTGGGCTTCTTTCACTGCATTGTTGGATGAAGTGCTGGTAGAACACACTTGCTTGTAGTGTGGAGGGGAAGAAAATCTGATTAAACAATTAGTGTCAATTAGCCCCGATCAAATCACTCTACAAACAATTGGTCTCTAGTGCCCGGCTTAATTACAGGCGACTTTCAGCTCCTTATCATGAGCCATGTCGCCTGTGATTCATGTCCGACTCACGTCTGTCCCTCAAGCACCATCAATTATCCACCAGTAAACAAATCCACCAGGCAAAAAAAAAAGGAAAAAACAAACAAAAAAAAAAAACCCACACACAGCTCCAGGTCCCAGGCCTGATTAGCATACCTCTATGTATGCTCGTCAGCTGCTGTGATCAAAGCAGGGATGTGATGAGGTGAACAGTTTGCTGATAAAAGGATAAGATGAGATGATGATCAGGATGGAAAAAAAGAGGTCCACGTTAAAGTCTGATTTGCGTTTAAGTCACAACAGGAATTGTCCTGATTCTGCAGGAAACATCACCGGGCTAAGGCTCGACTAAATTAAAATACATCATGCTATGTTTATACTGTGCCCTCATACAACATAAGTGATTCATTTGATGTCAGGCTCTGGAGACAGTTTACACTGATAACAGGGATTTTTTTTTTAAAGTTTGATCATGTAAACACAAAGGCATAAAGGCACAACCACAACTCAAAATGTGAGGTCAGAGCCCTTGATTTCAACACACAAACACTCACACATGTACACCGAACATACACAATGCACATAACGTGTGAAGGGGAGCGACAGTAGGCGCGATGACATGTTAAATTACCCTGGTGATGTATAGCTTAATGAACCCCTTGTGTTGATCACGCTCCACATTAATCAACAGCCATGAACAGATTCCCTTATTTTCTCAATGCTGCCTTGATAAACTGCAATTTCATTTAACCTTGGACAGCAACTTTAATAGCTTCCACAGGACAACTGTCAATACTTCCCTGGGTATACAGTGATTAAATTGCAAGGCGAGAAGTGTGTCCCAGCTTCCTCCTCATGCTCATCCTGCATCTCCCTCTCTTCAGCACCCCCCCACCTCCGCATCGCTCCCCTTCCCCCCTTTACTTCAAATCACAATTTGTACTTTCTCACTTGCACAGGCTGCACTTAAAAGCCAAAGTCAAAACAGACATTTTTTGGACACTTCTGTGAAATCGCTGGGATTATCTGTCACCACCTGTTGTGGTTTCTAAAAGAAATTAATCTGTCAGAAAGTTAGAAACTAACTTTTACATATTATTGCATTTTCGTTAGATTAACCTGTTGATTCTTTTAGATTTAAATTTTTTGGAATGTCTAGTATGTCTAATTCACATTTTTGGAAAACCGAGTATTGATATCTTTCTCTGGTTGTAACCTGTTTGTGTTGTTTACTCTGTAGATACATGAGCATATCACTTAAACACTACAATCGTAACAGCTACTGCAACTATGAATGTGCCCAAAAACGTTCACATGATGTATCAAACATAAACGAGCAGTCTCAGAGGCAAATATTTCCATCACAGTTATTTGCCATTTCTAAGTTTCCTTGTTGTCCGTGAGCTCAGTGGACGGGATAAAAGAAGATGGTGACAGGCAGTGACCTGAGCCCTGTCATAATGATTTTCTGTGATACCCTCCACCCTTGTCAATTTAGCATAAATTATCAGCCATGAAAGGCCTGCTGGCTGATTAAAACCAATTGTCTGGGTAGGGAAGGACAAGGCAACCTCTTTATTGTATGATAAACTAAGTTAATGGAAGAAGACAATCTCCCCTCTGGGAAATCGGACTGACTCTTAATTAAAGCATTGTGTTTTCTCTGCTGGATAGAAGGACCTTTCTATTATTCCAACATGCACTTGAATGAAACTTTAATGATAATGTGATAGATAAACGGAGGCAACATGTCAGTGCAGTGGGGTGGGGTAGAAAAAAAACATAGTTATTCTTGCTGTGTGAATATTTGACAAGAAATAGGATGACATATTTGTGGTGCTTGCAAATGTAATCAACGCCAATCACTCTCAACAAATAATGCAACTGTGTGTTTTAACAGGTTTGTTTATCAAAAACACATGCCTGACACTTGGTAATTACACTTGATCTCAAAACACATTATCACCTTTGGAGAACATGTTTCATTATCACATCCACAGCTGAAAAGATTCCAAGTTGTATGTCACATGTTAAGCAGAAGAAAATCAGTGGTGTTGTGCAGCCTCATCTGCGCTCAGGGAACAATACAAGTTTGCCTTACTCTTGTGCTCCTCGGATGACATAACAGAACAGCAAACATTTCTCTGTCCTGCGCCTCTCGTTGGCTTCCTCCACCCACACTTGAGAGGTGACAGGCGTACACCCGGACTTCCATTATTATCCAACACAGCAAGAATGCCTCCAGGAGGATAATTACTGAAACTTGAAGAGCTAGGGCTAATCCTAAGTACTTCACTTTGTATGACTGCCTCGCCCGCCTGTCTCTTAGACTGCCGCTCACACTGACAAAGTGCAATGTTGGGCTCAGTGAAAGTCAATAAGAAGACCTCATGGCCCACAGATGTAGCAGTCAAGCCAAATGGCGGCAAAATGCACTGTTATCTCTGTTTATCATAAACAGCCTGTGTTTGAAACACTGTAATCTATCACCTCAGCCAAGCAAACAAGTGGCCTGGGAAAACACAGATCACAACATCCAGCAAGGCCATCCAACAAATTCCCAAATAAATGATTCAACTTATTTTATTTTCATAATAGACAGACAGTCTTTTGGTGAGAGAAAGGCAAACAACCCAGACAGACTGTGGTGGGCTCTAACACTACCAGGAGGGCAGCAGCGACAGCTACTATATAACCTGAACTATAAAGTCCTGGCCAGAGAATGTCAACGCTGCAGCCGTCAGGCGTGCTTTGACTGACGGGTGCTGAGACGGATCATTAGCACCCTGTCTTGACATATTTGCGTGACAAGACCCATCACAAGACCCACGGCAATTCTGAGGATGTTCGTTATTTAACATACAATTATCTTAATATAGGGAGACAAATTATGCCCATCCAAATTACCATTTACATGGTTTCCATGTAAACCAGCAACATGGCAACTGTGAACAAAGAAGCCAGCGCCCAGGGTTGTTAAATACAACAAGCAACTTAAATCAAAGCTTTTAAACAGCCTACAGAGCCAGACAAGATGATTTTAATCATTTTTATTATATATGAATGTGACACATATATAAATTGCTATATAAATCTGCTGCTGCTGATTAACTGCTTCTTGTTTTGATTTTTGTTGCAAACAGACACAACTTGAAAGGCAAAAGAAAGTTTTTTTGGCGGCTCTCACCATTCATCCCAGGAGGAACCAGAGGCTCCCGTCCTGCCAGACAAAGCCAGGAACAGCTGGCTGATCGATACCCGACAAAAGCTCAGAGGTTAGAGCAGTCAAGAGATTGTTAACTAGCCATTTTATTTGCCAGACATTTATATCATTGTTTATGGTTCAGTGCACCCCTTCAGTACAGGCCATGCCGCACACCTGTGCTTGGAACACTTTCAGGGCCTCTTCACCCACTTTTCATGAATTCATGAGCAAAGGAAAAACTGACACCACGTCTCCAAGTTGGACAAAATCCTGAGATAGATAAATAGATATTTACAGGTTTTTTCTACGATATTTACATCATTAATGTTCATCCCATCACATTTTGCATCACTGTGAGTGGTTCGTTTGGCACATAAAAGTGACCCTGGTTATCTATATGAAGGTTTTACCAAAAGCATTAATGCGTACATGTGAGTGAGTGAGTGCAATGTGCAGGTGTAAGTGCGCAATGATGGCAGTCGAGCATGGAATGGGCCTGTATGTGCGCATTCCTGCATATGCATGTGTATTTATGTTTGTGTGAATATGGGTGTTGGTGTACCATGCATCCCAGCCGGCAACACATGGCTTTGCTGCCACCACTCTGGCTCGTGTTGTGAGCGTCCCTGCAGGCTGGCAGAGAAGGGGAGACCCTCTCTGTGGCTCACCCAGGCGGAGAGGGGCTTCCTGCACATCTTTTGTCACACCATTTGGGCCCTTGTGTCTGTGGCTGCCCTGCTCCGGACCCACTTGGCAGCTCACCGCGCAGACGGACATCTGCTCTTTCCAACCTCCTGGTGAATAGAGAAAACAACAACCAACAGACCCTGCTCTCTTACTCTCTGCTCTGCTTACTTTACTGCATACAGTTACACAGTGCCTGCTAAGACTGTTACAACATTTTGATGATTCTAGCAACAAGAAGAGTCACATCTATCTATGTTTTTTCTTTATAATATAATAACAGTGCACTAAATGTACTCAAGGATTATCTGTAATAATCTGTAATTGTTATAAATGAATACCAGCGTTTTAATCATGTACCCTATACCTTTCTATTTAAAAAATAACTGTGCAGAAAAATAGAGTAATTATGACTATATGCTGCCTGAGCCACAGCGGTCTTCTAATTGCTGTGGAAAAGCCACAAGTGATTACCTTCGGTTTTCCTCCAGGAAAAAAAAAAATCTTTGATAGGAAGGCCTGCAGATTATCGAGTTGCTTTGTAAATCTCCACATTAAAGTATAGTTCTGCATCTCTGGCTTGACTCCTCTCTCCCGCTTCTCTAAGCGGAGTGATTCTGGAGCACGCAATATTGAACGCACTTTGTTCGTGCTCAGCGGCCCAGAATAACTCGGTCATTATGGTGGCGAAAGGGACAGGTTTTGAGTTTGATTTCATGATGGTAATATAGCCCATGTGTGTAGGAGAAGAAAGGCTTCAATAGGGACATCTGTTCAATGCGGCTTACAGTTACAGCCGTGCGATAAGAACAACCTGTGCACACCATATGAACTAGGACCGACCCTCTCTAGCTGCTGAACGCAACAGGCAACAAAAGAGGGTTTTTTTCTTCTTCTTCTTCTTCTTCTTTTTGCAGAAGTGCAGTGCTCTGAGAATAAATAATTGGACAAGCAGATTTTGAGGTACACGTGGAAGATTAAATATCTCGTGTACTTCTGTGGCTTCGGCAGCAAGATGTTTCCTGTCGGGGGGTTATCACACTGACCCCTGACATCAGACTTTGCTGGTATGATCGCTTAGTAATTTGTCACCAGAGGCCACGACATGTCCCCCTGTAGCTGTAGCCCACACCTTGCTCTCCAAATGCGTAAAATCACCACCATAACATCATGAATGACCATCCCTGTCTCAGAGGAAGAAGAAAGGGGAAAACCAGTTGCACCACAGACATTTAAGTGTTTTGTCTTGCGATACAAACTTCAATTATTTGCAAAAAAATAAAAAATAAAAATAGTAATCATTATTATTATATGTGTATCTTTATATACCTGTTAGGGGTTTGCGTGCATGTAGAGGAAACCGCGGATATTTCCAAAGTTAATCCTAATTGAATTGCCAGTGTAACATTTATCTGGCATGGTCCACAGTCACACCGCAGGCAGGAGATGTTGTGTTTTACTCTGCTGAGAGCAAACGTCGAGGGTCAATCAATGCACTGCGGAGCGGAGGAGCACGGTATGTAGGGCTTTTTTTTTTTATTCTCGCCGTTACTTTGTCACATTTTTATCCGCCTTTGAGCAGCGTTACATAATATGTTTGCAGCTCTTTATGATTTTCGATAGTTTTCGTGATTGGTTAGTTCGACGGAAATAAAATAATGAACAAGGGACGAGCGGATCGATACAGTTTCTTTCTTATCTTGCAACGTCAATAAGCCAAGTGAATGTGTGTGTGTGAGTGCGTGAGTGTGTGTGTGTTTGTTTCCGACTATCTAAAATCTGTCCTTGCTTTTATAGAAATTCGTGGCTTATCGTGATTTCTCATTTTCTCTAAAATAATAATAATAACTTTACTAATTAGTAATTCGACACCTTCGCCAGCTTGAAAACAAGCAGAATAACTTAAAACAAAGATTTATATTCGATTACCCGTTTAGTACATGTCAGTAAATTCTTTAAAATGTCTCTGTATTGGAAACTACTGGCAAGCAAATAACATGTGTGCTATAAGAATGATAATTAACATAAATGCATGTACAATGTTCCTGCACCTGTCTTGGAATTAGTTTGTTGATTTTTTTTAACTATGCAACGTTTTGAATAATTTTGGCTCTTTTAGTCCCCCCCTTCCTTCCTTTATTTATTTATTTATTTATCAATTTATTTACAGCTGAAGGTAAAGCAGTGTAAATTAATCCAAAAAGCTGTTGTCCAATCCTAGAAACACAAGAATTAATCAGATAGTCCATCGATCACGCTGTGTAATAAAGGAAGCGACATGGGTTAGGCAGATGATGTGATGAATAATCCCTGGTCGTTTTAATTAACTTTTCCCTGTCCTGTAATGACCAAGCTGGTCAACAGACCCGGTCAATAAGCATGTTAATATCAAACAAATAAAACTGCGGATGATTAAAAACCTCCTGCGTTATTAAATTTGAAATTCAAATGAAATTTATGCTTCCAGTGCACACTGCATGCTAATAGCGCCCACAGAGTCCCAGGGTTCAACACACGTTTTGCCTACAAGTTCTTATTATGTAACAGGAGCTTCCTCTATAGATTTAACAAATGTCAGTGGGCAAAGTGATGAACCTATTCAATATAAGCAGCTTATCATTTTATTTTCAGTCTGACACACAGTGCAATCACTTACTTTAATAAATAATCTCAGTTAACGTGCGGCGCCAACATTATCTATATTGCCAATAACCCATAAAATAAAATCTACATTTTTGAATTTTGTGATTTTGACGCTGATTTTTTTTTTTTTTTCCAAGGTCAGCCCCTCATCCTCTTCATTATCTTCTGTTTTAAACTAACACACAGCGCATAATAAAAATGAATAATTCTCCTCCGGAATGCACCATCTACCAGTTTTAATCAAAACTGTCAGGATAATTGAACACAATTACAGTAATGTGAAAGTTTGAGACGGTGTAATATAGGTCCACGACCAGAACAAAGCAGCCTTTATATCTTGTGTAATAGTTTGTGTATATTAACTCTTAAGAAGTTAAAACATGCAAAATCCCGCAGGGGTGAATTATGCCAGAGACAGAGCGAGTTTCTGATATGAGCAAGAAAGAAAGAAAGAAAAGGAGAGAGAAAGAAAAGATGGAGAGGGTCTTGTAAAATAAAACACCTGAGCAGATTGAAAAAAAAGCTGAAATACTGCGCCGAAAAATGCAAGCACACACAAACACACACACGCGCAAAGGATGAGGCGGTGCTGACCCACTTAAGTTTACTCGCGTTTGCATTTTGCGGAAAAGAGTTTTCATAAAACTTTTTTTAAGGTTGAGATCATTTCACGTGTAGTGAGGAACATTTAAGTGATCTGAAAATTGAAACTTAACTTTTAAGGGAGTTTTATTTATTTTACTGTATCCTGGTTGACTTTTTTTTTTGCTTTTTGGTGGTGGTCTAGCCATAGTTTACCAATCTTTTTTCTTATTTACCACTAGCTACCTCACCAGACAACAGGCCATCATCCCTCTTTAAATTTATGGAATGTGATGTTCTGTAAAAAAAAAAAAATTCAGTAAGTGGCCCCCTAATTCCTCCTTCCTAATTCACTCTCATTTAACTTTACCTTCCTTCCGCTGTCTTTTATTATGGAGGGGGCGGCGGGGGGAGGTGGGGGAGGTGGACGAGGGTGGAGAGCTGTCTCGGAGGCGCTCTATTGATGACCTCACGGTAGTGTGTGGCAGTGCGGCGGGACAGAGCCGCTGATTGGTCGCCCGTGTCACAGCGGCACTTCAAAGCCGGAGAGGAGCCTACAATTGTGGAAGAATGGGCGGAACACATCATTGTATTGCACACCTCTAAAAAAAACAGTGCTCTGATTCATAAATATAAAAAGATCCTCTGAGGAGGGCAGTGTTTTTGTGTGATGGCAACTTCACTTCTAGGGGTGAGTCTAAAGGACTTTCTTACTGGTTTAATTAGTTCTTGTCATTGTCCGGCGGAGGGGGATTAAACTTACAGCGGTCGCAAAGTAACTGCAAAGCCAGTGCGCTGGTTAGATTTTCTGCAAGCGGTTCGTGCACGAGAAAGCCGAGGCTGTGTAGACTCGATATATAAGTTCGTACCGGTGCTGAGAACACGCATGTTTTCCTTGCTGTCTTGTCTGGCATGCGTTTGTAAGCGCCGTGTGTCGCTTTTCAGTTGTCTGCGTTCTGTTCGTCCAGGTAGGAAGTGGTGATGATCTACTGTAATCATTTCCAGACTTTAAAAAAAAGAAAAATCAAACTCATAGCCATGTTAGTACATCTGCTCACAGTGGGGGAAACAGTTTCCTGCTTTAACATTCTTTTTCTGGCTGAAATTCTGCTTTAAAAATGTCTGTAATGAACCTGTTAAACTTGCTAGACTGACCTGTCACTTACAGCTTTCTTTTTTCTTGTCCCTTCAGGAGGAGCCGAGATTAGGATCGACTCCTTTAGCCATGTTAGCTGCAACATGTAACAAAATAGGGAGTCCGAGCCCTTCACCATCGACAATTTCGGATAATTCCTCGTCCTTTGGAAAAGGTTTCCACCCGTGGAAAAGAGCCGCTGCGAGCAGCTGCAGCCTCGGGTCCGGCCTGTCCGGTTTCGGTGTGTCCCGTAATGGATCCGGCATCTCGGACTCTTTCGGCACCAACGGCTCCACTGGATCCAGTGCCTTTTCCCTCACGTCTGGTACCTCATCTAGTTCACACTTTGGAAACGATTATTCTGTTTTCCAAGCATCCGTTTCCAGCAGCTCCCAAGAGTCCAGTCACCAGCCGGTTTTCATCTCGAAGGTGCACACCTCAGTGGACAGTTTGCAGGGCATCTATCCGAGGATGAGCGTTGCGCATCCCTACGAGTCCTGGTTCAAATCGTCTCATCCCGGCATCCCCACAGGAGAGGTCGGGACCACTGGAGCCTCTGCGTGGTGGGATGTGGGAGCGGGATGGATTGATGTTCAAAATCCTAATGGAGCAGCACTACAAACGTCCTTACATTCCGGTGGACTCCAAACCTCCTTGCACTCTCCCCTGGGCGGATATAATTCTGATTACTCGAGTTTAAGTCACTCTGCTTTCAGTACAAGTCCCTCTCCGCACCTGTTGACAACCGGCCAGCACCTGATGGACGGTTTCAAGCCGGTGTTATCCTCTTATCCGGACACAAGCCCCTCTCCATTAACCGGGGCGGGGGGGACTATGCTCTCCGGAGGTCCACCTGCATCTTTAGCGGGATCTCCGAGGTCATCTGCCCGACGGTACTCGGGCAGAGCCACCTGCGACTGTCCAAACTGCCAGGAGGCGGAGAGACTGGGACCGGCGGGCGCCAGCCTCCGGAGAAAGGGTCTCCACAGCTGTCACATCCCCGGCTGTGGGAAGGTTTACGGGAAAACGTCGCACCTAAAGGCGCATTTGAGGTGGCACACCGGCGAGAGGCCGTTTGTGTGCAACTGGCTCTTTTGCGGTAAGAGGTTCACGCGTTCCGACGAGCTCCAGCGACACTTACGCACACACACCGGGGAGAAACGATTCGCCTGCCCGGTGTGCAACAAGAGATTTATGCGTAGCGATCACCTGAGTAAACATGTAAAAACTCACAGCGCCGGGGGATCCGCCGGCTCTGGCTCCGGGGGCAGCGGAGGGAAGAGGGGAAGTGATACCGACAGCGAGCACAGCGCGCCGGGGAGCCCTCCGTGCCATTCTCCCGACCTGTTGCACCCACCTGAGTCAACCCAGGGAGTGGGCATGAACGGCCTCTAAAACTCCCTTCAGTGAAGTACAAACTGTAAAACAGCCAAGTGTCGTGGTGGAATTGTCCGAGCGGACATGAAAGTGGACATACTTTGGTGTATGCCGAATGCTTCATCCTGAGTGTTGTCATTTAATGAGAAAATAGGCCTATGCGTTTCTTTGACTTTTTCTTTCCCTCCAAGTGTTTAAAGACTACTAATTGCATAATTTCATAGCTGTACCATCAGAAACTTCTCATTAATACATCCGCGGTGTGAAAGTGTAATCAAGTTATTGTGGGCACACTGGGACAGGGCACAACAGAAACTTCTTTTTTTTTTTCTTGCAGCCTGATCCTGAATAACCCGTGATGTTTCATTTTCCCAGGGTATGAGACACAAAAGACAGAAAACACTGCTGTGAAAAAATTAGGCCATGCAAAGTTGTGTTACACCTGCTGTCATTCATATTTGTTCATCAAAAAACCAAACTCTGGCACTTTATTATCGAGCAGGAGAAATTGTTTTTGTTTTTTTTGTTTTTAATTTTGTCCCCCGTGGATGGACTGCTCGGTAGGAACAAATACCTGTAGAGTATGGTAAGCTATGGGATGAGATAGTTTTTATTCTGTCTGCCTGATCCCATCAGCCGTTTGATAATGGAGGAGCAGTTGTAGGTTTCTATTTCACATACTGCTATTCACACCACAGCCTACAGTATGTGCTCCAAGTCTGTAAGTAGGCCAGTCGAGTTTACTTACTCTTCACTTCGCTGCAAAATGTGTTGTATATAATGAGAAATGTAGGTTAGAATAATTACAACCCAATGTAAAGGTGAGTAATGTATTTGTCCAGGAGACGATTTTGTATAGGTATTTCTAGTTGTATATGGACTCTAGTAAATATTTGAAAATATACGGAAATGTACTTGGATTTTTCTTTGACATGATATGAAATGTATTGTGGGGAGTTATATTTAACCACGAGTTTTCTTGTATTTAGGGGTCTATCATTAGGCGCACTTTGAATTTATTTGTAAGGTTTTGAAATCATTTACTGTTTACCAACTCATTTAATTTAAGTAAGCATGTTGTAAAGTGATTTTAATTTTACAATGATTTTTTTTTCCTCCTCCGAGAATGGCTTTTTATGTAAGCCACTCAATAAAGTCAGTATGAATTCAGAAGCAAGTTGATCGACTCAGTTTGTTTGATTGTTGAGTCGATAAAAATCTACTTTTTGCCGGCAGACCAGAAAAAGTATGAAATCACAGTTTGCCGGGGATTTGTTCATTTATATTACAAGACATGACGTCTTTTCTATTATTAAAGTGAAATACTGTAGGTACTGGGTTTTATGATCTTCGTGTACAGCTGGTGGTTTTTACAGGTTCCTCAGGCCAAGGTGGAAAAAGGGGGGCCCTCAGCAAAATCAGGGCCTCACCCAGAAAGTAATTTAAGTTTCAATAATACAACTAAGCAATTAAACAGAACATCTGTTTAAAAAAAGAGAGAGAAGAAAATTTTAGAGTTAAGAAAATTTAAACTCGGGTTAAATTCAATTATTCTCGCTTCATGTGTGTTTTTCTACTGAGCGTAAAAAAGAACTCAAACTTCTCTGAGGCCGAAATCAACACAGACCACACGACTGATTCTGTGAAGCCACTGTTTTATTAACCGTCAGTTACTGTGTGACCAAGACCAAATTAACCTTATTTCCAAAGGAACATATTATAGTTTGTTTTTGTTTTTTTGTTTGTTTGTTTTCTGGTTTTTTTTTTTTCTTTCTATTTTATTTTACTGTTTTATTAAATTTGTTTTCAATTTTTTTTCTTTTTACAAAATTACAAAACCTTCAACTTTAACTTAAGAGTTTTTTTTCTTTGTAATCAAACTTTGATGCGCTCACCGGACACACGATGTTTCTTAATGTTAAATTGTGCTGACGGTTTGGCGTTAACCTTTAAATGTCCATGTTACTGACAGAAGTCTGTAAATACTTATACAGTGTAAATAGGACAATTTCAGGAAAAACAAATCATTTTGTGGCGAGGAGTCCCGTTCATATTTAGGATGAGCTTAATTTGACTTGATCTGAAGTTAGATTAAATCACTTTCCTGTTACTGGAATTCAAAAATGATCACTAGCTTATAAAGCTTCAGAAACTAAAAAATAATTGCGTGTATACATTTATTTTTATTATTTATTTAAAGTTTATTTTTTTGAAATACCTGGACAGAGATCACACGCTTAGGCCCCTTTTCCTTTTATGCAAGCAACTTGGATTTTGTATTTTCTGTCATTTACGGCTGATAATTATATTATTTCCCCCCTTGTTTTCAGGGGGGAAACACAAGACACAACAAATTTACGCACGCAGTCATACATGGCAGTTGTGCGCACTGAAGCGCCGTGGAACACTTTCACTGAGTTAAAAGAAAAAAGCATGGACGAGATAGGACTTTTTCTTATTACATTTTTCATGCCCAGTGTTTTCTGTTTCATGAGCTCAGAGTGAAGAGCAAACTAAAGCCAGTATCTCTCAAACTTCTCGTAATCTGCTTTTCAGTCACAGCTTTGTAGCGCCATCTAGCGCTTTCCCGTTCAACCAACAGCAATTTAAAGCCCAACTTTGATCCGCTTATCCGGAGCAACTTGTGGTTTGGGGACCTGGGATTATTTTAAGATTGCTTTTATAGCTTATTATAAATTATTTTAGCAAGCTTCCTTTCAGTGTTGCTGCACCAAATAATCTCTACACCTTTAATTTTTCTTTTCAGTGCTCTTAGACTAAAAGTTGAGGCTTTGATTTCAACAACTGGAACTGCAGAGATAAACACACGACACTATACCTGATGTCTGTTTCCACAATACCGGATATATGCATTTTTAGGGCAACATAACATAATCACAAGTGTCCTGTTCACCCACCTGGACGTCTTGAGTCGCAGCTGAATTTTGGATGACAGGGACACAAACTGCTACAGGTCTGAGTTAGATGTGTGTCAGTCAGGGTTGATGGACAATCTGGAGACAAAGGTTCATTAGAAATAATAAAAATGTGCTCTGCAGTGTCTGTGTTTCATATTAAAGTCAAATTAGAAATTGAAGTACTTACAGGTGTCACCTTCTCGTCCTCATGTACAGAGGATGCTTCATTTAGTGGCAGAACTTGAGGACAGCAATAGATATTCTCTGCATCCATCGTCCACACAGTCTCCAACATGTTTGCTGGAATTTCTGAAAAATTCCGATTACAACATAGTGAATATTTAGTTGCTTTAATTTCTTTCTCACAATTTTATCTTCGTACACAAACTAAAATATACTATTTCAGACACCTTACCTCTGTAGCCTCCTCTGCTCTGTTCATACTTTGTCTCCAATGGTTCAGTCGAGCAGAAAACGCTGAAGGGACAACAGTCAAAGTTAAAAGAGAAACCAAGCCAAGTTCAGGAGGGAAAAAAACACTGAAAGAATAGAGCAGATGGGCTTTGACTGAAGAAATTCTGCCTTTGTTGGGTCACTCATGCACTCTGGGGTTGGGTTAAAGAGACATTTAAAACCTGCAGTGCAGTTGATGGCAGCAGACAGATTCCTAAGAGCTCAGTTAAAAAAAACCCTGTGAATAACTTTAGTTTTAATATTCAGAAAAAAAAATATAGATTACTTACAAACAGAGATTGAGCGCAAGGGTTTTCTATTTGGCTGCTGTGTGTGCTTACAGGCTTTATGTTATCTTTGCTGTACTGTGATTACCACAAGATAGTTCAATTTTCATAAGGTTTAACATATTAGTTTTTTTGTTTACTTCATACTGGTTTATTTCATGTTCATTTATTTATTTCAAATTCAAAGAGTGAACCAGAAGCTGAGCATATTACCATAAACTGCTATTTTTATGTGTGAAGCGAAATATCTTTTACTCATAGATTTAAGCCCTTAAGCCCAGCAACGTTTTGTGTTGAGAGAAAAAAAATATTTAACTTTTGAAGTATTTCAGCAGATGACAAAAACATAAACAGGCAAAAAGTAATCATTAAATATGGACAGAGTCATTTTGTCCTAATGTGTCAGAGTGCATGGCTCAGTGTTGTCATGTTATTAGCACCTTCCCAGACTGCTGCAGCATCACCTGGTCCTCAGAGGAATGTCCCGCCGCTGCCCTCATTTGAATTAAACAGGCCTCAGAGGTGGAAGGGCACGGACGCCAGGATGAGCTGCCAACGGTGCGATGGCAGTGAAATCCAACTGTAGTGCTGTCACCTAGAAAACAGGATAGAGAAATAATATCATCCTACACTAGTTAACAGAAATTTGGATGTATGAGAAGCTTTTCAGGTTATATTCTGCTTAATAAGATTTAAGCTGAATAAGAGTCTTGACTGAGTTTGCATGGAAATGCCAGCTTCTTGTGATATGGAGAGACATATTGGGTTTTTGAGCTCTACCGGTAAATCACAGTGTTGTGGTAACACCTCTCACCGATGATGCATCTGCGGCCAATTTTGTGGTTAAAACCCCCCCAGCCACATTGTCATTGTCATCAAACCAACCAATCTCCCGGGAAAGGCAATTTGACGAGGTTCAGAGTTTAGTCAAAATAATTAACAGTAATTGCTGTAACACTGACAGGGGTGCCCTTATACAATGCTTTCAGCAATTTAAATTCATTTATGTCACAGGTGGTGTTTCACCTGTCTGAGAGGAATACCTGCAGATTTAACCTCAGTGTGAGAAGCTCTGCAGGTTTGACTTATAACCTCAGTTTAATTACTTCACCGCGTAAGTGTCTATAACATAAATAAGTTTAAGTCCACTACAGAATCACAATGACCTATTTTTCTACCTGCAAACAAACTTCTAAGGGAAAAAAAACAAATTTTTTTCTCCTGTGACATCAGTGTAAATCCCCTCAGATTCCTTGAGGCACAAAAACCAGAATAAACATGACTTGAGATTAAAAGACATAATCACATTTAACACATTTAATGGTTCCCTTGAAATTTCTTCAAAGAAAACCACAAGAAGGTGACAGTCATCTTCACTCATGATGAAGATTCAAGCTAGCAGGTAAGGCCTGGACATTCATCCCGGGGGTCCTATGACACAAACAGATAAGAAAAGCTATTCAGTAATACATACTGGAAGACCTGTAAGATCAAATATCACAATTATAACTACAATAATTAGTCAGTTAATGAACTAGTCAATCAACAATGTTTCAGCAATAATTTTGATAATCAATAAGTCAATTTTCTAACAAAAATGTCAAACATTTGATGGTTCAAGCCTTTCAAATATTGCTTTTGATTGTCATGCAGTAAACTGAATATCTTTGAGTTCTGCACTGTTGGTCAGAAAAAAAAAGACATGAATGAATGTTTTAGACCCAACGATTGATCGATTAATCATGAAAATAATTAGAGGATTGACTGATAATAAAAACAATCTTTAGTTGCAGCCTTAATCACTATGGAAGAATTACATTAAAATGTTTCAGCTGCATAATAACAGAGAAGTAGATTCCTTATTTTGGCGTCAAAAAGCTTCACTGCTGTTTCCTCTGAGCTTGTTCACCTTTCAATACCTGTTGTTGAGTGTGTTGCATCAGCTCATAGTTACAGTAAATACAGCTCACTGAGTTTTACACAGCTCTAGTTTTCTTTTTAAATCACTACTTCTGCTTCTATTAACTTGTTGGATTGGTGAAAGTCTAAAAAAGGCAAATACAAAGTCAACCCACTCCCTGGTTTAAGAAGAGAAAACACTGACATATCTGCCCAGTTTAAATGTAGAGAAATGGCTCCACCAAGTGGCACAAAAATGCAAGACATCATCTCTATGAGATTCAAATTCTATTTAGCCAAGTTGTAAAATTCATGCATTAGATATTACTTACAAAATGTCAACTTCTAAGAGTTTTATTCTAACTGTGGTGTTAACCTGGTGTTGAGGAAGGGGAAAGAGTCAGGAATAAGGGTTGGAAATGAGCATTGTGCTTTTCCCTTTCCCTTTCTTTCTTTTTGTACATGCATATTCTATAATGTTGAAGAAAGAAAATGAAAGATCTGGTGAGGGATGGACGGATTGATGTAAGCCACAACCATAATGATTCTTGCCATAAATTTGCAGGAAAGAGGCATAAATACACAAAAATGTGACTGATTCTAATTGTGTTAACGTTGACATCTGTATTGTTATATGTATAGTGTTCCCACAGAAAGATGATTTGATGATAGGATGATGAAGGAAGCAGCCATTCTATTAAGATAAGGGGCAATGGTTAAATAATGCCAATATTGAGGAGCCGAATGTTAAAGTATAAAAACAAATAGTGATGGACTCATTCTGATGATCTGAATTGTGCAGGAACTGTGAAATGGCATACAGGCGGATCAGAACAATCTTTCCATCAGTAATTTCACAGCAGACATTATCATTTATCATAGAAGTTCTAAGTTGTTCTATTCATGTGTCCAAATCAGCCATGACAGTGTGACGGCAATCCCGTCTCAAAACTCAGACATAAGTAAATTCCCACACTGCTGTGTTTTTCTGTGTTGTGGCACAGAGGAATAAGATATGTCACGCTTTGGATACACACACAACACTTAATAGTACAATCAATTCATTGTTAGTTGTGACCTTTTCAAGGGATTTGTGGAAAATAAGAAAAATAGTGAATGTCACCACTATTATACATTCTCAAAACAGCCACAAGAGAGCAGGATTTGCTCACAGATCAACAGTATCTTTTGTTTCAGACACTTGCTTCAGAATGATCAGACTGTGGTGATAATTAAATTACTGCGACTGTGTTCTGGTGGAATGTGCAGTATGTGGGTTTTGTCTATTTCATTTTTGACACCAACCTCATGCAGGCACACTACAAGATTATTTGTCAGTGAGAGCAACATAAAAATAAAAGCATAATTTTTTGTTTTTTCATAGTCAGTGATATAGTTTACAAAATACTTCCACTTCAGCAGCAGGGGATGTTAATTTGTGATACTAAAGTCCAGGCTACTGCAGCCACTGGCCATATTTGCTGCTTGAAAATGTGTAATCTACTCAAGAGTGCTTAGTTGCATTCCTTGAGAACAACCGCCT
The DNA here is from genome assembly GCF_017976425.1 of Toxotes jaculatrix. Lineage (NCBI taxonomy): Eukaryota > Metazoa > Chordata > Actinopteri > Toxotidae > Toxotes > Toxotes jaculatrix. The sequence goes on along the minus strand of NC_054401.1, from coordinate 13,801,590 downwards.
TTGGATGCCAGGGCTTACATCCAAAGACCACAACAGCTCTGAAGGGACATTTCAGCCTTAGTGAGGATATTCATCAGCAAATGTGAACGGTAACACAAACATTAAGCTTCTCACAAAGGGATATTTGAAGTTCTAACTTTTCATACTCTCTGGCGTGTAACTGTTGCACTTTAGGGTTAAGCTGTGAGCAGTCAAAAACAGTTTCATTTTTTAGACAGACACACATATACATATTTCTTCTACAAAGAACAAATATGTTGTAACAGTCTCAATTAGTGATCTATTCATTCACTCATCACGGCAAATGTGTATAACCTGTTAAGTGAGATAACATTGACTTTTGTCCTTGATGAGATTTAGATGAGTCAACCTCTCAGCTCATTTGGGCTTTGATCTACAGTCACTCAAAACAGCACTGATAATGAGACACAGTTAAATCAAAAAAAAAAAAAAAAAAAAAAAAGAGCCAACCAATAAACACTGTCACTGAGTATCAAAGGAATCACCAAGAAAGAACAGGAGGAAGACATTTGACTTTCTTTTGTTATTTCTTTTTTTTCCTTGTCTATTTACCGGCGTTTGGTTGCCAAATTCTCCCAGTGCTGTGTGGAGTCCAGAGGCTGTGTTCGTGTAAATACTTTTACCAAATAAGTTATTCATATTATTAATATTTAGGCTAAACATTAACTGTGTAGTTTAACTTTGTTTCTTGCGCGTCTCTTCATCGAGTTGGCCGCCTTCAGCGTGTAGCATGGCGCCATGATTTGGTGTTCTCTTCGGCGAGCTTATCGCCAAACCATGGCTCCTGCCGAAACCACAGGTATATTCCGCTCAGTTTCAGGTGTCGCAAGTCCGGCAGAGCGTAAACAGAGCGTTGCATTGTGGGTGTTGTAGTTACCAGCCGCGAGAGGCCACACCTCCGAATGGGGCTCCTGTGTTATTTCAAACTTCCAGTCCCAAAATGCTCCGTGCCCGAGAGCAAACAGATCGAAGAGCTGTAATGTGAGGAGGTGAGCTGCATAGACACTCCTTAGAAAAAAAAGTGTAAATGACAGTGGATTGGCCTCTTTTCCTGCCAACGCGCCGAAGCAAAACTACAAACATCTCATGCCGACGGTGAGATCAAACTTTGTTTTCTTTGTCTCGAATTTAATAGTTTTCATATCCGTGTTTTATTTATCGGAAGTGCCCTTGAAAGGATATGCTTTATTAATGTGTAACTACCGAGGATATACACACCTGTTCAGACGCTGACACTTGTCGGTGGGGTGTAGGTGTGTGTTAGAGAAGCTGGTGCTCTTATGTCTGAATCTCTGCTGCTCAGTGTTTCTTGTTCTGTTTGGATTACTAATGAATGAACGATCTGTTTTGAAAATATTCTCAGCTGATTAAATCAAAACACGAAACACGCGCACGGTCATGATTAAAATAGTTTCTTTAATAGTGAGCAGGGACACTGTACTATAGGAAACACGGTAGAATGCGCGCAAGGTAAGCCTGCCATGCAGTATTTCATCAGGACAGACATTTTTACTGTCAGTAGTACAGTGACAGTGGTGCTGCACTTTGATCATAGCAAGAAGCGCCGAGAGACCCGATTACTGTGTCATAGGCTTGACAAGACCAACCTGTTTTTGTGCACTGGTGTAAGAAACCACATTATTAATGACTGACTCACTGTGACAAGTCATGAATGGGTAGTGTCCTTTTACGCAAACAAGTGACAGACTGAAGAGTTCAGGCTTTATTCCACGTTTGGAACAGTTTTCTGTAACAGACAGAAGCCCTGCGGAAACCCTGGGGCTCACTGTGCTGAATGAAGACAGAACAATAACTTTACTCACATGTCTTTTGTTGTGTGGGGACTTGTTGTTGACATGTGTGCATTTCAAAATATAGGTCTGGTTGTAGATAAGTTTAGGGCTGCAGCTAAGCGTTTTTGTAATCAGCTGGTCTGGTATTATTTTCTTCATTGCTTGATTTGTCCGATAAATAGTCCAAAACCCAAAGATATTCAAGATATTTGTGAAAGAAGACTAAAAAAAAAAAAACAGCTAACATCAATATGTGAGAAGCTGGAGCCAGTGAATTGTTGGCATTTTTCTTAAATTATGACTAAAACATTATCACAATTGTTGATAGATATATAGCAATAGTTATATCAATAAGTGTGGAATATTATTAATTCAGGACCCTCGTTTGATTGCTTAAGGAATGAAAAATGTAACAAATGGACTAGTAAACGCTGTTGGTAAAAGGAAAAAAATGTAGTAAAACTGTAAGTAAAGTAAAACTGTATTGTTTTGTTGTTAACAGATGAAAAAATGGCAGCTGGAAGAGCAAGGTCCTTCCGTCGCGTTGGTAGTCTAATGCGGAGTAAATCTGAGGGGACGTTGATTGACCTCAGTGACAATGCCCCGACAAGCAACAACCTGAATGGTAAAATTCTAATTTTGAAACGTAAGCTACAGCATACAGCACATTGATAATATTAACAAAACCAAACTTTTTTTTTCACAGGTGGGTATGTGACACGAATCACACAGAACTCTGAGTGGCCGGTTTTACAGCCAGAACTCGCTCATCCGTCTCAGCAGACAAAAAATCCCTTTTGGAAAAAACTATCTGGATCAAACCCTTTCTTAGATGACATTGTACACAGCAGCGCAGACAAACACATTTCCAACACATCAAGTCAAAAACCAGACAATGCAAAACATCTTGACACAAATAACGATGACGCCATCAGCACATCTTCAGATGAAGGCAACGTGGGCAATTTTTTGGAAAACAAACACAAAGTTACCAACCGATCCGGGAGATGGAGGAGCGCCTCGGACATTCTGGATGATCTGGAGAGAAGAGTGCCAAAACGGGTGGATAGCTTCAAACCGCCTGGGCCGGTGCTGAACCCAGATTTTGAGTGGCTAAAGAATGACAGAGAGGCCTATAAGATGGCCTGGCTGAGCCACAGGCAGCTAACCCGCTCGTGTCTGGACTTAAATCTGATGAGCCAGAGCCCCGGATGGGCTCAGACCCAGGCCAGTGGCTTTCAGGTTATCTGCAGGATTGACCATGCGGGAGGCTCGGTACAGCTACCGGACTCAGAGGTTACCATCCATATCCCAGAAGGCCATGTTCCTCCTGGAGACGTCCAGGAGGTTACACTGAAAGCAATGCTAGACCCTCCTCCTGGTCTCAATAATAACTACATGACAACCATGAGTCCACTCATAGAGGTGGTCCTCAGCAACATCAACACAAAGGGGTGTATCTCTCTGGAGATGAAACTGTCCGGAGAGGTGAAGAGTGACGCGTTAAGTCAGGTGATGACCACTGTGGTCGGGATGGTGTCCAACAAAAGAGACGGACCTTATCTAAAAGTGGACAGCTGTTACATTTACAAAAACGTGATGCAGATGAAGCTCCAGGATCTGAAAACACATTTTTATGTGATTGCAGTCGCAGAGGCCTCTGCAATCCAGTCCCCTGCTACATCAGTATGGGATTACCTTGACCGCCAGATTACTGTAGCAGTTTATGGTCCCAGGTACATCCATCCATCATTCAAGGTTGTAATAGTGGTTTGCTGTCATGAGGACGTTCCACCAAAGCTTCCATTTTCAGATATATGTCGAGGCAACAAAAACCTGCCTCCACTTGTGTTGCAGCTTTGGGGAAAACATCGGTTTAAACCAGACAAAGTGAACGACCTCCATGTCAGCGTTAGGGTCACAGACTCAGTGTTTAAAATCAAACCTGAGGACAAACTGAAAGAAGTGAGGCAAAGTCGGCTCAAAATAGGGACAGTTTTGCATCTACCAGTTGCATTATCTTGTGCTGGTAATACAGAAATGACTCCCTTTAAGTTAGATCTACAAGTGAAGGAATCAAACACAGCCACTGCTGCACATTTCCAGGTGCCCTCCCCTCCTGCAGCACCCATTCGATCAGAAAAGCGAGTGTCAAGGCAGATAGAAAGGCGGGCTGAAATAGCAAGAACATCGCCCATTCCTGAGGAAAGTGTTCCAGATTTCCCTAAATTTGAAGATAAACCTGTGAACCTACAGTGGTATGGTGTAGCCCTAAAGTCAGTTCTCCGTCAGCCACGCGTAGACTACCTTCTGGAGTACTTCAAGGGGGACACTGTGGCTCTCTTTTCCAGAGAAACCGTTAGGTCAGTGGGTAACTCAAAAGTAAAGGAGTGGTATATCGGGTTTCTGCGAGGTAGGACTGGTTTGGTTCACTGCAAAAATGTCAAGCTCATAACCAGAGACCAGGTGATTGACTTCACCGGCATTCATGTTACCACAGAGGTCCTACTGGACAACATGACGCTGCCCTTCAAGAAGCTTACTTACATGTACTCTGCCATCCAGACGCTGGTCACTGAGCACATAACCAGCTGGAGAGGTTTTGCTGATGCTTTAGGGTACAGCAACCTGTCGCTGGACACCATTACACGGAGGCACGCTGAAACTGAGGCTGATAAGGTGGCCTGTGTTCTGGAAACTCTGAAGGAAGACTGTCACGCTGAGAAGAGCAAGAAAAAGTTTCTGCATGAACTCATGGTGGTAAGAGAAAAATGTACATGTATTTAGCATTTAGCATTTCAATCTTTATGTCCACATACAAAGAAGAAAAATAACAAATCCAATTGTAGCAGAACGTAGGCATACTCACAATCCACCTCTCATGTTACAGCAATTTCACAGCCTGTGTGCTCTGATTTCATATGCTTTCCATGGTTTTTGCAGTAGCTTAATCTCTGTCTTTTTCATAGGGCCTGCTCAAGATGGACTCTGTGAATCTAGTGGCTCAGCTGATTCAGAACACAGTCATCCTGTCCACTGCTGTGGAGCTTGGAGCGCGATGGCGGGATATCGCTGAGAAGATGGGAAAACTCTCCAGTGCTCAGATAGCTGCCTATGAGGCACCACACCGCGGGAAGAGTGGAGAAGTGGGTCCCCAGGTCAGTTTAACGGAAAACACTGAGTACACCAAGCACAGCAGATGGCACAGATCTGATGGAATTTCTGACGTGAATATGATGTATGATGATTTTCTTTTACAAATCAGTTCACTATTTCCTGTTCTGTTGCAGTCAATGTGGAAGCCCGCCTATGACTTCCTGTACTCCTGGAGTCTGCGTTATGGAGACAGCTACAGGGACATGATCCAGGATCTGCACCTGGTCCTGGACAAAATGAAAAACCCTGCCACCAGACAGTGGAGGCAGCTGACTGGTGCCCTCATCGCAGCAAACTGCCTCGATGTCTTTCGAGCCTCCGCGTACCCGAAGAGCTAAACCTATTGCACATGTACTCGCAGTGATGACGCCAGCTTGCACGCACTTGGGAAAAACAGAGACAGGGAGGTTTTGTTACACTGCAGTAAGATTTTGATAAAGATGTTACTTAACTCTTTCTGTTCTTATAACTTTTGCTTTGATTCCATTCATTTTTATTGAGCTGTGAAGGAATGTCACTTCATCTTATAAACAGAAGAAAATGAAGTACAGTTTGTCACTTTTATGTATGTGTCTGTGCCAGTGTAATCTTCTTAAATTTAAATCTACAATAGTTCAGAACTGATACGATTGAAAAGTAGATAATTATTAACTCAGATACTTTTCCATTCTTTTAAACATATACCCAGTACATTAAGTGTTTCTGCAAGTCCATGTTATCCAAATGGCTCATCAGATCCAATGTTCTTTTCCTATCTGATTATTTATGCATCTAATTAGATTTTTAATACTGCGCTGCTGTAACTTCTGCAGTGCCTATGAGCCTTTCCAAGTTTCCTTACATGATTCCACTAACGAATCTCTTGATCATTTTAGCCATTCCACTTACATACAAAGTATATATTCAGTTCCTTTTTATTAGGGTCTGTATCACCATTGTGGAGCTTATTATGTTAGTATGAGTGGGAGTTGTCTCTGCACCATAGTTTAAGCAGGTCAATGGAGAGTCAGAGAACCAATAAATGTGAACACTGTTGCTAACTAACAACCTCAAGGGTTTTAATACGTTAACTTATATTTACTGTAGACTTGAGCGCTGAAAATGAGAATGTTCTTCCAAAGTTAAATGTGCCTTTAAAGTTTCCTGATGCCAGTAAACAATCTAAGAAAAAGCTATTTTACAGTACGTGTGTCATAAACTATTATTGTCTTCAATTTTAGTGTATTTGCTATTTTTTTAAAAATGTTTTTTATTGTAATGTTTTAGATATGTATAAAGCAGATAGTTTCATAAGGTGTCCAATATAACTATTACATATTCATTTTGGAATCATGTTTTTATTGCCAAATGGAAACCTCAGTGTTTAGACTGGTGCCATGTAGAGTATACTGTGCCTTGAGTGACTCAAACTCTAGACTACTATTGATGTATTTGATATTGAAATGAAGATGGATTGCATGAGATATGAATAAATATTACATGCAGTAAGATATCTGATCTGTTTACCTAAATGTGTTATTCATTATAGTGGCTACTACTAAAATAACAAAGCTAATTCAAAAGAGTGTTGTCTTAATTGAACCTCTACATGTGTTATTTAAATCACATTTTAAGACTTAACAACATATGCAACATTTGTAATTTTAGCATTTTAGTAGTTTTAAATCTCACCATCAAAACAAATATCTTTTCCCTGCAGTGTTTCCATTGATTTTCCCTGAATGTTTGCTTTTCCCTACACTGTTTGTTTAAGCTAGTTTCAGCTAAGAGCATTGTGTGCCGGTTCTCGATCAAACAGAGAGCACAGAATGCTGAAGCGACTTTACTTTGGCTCACTGAAAGCACTTCGGGAAAAGTAAATCAAATAAAGAAAATGGTATCAGGCAACTGAGTGAACTGATTCAATCTCCAACATGAGAGTGATTGTATAAGCTTGTACTTAAGAGATTTTTTTTGTGAGGGCTGATGATAAAGAGTGGAGGATAATTTAGCATGAAGGAGTTTAGCGGGAACATCAAAGATAAAATCAGTGATATGAAACATCAGATCTGCTGTTTGTTGAGACGCCAAACAAGAAATTATTTGCACATTACTCAGTGAAATAATAAATTCTGTATGAGCATCTGTCTGGTACAACAAAGTGGTCATATCCTTTTTCTTTTATTGCAGTCCCTCTGTTACTACCCAGACAGCCTGAATTGTGCCACCTCTCATGCAGTAAGAAAAGAAAAATCAGGGAACTGTACCTCATAATTTAGTGTTATGCTCTGTTAAGTGCTTGGAGAAGCATATTTTCCAAATTTTCAGATTAAGCGGACATGGCATTTTTCCTGAATTATTAAGAAACTCTGGTTTAAACCACAGAGCTTCTTTTGTATTGAGCAAATCAAAACTTTTTGCAAGGTGTAAAGAGCATTCAAATATACCACACACAGAAAATCAAAAAGTTACTTGGCCAGATTGAACTTTAATTAACTGACCTCCAAAATAAATTAATGTACCTGAGTATTAAACATTTTTCTCTGGCACATGCACAGCACTGGCCTGTGAGCACTGTACTTGCTGCATACTTTATTTGGGGTCACAGAGAAGACAAAGGTTCGCTGTTCACTGAAGGATTTTCTGTCAGATTATCCACCCGATGCTTTGGCTCCCATTTATGACTCATCACAGATAAACAACAAAGAGTGAGTCATGGAACCAAACATTATTGACTGAATATCAGCACTGAACATTGTTGCTGTTGCTGAGAGCATCCAAAACTATGACTTTAACGTAATTTACTCGGTTGCAATGTGAAACATTTACAAATGAGTTACACAAAATTAGAAAACAAGTGGCTCAAAATGTGCAAAAGAGCTGGTGTTTCTCTATATTTCAAATACTAAGGATCACCCATATAAAATGATAGCATTGTTGGGTGTATGGTTTAGTATTGTGTTTTCAGGGTTATAATATATTGTGCTGGATGCTGCCACAACAAGTGACAGGCTGAAGCATTGACAGTAAAATGTCTGAGGCATCCAATTTAAAAATGGACACTGCCTTTTTAGGTCCCCATTTTTCAGATGCAGTGAGGCATTCAACTTTGTGACTAATGAAATGTGACCACTTTTGTTTTGGGAGCCTTTTATAGCAGCAGACAGAGAGTGAGACTGCAGATAACATCATGAACATTGCAGCCTGTCAGAGTCTTCGGTGATATCACATGTCCTGACATAAATAGCAAGCTATAGCGCTGTGTGTTGGCATCTTTCACACTGATTCGATCATCAGAACCTGACTAAAACATGCAGGATAAATAACATTGATCAACACGTTCTCCAGATACAGTGAGATACAACGCGTTTGTATCTCACTGTATCTGGATGATCTTGCAGTGTCAACTATAGTTTCCCTATTGTCTTCACTGACAGAGAAACCTCTGCATGCTGAAATGCTAAACTCAGAGCATTGGAGAGAGCAGGTTATGTTGCCCTCTGCTTTTTGAGTGCAAAACTGGTCATCCAAATTAAATAGAAGGATGTTACATAACTCTCTTCTAATTCTTCAAAAGTCGTTGTTACCTGTTCAGACAAATAGGAGGAAAACATCAGCATGCAGTATTTGTAAAACTGTTCTTGCACATTAATCTGCATCAGGTGTTTAGATGTTGATGATGTAAAATACTTCAGAATAATTTCCGCTGTCAGTGTTGAAATTAGAATCGCAGTTTTTTTTTTACTGTCAATTGAGCTTTTGTTCACTATGATTACAGACAATGGCATTCTCAATTACTCAGTTCCCATTAGGAGAAAACTATTTTTGCTCATTTTGACTTTTCTGGCATTTACCCTGTCTACACACCAGGCATATTAACTCAAACCACAACAGAGCCACCACGACAATTCGCCTTGAGCAACCATCTTTTTTCTTTCTTTTTTTTTTTTTAACATACCACATTTACTGAAGTATGACTCATCTTACCATCACTTTTGCCCACTTCCCAGCAGACCTATGTCTGTCCTCTTTCCCCACTTCATTTGCAAAAGTACATTTTTGGTTGTAGAAGTGCTAAATTTGGCGTTTTTCCCCTGAACTTTGGACAGATTGCTCTCTTTGAAACTATACGACCAACACAAAATAGCACAGTCGGCACAGACTGCGTGTTTATGTCCACAGCTTCTCCAGACTGGAAACATGGAGCGCTGCTGTTCCTCATAACACATCAACACATTAACACATTGAATGGTCCTTATCACTGATGCTCCTGCCAAACCTGTATCAACACCAAGTCCTGCCATTTAGCGTGTGAATATTTAACTGTAATGAAGAAAATACGTGTTGAAGTGCCTTCTGTTTCTTGTGGATTCTTTGTAGAGTAAAATGCGACACTGAAAATGTTTTCAGACTTGTACACGCTTAACTTTATCCCCAACTTCAGCTTTAAAATTCCAGTAATGCATGAAACTAGGCTCACATCCAAAATGCTGAGGTTTGTGCTGCAATGTACAGAGATAATTTGCATAGCAGGCTTCATGTGTGTTTCCTGGTTTCTTGGCCTCTTCATTCAAGGTAAATACCCCCTATATAGACTCCATTTCAAGACTACAGATCCTATTCTTCATCAGAACGATGGACAGGGTGAGACCTCACAAACAAAGCTCATCTCATCTCAGCTGCTCAGTCTGCTGTGGTGATCCAGGTGGAATTAAGGAGGGTTTGACAGGATTTTTCTGTCAGGATTTTTCTTTAAGAGGGAAAAAAAAATGCTGAAATTACTGTTTCATTTGACTCTTATCCCAGGAAACAGCCAAGAAAAACTTTGTCCGCCCGTGCATTTTTTTTTTCACTGAAATTTGGATGATGCACTAACTGAGAAAATGTTGACCAACTTTCACATTACAGTTGTGCTTTTTACTCTTCTCTTTCTCCTAAAATGGCTTACATCTTTTCCCAGGAACACTAAAATGAGCGAGTTCAGTGATTTGTGATCTGTTGCTACAAATGCTGAGCTTCATATCACCAAGATTGCACACATTCATCACACACTGACACAATTCTAAAGCACATTTTGTGTTTTGACCCAGAAGTTTCATCTCTAATGAGATATATTGTGTTTTCACTGTGGACCAAAAATAGAAACCACCTCCAAGCAACACAGAACGTGATGCTTTTAATCCAGTGGGTGGCGCCATTGTATTGATGTTGGGTTGGTTTCAGTGCTCATCCATATTTGTTCATTTGTGTCAACTCTGATGTGTTATTACCAAACAACACCTATTCAGTGAATAAATGATAACATAATATAGTCTCATCGTGTTGTCCATCTGTCAAGGAAATTACTTCATGCAACAATAACAGAGATAATGATTTTCCTGAACAGCACCGTAAACAAATCACAGAGAACAAAAATAAAGCGTAAACAATAAAGTGTGAACCTTATTTACCTATTGTTTCAAATCTCCACCGTCTTAAAGAGACATTTACATTGTAAACATTACAATCGAACTACAAGCATTTTGGGTCATTTTAAGTTTGTTTTTTTTTTTTCTTTCCTAATGAACAAATTTCAGCATGCTGATAGACGTCTAACATACCCAACCATTCTCCTATAAGAAATCATGCTCAGAGTCCAAACAGAGTCCACTCTGATTTCCGAAGCCAGCAGCCCTGGGAGCCATCCACAAATCACTGTTATGAACAGAAGCATTCCTCTGTCCTCTAGGGTATATAAGGCTTCATTTGGTTTGCCTCCATGATATATGTTAAGGGCAAGAAGTCATTTAGCTTTCAATTTATTAGCTTGGTGATTTATGCATGCTGCAAAGGTAGTGGTGGCGTCTCCTAGCCCACCACCCCCACCATCCTCCACCTTCCACCCTCTTGAGATTGGACACTAATAATTTGGTAATAGATGATGTGAAAGCAGAGAAAGTTCAGCAATTAGAAGAGTCAGAAAAAAAAAGAACACAGGTTTACTGTTTCTATGGCTGCACTTCATTTATCACTGGTGTTTTAGTCACTCACTAAAGGATTAAATGCTGAGACCACAGCAACCTGCACTAAGGTTGGACTTCATGTGTATTGAGAAAATGAAAGCAAACATGACAGCACACCTACAGCAAAACTGAAGCTGTATTAACTTGATTTAGGTCTGAAAGTTACAATATATAAGCTGCCTTTTTTCCTTGAAACAGTTTTTTAAAATGGTGAACTCTTATTTGCATGTAACACATACAAATGCATAATATGGCCGACAACAAAGTCTGTTTTAAAACATCAAAATCAGAGATCTAAACTGAATATTGGAGGTTACATTTCTTCCTGTCTGCTAATCCATATCACAAAAATGGAGGAATTGTTGTAGAGTGTAAACCTGTAATGGTTTGTATGTTTCCAGTTTTAGCTGAAAATGTTTGCGGTGTATGTTACAAGGTGTCGATTTTTGTCCAGAGTTCAATGCCTTTCTTCTGACTAACAGCCTGCTTGGAGCCTCTTCCTATGACCACCGCTGGGAAAGAGGAAGCTCTGTTACCAAATGACTCACAGGGAAAAAAACAACCTGAAGTGTTTGGCAGCGTACGGAGCGGCTTTGTGAGTAATCACCATCATCCACATCCTTGGACACCTCACTTTGCTCACACTCTCACTTTTTCCATCAACCAACCCTACAGAAACTGAGTTTCGTCATGGCAGAACACTGTGATAAAGGAAAATTAGAAGACACAAATAAACCCAGTATTTTTTGATAAACATCTGCATCTGCACCTCAGACCACAACAAAGCCCCTGATTTACTGAGATGACTTTGCCTTCAGTGGAATGATGGCAAAGTCTCTCTCCAGTTCCGCTTATGTTAGTAGATGTGTTTATTTTTGTTGATGTGATCACATCCTATCTTGCGGCAAAAAGTTTAGTCAGGTGTACCATGGTGGTGTGGGGGAGGTGCAAAGAGTGTGTCTGCTGACGGGTCTGATGTACCAACTGTGACACTCCCAGTTCAACAGCAATCTAAAAACCAGATGGAGGAGGACTGGGAATGAGACATGGGAATGTTAAGGATTGCAGCACAATATAGTGATAATGTCCACTGTTTTCTCTCTCTTTTCATTATTTTCTCTTCTTTAAAAACTGTATTTTTCCTAAAGCAAAAGCTCTAACAAGAGGCTGCATTTCACCTTCAACTCTCAGGCATTTTTAAACATGTAACAATCATGATAAACCATTGGCCTCTGTTTACATTACTCTGAATACTTTTAGAACACCAGTGGTGGAATGAGTATTCAGATCCTTTACTTGAGTAAAAGTGCTAATACAACAACATAAAAATACATTACAAGTAGAAGGCATGCACTCAAACTCATTCAAGTACTAAAAAGTATTTAAATGAATTCAAAGTCAATCAAATTATCAGATTGTCAACACTGATGCATCAGCAGCATTTTACTGCAGTAGCTGGCCATAGTGGAAAAAAAATAAATCTATAATATATAATTTTTATATACAGCAAGGTAGGTTAATGCAGTAGTTCCCAAACTGGGGGTTGGACCCTTTTAAAGGGTCACATGACAAAGCTGAGTGGTACTGACATGATCATTTGAAGAGGAAAGATAACAATATGTAACACAAATCTGTATTTTTTAGGACTTTTCTCTAATTTTTGTCTTTGTTGTAGAATTTTGGAAAATTTTACCTTTTGGACCTCAAACAGATATTTAATTGAAACCAACTGAGGAGTTCAGAGGGGGAAGTCACTTTTGGCGGAACTGCTGACAACTCATTGTCAGACACCAAACACCACAAATAATTCCCTCTGAAATGAGGTGGATTCATACCTCACTATTGTACTTTTACCTTCCACCACTGTAACGTAACAGACATATAGTAGTTTCCACTGAAACCACTGCAGCTTGTTCTTATAGTAAATAGCCATTCCTTTCACCAGCTGTTACTTTAAGAATTTCCAGCAGATGGTGAGAACAGCCATAAGCTGCAGGTGTCTACACTTCACAAAGGCAAGTAATGTCTTTGACAGACCTGAGCTCCTGAGCTCAGACAATCCACCTTCACTCTGTCTTGACAGCTCTGTAGGTCATCCCCGTAGAGAGTGATGTGAAACAATCCGTATGTTTGTGAGAATAAAAGAAAAAGACTTGAAATATACAGCAATTATAGTCTCTCCAGCAACTTTTTTTAAATGCCTTCGCTCTTCTAAATGGACATGCCTGATGGCGATAATCAGGCTGAATGATTTTTCATCTTGAAAAGAGCTGGGTGGTCACAATCACACAACTTCCACATTGATGAGCAAAAGTAAACAACCCTGAGATAGAGAGAGAGAGGAAAAAAAAAAAAGCTAAATCTACAGTCAGCTGAGATCGGGGAGGGGAGATAAATCCGTCAAAGAAGAGTGTCTTCTTGGCTAATTTCTGTCAACCAAGAGGAAGAACAAGCAGGGCTGAGGGGTTCCCATTCCAAAAACAACATAGCTGGAGAGGTAGCCTATTGTGTCCTGACAGATTGGTCTGACTGAAGGAGGAGGAGGAGGTCGCTTCTAACTGACACTCTGGGAGGAGCAGAGGTGAGCAGAAATCTGGGGGAGATGGGAACACAGCTGTGGTTCAGAGGAGAGTTAGTGTAGTTACTACCTCGCATAATTCAGAGACGACTGCCTGCAAAGGTTGTTTGAGTGTCTTTGAATTTATTACACATGCTTGTTGGGTTGAAAAGTACCTAGGTAGATTGAAAAAGGGGGGTGAGGAATGGCAAAATTCTATCTATCTATCTATCTACCTATCTATCTATCTATCTAAGATAGATAGATAGATAGGTAGATAGATAGATAAGCAGCTGATGTGATCCTCCACACTCGTCTTCTGTTGTTTTTGGCGAAGGACGGGGGACCCTCCTCTGTCCTGATCACTCCCCAGGTCCCCGCACCCCGCCTCCACACCTCTGCCCATCATCCCCCCTGTACGCTATTCATCCTCAAGTGCAGCTGGAGCACTCTGTTTGACCTCCCCTCTCCTCACAGAGCCCTTATTAACAGGGACTGTAGTGGGACTCCTCGCAGCACTTGTGGTTAGAGCGAAGAACCACACTGGACTACTGACGTTATGCTCATCACTTACATAAGTCGATGTGGCGTGCCATGGTACGCAGCTTTCCACCTCTGCCAGGGTTATTTTGCTGGGCTTTAAGCCATAGATAAAGATAAAAAAAGACACTGTGGTTACATTTGCAACAGTTAGTTCTTTTTTTATTATTTCATATTGTGAGCATGACTGATGACATTCCAGCCAAAGGTGGTTTTTTGCCAAGACGCCTTGTCAGTTATGTTCAATATATGAAACAATAAAAGCACTAGCTTGTGGGGAAATGACAGCAGTGCATGAGAATTATTTCTTTTTCCCTGTGTTTGTGATTGTTATCCAGCATGCACCCACAAAGCACTTTTAGATGTTAGTGTAATCTTATGAAAATACTCTGTCCATTCCACAGATGCCTTCATTTACTGTTACTGTTTTGCAAGAACAAATAGTTCTTAGAGCACCAACAAGACTGCTGCTATATTTTGCATTACAAGTTGTCTCACAATGCTTATTTGTATACATGACATATTATCGTGGTTTTTATACTATTACACTACAACACATATTCAGATAAAGAGTCAGTATATCTTCAGTACAGCTCAGTCATAAAGTAGGAAAGTGACACATTTTTTGTGGTGTTGGCTCCATTCTCCAGCACATTTGACCTGAAACTGAAAAGCAGTAACGCTGAGGTTAAAGTGACTTTCGGCTTTTATTTGAGGCCACTCACGTCCATGACAGATGAACAGTGTAAGATTTGTAGCCTGCTGTATACTTTCTTCTACATTTCACCGGGACAATTTCATCATCCAACAATAATTTCAACTAAAACTGTTGACAGCGAGATCTGTGGATTATCAAGAGTACCTGGAGTATTGTCTCTGGAAAAACACGTTACGAGTTTTATGAATGTTATTTTTCAATGTTAGGAGCAACACAAACAAAATTCCATTGTACTAGGGTGGTGAAGGAAATCACTGTAACAGATACTTCAAAATTCAGCGCATAAAACCAAAACTATCTTCACAGATACCACTACCTGAAAGTTGTTTTTTTTTTGGGGGGGGGGGGGGGGTGGGGGGGGGGTGGGCGGGTTCATATTGTTTCCTGAAGTACAATGTCTTATATGAAATAATAATGATAATTGATTTTTTACAAAAATAAATCTATTCTATATATTTGTTTGCTATCCATTTTCTGTGCACTTGTGTGCAATAATACAAGCACAGCACCACGAACATCTAGATGATAACAAAGAGGAATCAACAACTTTCAGAACCAGATTCAGTCAAAACCTCAGTGAAGGATGTGCACACACAGACACAGTACTCTCTAAACTCACAGTAGCACCTGTCAAGCTCTTATAGTCTGGCCAGACTATGGTAAAGCTACTGTAACTCTGAGAACAGATATTTTCATTGCACGGGTCATTGCACTGGTGTCCATGCTGCAGCAGCCTGGGTGAATGTGTGTGTGGTCTGCTGGGTGGCAGCGTGCTTTATGGACAGCAGAAGGCACGGCTCAGTGATACTGAGGTTTACGTTTTAGTTTTGATGTTCATCTTATGGCCTTCATTGCCAGAGAAAAAGAAAATCTACAAGGGTTAAATGTAGAAATCAATGATTCTCAACACTTTTGTTTTTCCTCACTGCATAGTTTATGTTGTGTTGTTGTTTTCTGAGTAAAGTTAGACCAGTGAAACTCTTTCTCAAAGCCTTGGAGGAAGCCCTGTGTTTGTTTTGTGTGTGTGTGTGTGTGTGTGTGTGTGTGTGTGTGTGTGTGTGTGTGTGTGTGTCTGTGTTTTTTAAACAGAGATTATACTGCTGGGATGCCAGTTCTTCCACAGACCCCACAGCACCCTGAGCTTCCAAGCTGTGAAAACATACTGGAGGTTTGTTGGTTCTTAGTGGCTAATAGGGTGTCATTGTGTGGTAAAGCTGTCTGATATCCCACAATAATCAGGATGACATGAACAGATTTATCAGTGCACATGTTACACACACACCCAGATACTCATTTGCACCTCTTGCACAAAATCAGCCAATTCTACCAAGGAAATGATCACTTTTCATGAGGTAAAACTCTAGGAACGAGCAGGCTTCGCTGCATTTTCCTCACACAAAGTTAAATTGTGCTTTGCTACAGAAATACCGACTTGAACCACGATTAGAACCTGCAACATCAAAGCATGCGGCTTTCAAAGGCTTTCTTTTTACAGCTAACTTCAGGGGTCCTGGCTCCTATGCGTCCAGACAGCTTATAAAGGGCTGTTTTCATCCTCACCTCTCAATTCAACACCCCAAATCCTCTCTCGCCACCACTGGACTGTTGTTATCAGGAAAAAAAAGAAAAAGGAAAACCTGATATGATGTCTGGATTTCTCTACATAATGGGACATTTTGAAGCTATTGCTGAGGAAAAATCCTGTCATCCAACCCTGCTGCTTGACCTCGTTAGTCCCGAGGGTTGATTAGAGGCTATCTGGGACTGCTCTTTGAAGAACGCACTCCTGTCTTTTCTCATCCCGTGCAGTCGATCCATCTTGGCAAGCTGGCATTGGACTCATTGCGGTTTAACTTTAATGGAGTGAACATGAATATCACTGTCAATTGTGGGAGCCTCGTACATGTGGAGGACTGTGGTTTGTTATTTCAATAGATATGAGTAGGCTGATAGAGAAACACTGCCTTCCAAGGCCGGAGCAGAGAAAATAGACAGGTCTCTGTGGATCTGGCTCTGGCTCAGGACTTAGTGAGTGAGAGCCTGAGCAGTGTCTGCCTTGATGTGACCTCAGGGAGGGGTGGTTAATGACGCTTTGGGGTCATTCATGACTGGTGTGTCAAGTTGCATGAGTCAGTAATATACACTTGACTTTATCATAACACCCACTCACTGCTCATTGATAAGGACAAAGGCATCCTTCATCCGTTATGTGCCACTGCTCCGGGCCGAGCGGACAGCATCATACAGTAAATCACACTGAAAAACAATCAGCGCCGTTTATCTCCTCTTCACAGTCGTGTAATTGTCAGGCCCTGAGAGTCTTTCACTGACTGATGAAGGTTTTGTCTTTATTAAAGATCAACACCGGAGAAGTTGTCCTGTGGTGACATCATATTTGAGAGAGGCAGCTGTGTTTTCTCAGAGACACTTCAGCAGCAAAGTGCTGAACTCCACAGAGAAATCTGCCAAGAAATGTAAATGTGGAGTGGGTGTAAATACTAGCTTTTGCATTATTGGTTAAAAACAAAATGGAATGATGGCGTGTCCTCATGGACCAAGGGTCTGAGGTACTGATCGTGTTATTGCAACATCCCTGGTTCAAATCTGGCCAGAATGGGAACAGTTCAATTGATCTCTGAAGGAGAGAAAGATCTGAGATTCCATCACATTCAATAAAACAACAAGGGAAGAAAAGGAAAAATATAAAATAACAAAACAAGTAAAAGGAAGCTTACAAACAACAGATATTTGTTACACGTCTCACACATCGTTTACTCAAGTGAAAGTATTAATACAGCAGCTATTAATACAACTATTAATATAAAATTGCAATGTGTAAAGTTACTAGTAACTACAGCTGTTAAATGGAGTAGAGTAAAAACATTTTCCTCTGAAATGACATGGGGTAGAAGCATCAAAAAGCACAAGAAGGAAATACTCACGTAAACTACAAGTACCACAACATTGCACTGAAGTGCAGTACTTGAGTAAATGTATTTAGATACTTTTCACCTCCGTAAAGGCAAAATTCAAGCCAAAAATACTTGAAACGCTTTTGAAACGACACATTATTGTGAAACGTTAAGACTTTCTTTACACTATGAATGAAATATATAACATATTCAGGATTAGAAATCAATTTTAAAGCAAAATCTGCCACCTTCTGCTTCTTTTATTATGAGATACAGCAGGGAAAACAATGAAGACTAGGGTGGCATGTGCTGAGATCAGCACCATGGACAGGGCCATTAGACAGGTACACTCACCTTGAAGAGCTGATCTTTCTCATGTTTTTTTTTTTCATTCAGTATCATCATTACCAAGCATTACTTTATAAAAGTTCACATTTACTTTGTAGAAGACTTAAACAAGTGAATGAGCATGCATTTTTAGCCAGAAAACAACATGTAAGAAATGTGACCATCTCTTTAGTTGTTAACTGTTTGATTTAAAAAAAAAAAAAAAAAGAAACAGCATAAGTCTCACTTAAACAAGCCTGTGTTTCCCCTGGAACAATACTTCACTCTCAGGCCTCCACGAAGATGTAAATGGATGTTCGCTGGTGTTGTGACCTCTGACCCTCACTGCCCCCCTGTTTCCTGAACCAGATGCTGCTCCTGTGGACCACAGCCATCTCAACCTAAACAAAGTAATCCTCCACTAAACAAGATGGATATTGTATCACCAACCTAGTAAATACCAGAGGACCTTATACACAGAGCTGCTCTCTTCTCATCCCCAACTGGAACCTACAGGGAATAATCACTTCTTCCATTGTTTTATGGATGAACAAAGAAACTCCAACTTTATTTTCCAACAGGTTTACATATATTTTGTGGTATGTTACAGTATACAAAAAAACATGCCCTCTTGTGGGGGATATAATGAGAGCATGCAGTACTCCTCCAAGGAAAAGTTTGAAACTTTGCAGTACTGGCTGCATGTCAAAAATGTAAGATTGGGATCATATGTTGCCTATATGAAAGTCCTTTGATCTGACTTGGTTTAAGTAAGACTAGATGGAAACATAAATCCCAAATCCATGTGGGTTAGGTCTGCAGAGATGTGCCAAGGTTGCATAATACTAGCCTTAAAAAAAGTGTCAGCTCATGCAATTACTGGAGATTTAATATATATATATATATATATATATATATATATATATATATATATATATATATATATATATATATATATATATATATATATATATATAAAGCAGCAGTGATGTAAGGAAACAGTAGTTATTTTATTTGGATGCCGATGAAAGGGTGCAGTGATAAAAATACTCATTAGCTGCGCTCAGACCAGCAGAAAAAGCAAGGTTGTCACAATATGTTGATTTAGATTTTATTTCGCTGTTTTTTAGATGTTTTTTTTTTTTTTTTTTTTAGTAAATGCACAGTTCTAGGTCATTTATTTTTCGATTTCTCCTTCCTTTTGCGAACCTAAACACAAGATTATTTAGTCTGATGAGAATTATTATTGGAGTCATAGTGATTAATATTACATCTATATTTTTGTGATAGTAGTATAATGTTGTGAAATAGCAGTGTTACTCGGTTATCTTTTCCAGCTCTGACTTTGTATTAAGAGCGTTTCTGATAGTTCCGTGGATGCTCCCACCCCTCGCCTCGCGTAATTCATCTTCTTAGCCAATCCTGTCCCTCCCCAAAAAAGTTTACGCCATGCAGCCTATAAGAACTGCCTAAGTTTCACAAGTATCAGAAAAGACTTGTCCTCCCAAGAACCCATCTATGGATACTTTGGTGTCTTCAAAGCCGCACAGACAGTCTACAAGTGGACTACTCCTTTGACTTCATGAGAGGGAAATAATTTTTTTGGCACACTTTCTGGCCGCCATCTACCCAAGTGGAGATGTCTGAGGAAAATATGGGGGAAGAGTCGAGCAGCTCCCCTGCCTCTCCTGTGGACAGCCTGAGCAACAGCGAGGGGGAGCTGGAAAGACAACCGAAGAGATGTGGGAGGAAGAGGAGACCGAGCAGGAAAAACGGGGAGGACTCAGATAGCCCGACCCCTGGGAAAAGGGGGAAGAAGTCCAGCAGCAGCAGCCCCCAGTCTTTCGAGGAGCTCCAGTCGCAGCGGGTCATGGCCAACGTCCGGGAGCGACAGAGGACCCAGTCTCTCAACGAAGCGTTCGCAGCTTTGCGGAAAATTATCCCCACTTTGCCCTCGGACAAACTCAGCAAAATACAGACCCTAAAACTCGCAGCCAGATACATCGACTTCCTCTGCCAGGTGCTGCAGAGCGACGAGCTGGACTCCAAAATGTCAAGTTGTAGTTATGTGGCTCATGAGAGGCTGAGCTACGCCTTCTCTGTATGGAGGATGGAGGGCGCTTGGTCCATGTCAACATCTCACTAGCACCTGGAGAAATTGTGCCCAAAATGGTACGCTCGCTTTGTCAAGAGAACTGCATGATCCTTAGAGACTGAAACTGTGGAAAAATAAATAAATAAAGTAACACAATACACACAATGTTTACTACGGCTGAGCTGTGGCCTAACGCAACCTACCAGTGCAACAATCTGAAAGTGTGTTGTTTTCTGCAGAGTTTAGTGATAATTCAATGCCTTATCTAATCTACAGGTGACTGCTGAATCTACTTATCACATTCTGACGGGACAAATCTGGAGTCCAATGCTGGATACATGGGATCACTCTATTTAAAACCAAAGACGACAGAAGGTCTGGGGATCATTTTCTTTTGCAGAGGCCCGATTGGGGACTTTCAGCCGTGTGTTAGCTCCATACACCCCGCATTCAAATGTGTTTTCATGTTGTTGACGACGAATGTTGAAAATTTAATGTGTTTTTAAAGCAAAGATTTTAGTCTTCCTTTCTTTTCTTTTTTTTTCTTTTTTTTTTTTACTGCATGCCTTTGGACTTATTTCTTTGGAGGTCAAAGTGCATTATTGAAGCTGTCTCAGTGTCTCAGTGTTTTTTGGGGATTTTTTTGTGTGAGACTGTCAACTGGTGGTGTAGCTCACATTACAGACTGACTGTGTGGATCTAACCTGTGCAACCAAAAAAAAAAAAAAAAAAAATCTGAAAAAAAATTTCAGAACGCATTTATTTATTTATTGGTAAAACGTGTTACTTTGAGGAATGGAGCCTGTGTCTGAAATACAAATACATTCCTATTTTTTATTATCGTTTTTGTAAATGTTTGTATATTTTTTGCATTAAAGAAAATGACGAGGAATTTGCTTGATTGTCATTTTTTATGTCAGTCTATTTAAATTGTTAACCTAGTTTAATGGCAAACGGCTGGAGAGGCCAATATTAAAATAGATAATAATAACAAATGGAAATTTTGCATTAAAGGACAACACATTGCTTCTGTACATATATGAACTGGACTAAGCCTCAAAACATCATTAATGATTATAAGCTTCCACAATATAGCTCCAGTCACTTGGGAAAACAGATTTTTATTGGCTCGAGTAAAAGCGTTGGAGAAACATGCAGCTAATTCTTTTTTCTTATATTGTTACACATCCAAAAAGAAGAAAGAAAAAAAAACAACAACGAAGGATTTGATACACTCTTCACTCAGTTACATCTAGAACTATTTAAGGAAAGCCCAACTATCACACATGGGCTGATTTAAATGTGGAAAAAGTTGTAAAAAAAAAAAAAATCTGGTGTGGAAAAAACAAAGTCAGACTACATAAACCGAGCTACAATTCCATTTTTAATTAAAATGAAAAAGCCTCATAGAGTCTCTCACTCTCTCTTTTCCCGGATTTGTTTACAGTTGGATTAAGGTCTGGGCCTGAAACTCACCATTATGAGTAAATAAGTCATACTGGGATCATGTCAACCTGCTCCTAGGTCCATGCAGTCTCTGTCCTGCAAGTAGTTTATGATGGTGCATGTTGTTGAGGATTTTGAGGACTTTTAGGCATTTTGTCAATAAAGACGTCAAGTACGACTTTTGTCCATACAGTTTAAGCATTTTACTGCAGTACAACGATGTCTGTCCTATATGAGTTCATGATAACAACAATAAAAAATAACGAAAGCATGACAGGGGACCATCTGATCTTTTATAATGACAATAATCCCGCGTGATTTTGCAGATCTGCGGCGCAACATAAAAACCAGACTTTCTGCGTCTTTGCGCACAGCGTCTCTCCCCGAAAGGTAGCTCATTCCCGATTTTTTTTTGTCACTAAATAAATCTTTCATACTGTTATCGTGCCGTGATTGATCTGGGTGATCTGGGGAAGTGTTTCTCACTGTCCAAATCAAAGTGTGTGCCCGTTTGAAGGTGTGTAATTTGGCTTGCGAAACATGTATGGAATTCCCAGATGTCTATGAAATTTAAGGAGGCCATGAAGGTAGGCTGTGGGTCTGTACATAGAGGCTATTCTCACTGAAGGTTTTCTGGGAGGGGGAGTGTGGGTGAGTGGGGTGGTGGTGGGGGGTATGTGGAAGTAATGCTTCAAAAACACAGTCTAGGCCTAAAGATCAATAAACAGCTTTTCTTGAAAAGTTTACAGTCCAGGGGTTTCACTCAATACCAGAGAAATAAACAGAGGCTACGACAAATAAAAGCTGTAACCTATTCGTGACATGTATCACCAAAAAAAGTTTCAGGTTTTTCTTTTTTAAGGCAATTTCCATTTCAGCCCTTATGCAATGCTACAGTCTTAAATAAGTTTCCTTTCCCTTTTTTTTCAGAGGAGAGGAGTTGGCAATTGACACGATGCAGAGGCACAGAATGAAACCTATTTAGAACAGATGTTAGTATTTTTAAAAAAGTCACGTGAAATGAGCAGATGTTCAGACTGTGCAGAGACTCGCCGTGCAGCGCATTACTCTGCAGAGAGAGCTCGGAGGAGCTTTGCTTTCACACAGACACGAACCGAGAGGCTGTAGTCCTGCATTCAGATCATACAGCGGCTTTGATTAAACTGGATTTTATGATTAAAAAAAAAAAAGAGGCCACCTGCAGGGAACGATACGGATCTGACTGGTGACCGTGCTGAGACAAAGGTAGGCTGTGAGAAAAGATAGACAGTCAAGCAGGGGACTATGACTGTGTGAGATGGTGACTTGCTGATTATTGGGCTGTAAGATGAAGTTTGAAGATCAGGATTTTTTTTTTTAAAGCTTCCAACACTAACGGGCCTACTGCAGTCAAAGTTTCGGACTTCTTTGAGTTGGAGTGTGTGCGCTTGCGTGCGTGCGCGCGCGCGTGTGCGTGTGTGTGTTTCTGGGGAGGGAGGAGGCTCAAAAGAGGGGAGTAGGCCAAACTGAGAAATGGACAAGAATTCATCATTCAGCTATTGGGAGAAAAAAAAGAAATGCATGACACATACGGAGCAAACACAACTGTTGAGTCAGACATGACGAGAAATTGAATTAAAAAAAAAAAAAAAAAAAGACTTGTCTGCTCCATGAAATCACATTTTACTTTATTCTCCTTCTTTATGTTTTTTATTGTATGAAATGTTCCCATATTTTCCCTTATTTGCAAATGAATAATTTGCGCTGATATCGTTGTGCGGCTGGTAATAAATGATAATAACGTATCTGTAACGTTAGTGTATTAAATCAGTAATTTTAATTAAAGTTATTATCATTATTATTATTATTATTACAATAATAATAATGTCATTAATTGATGCTCTTTATCCTTCACATGGTTTTACCTTGTAGTCATGGGTCACTGGCACAATAATTACAATTACTATTTGTCCTTTCATAATAAAGTCTCAGGGTTTTGTTACCACACCGCAGTTCAATCACGTGCGCTTCTACAGCTGACAGGTGACATATCAGGTCAAAGAGGTTGTGCAAAAATTACAAATTTTAAATTCTGTATAATGGTTTAAATAAAAATACTGTTTGGCGTTTGGCAAAATCTCGGATCTATCTATCTATCTATCTATCTATCTATCTATCTATCACATTAGTTTGTTTTTATTTTGTTGCTTAAAATCTAAGTCTTCATTTCTGAACTTAACAGGAAAGAGCAGGTGCAGACTTTACTGTCAGTTCAACGATTTTAAGTGAAGGTCCAGCTTTTTTCATTTTGATTCTCAGTGAGAAATGAAAAGTCCTCCTGTTGGTGATCAAACCTTTTAAGGCCCACACACACAGTTTAACCCACACCTTTAACAATGCCTGAGAAAGTGAATATTAAACCCAGGAGTGGCTAAGCTACATGGAGACAAGATCAGACAACAGGACTGCACTTGAGGCAAGGAAAAAGAGGAGAGGCTAAACAGAACCAGACAGCTACACTGCATATCTCCTGCATCTGGAGTCTGCTGATTGTTGAATACATTAGCATCTCTAATGCAGCTCTTTGTTGAGAGGACATTTTATCTGTTACATATGTGAAAAGTCAGATCAATCGCTGTCCACAAAGAAGACTTAAATCAAGTTGAAAGCAGCCTTTTTGTGCACCATAGTTCACATGCATCCACACATCTGTGCAAAATCTTCAATTTAAGTGTGACTTATAAAATAAGTATTAAAGATGGAAAAAATCTTAATTTTTGGTGCAACATGGGAACTCAGTAATTAGAGCATGACTTCATTTTTTATAGCAGCATTGACTTCTTTGCCTGTGATGTGGATGAGAAAAAGATGCAGAAAACAAAATGCCAGGGGAAATTATTTTTGAATAAATAATTAGTCAGAAATATGAAATGAAAAAAAAAAAAAAAAGATTACAATCCATGATCTTTGTAAATCTCGGAGCAGATGGCAGCTATGAGTACCTGTTGGGACTACTGACCTTTACTGCTGTTGAAAATGAGCAGCTACCTGCAGCTGTGGATACTTTTTCAGATGACAGCGCCATGAGATCAGACGTCAAATTATGAATAACTGTGTCAGAGGATAAAGGATGGAATTTTATATTTCAGCCCCCCTTCTCATCTGTTCGCTGAAGGTTGTGGAGGAACAGCAACGATAGTCTGAGCAACTAAATTTCACTGTTCCTCATTCAAAACTGAAACAGAAAAACAAAAGAATTCTCTCACTTAAATCAACTTTTTTTTCCATTATCAATTATAAAAACTCATAAAAACTTCTCTCTGGAAAACATCACAGATCACACTCTTGGTAATCAACTGTTAGCTCTAGAGAGCTGTCAAAAGATAACAAACTGATCAAAGTTACAGTGCAAATATGTGGGAATTTGTCTTTCAAGACCTTTTCTCCGGAATATAAAACACTGTCTTTACATAAATCAGTTTCATCTGAGACATGCACTAATACTGTGTCTCTAACCTGGCGTAGAGAATTGAAGATGTGCTTATGCCAAAAAAACATTTCTGTGCAGTTTCAGCTGCATTTGATGTTTAAATAACGCAGACACCTGTGATGCACTGACCAGATTTCTGTAAACATATGAGGATGAAACAGGGAAAGGGATGATTGGTTGTTTGGCTTTGAAAGAATCCGGCAGAAATATTGACTGGATTTTCTTTTTTCGCTGATTTACTGATTACAGCTCATGATTTCTGACAAACTCAAACTGCATTAATATCTCTTATCTCCCAAACATTGAAGAAAACTTGCCTGGATCACGTATTTATGCATTTAAGAATTTAAATGGACTTGCAGAAAACTGGCAGAAAGAAGACCAAATACTTCAGCAATGAATGAGCTGTAACCTTTCTTTTAGAGAAACATTCATTTGCGAGATTTAAAGATTTTTATCCAGAGCTCACATGACAACCTAAGGCTTTTGTCTGAAAAGCTGTGGGACCCTTGAGGTAAATGATCTATATCAGTGTTACAATACTGTAAAATTATTTCTTGAGATATCTGGATAAAAAGTGAGCACAACACAAGGAATTGCGCGCCTTCGGCTGTTTGAGGAAACATTTAATGGGTGCCTTTTTAAATCTGTTTGAAGTCTGGTGAACACACACCATGTTTAAGATGGAGAATTAAAGATTTCAACTGAAAATGTGAAGCCGTAACAGGTCAGTGCTTCATCACAGTGAAAGGCACACTGGTCAGGAAGAGTGTCGCCATGATTTCGGCATGCAATCTGATTGTATCCAGGACCAGAAATCTCCTTTGATACATGTCCAAAGGGCACAGCCAAAACGCGCGCACCTTGTGTTTAACCTTAGTTGCGTGTGATGTGTGCCACCCAGGCTGTGACAAGACACGGATCAGTGTGTTTTAGAGGAATACACAATGATGTCACAGACAGGAAAAGGCTGGAAAAGGGCTTGGCACCTTTTGGAATTGGCTGGGTCCCCATTGGCTCAGCAGAAATGCTATAATAATAAACAGGCAATCAGAAGGCAGCGTGAGCGTACACAAAGGCATTGCAAAACTTTGCAGATAATAAAAGCAGATTTTTCACTCCAGGGGGATGATTATTTGTGTTCTTCAGTTGTCCATAAATAGAGGGCCTCTCACAGGAAGTATAAACACACAGATGAAGTGGAGGGCAGTCGAAGTCCAGTGCAATGATTTCAAACATTCCTGTTTATGTTCAATCAAGATGGAGTATATATATATACATATATAACTGTAGCCCCAATCTGAGCAGAAATACAAAGGATTATTTTCTGAGGGAAGAGGGAAAAAGAATCCCTCACTATAGAATGTAAACTGTTTGATGAGTGTTTCACTCAGTTTGGAAACTGAGCCACATATCCAGTAAATCTTACGGTGCACATACATTCACAAAAATAAAGGTCCCAATACACTGTGAAAATTTAAACATATTTACATTATTATAAATTCAATACTATTATATTAAAATAGCATGTGTGAATCTTGTTTCAATATAAAAGTTATTAGAAACCTATTCAAAGTAACCTCTTACTGGATGTGAATAGAGTCAGAGCACAATTTGTCCCTTATTGAGGCTCTGAGTGAAACATGCAGTCCTTGTGTATTGCCTGGGGGTTATTAGGGCTCTAATGATGCAGAGTCCCTGCTCCTTTCCCTAAGGGCACCCCACTCCCTGGGTATTAATCCCATTGACTTCATTAACCTGCCGGCCCACCAGTCTCAGCAACACTGAATACCGGGACTCTGTGGTGATAATGGATGTGGTGTTACCTAGAGTTACAATGATCTCCTTATTCCTCCTGCACTATCTCAAACACTTTGCTCGTATCAGCTTTAGTAAATTGGCATGTGGGGGTATTTGGTTGGAAGCTGAGAAAATCAAATTCACCATCACTACAAAACATTGTCCTAATACAGACTGGTCATTTGTCATTTTTGTCAAATAAAGGGTACACACTGTACACAGCAAACCAACTCCGCACACACTTTGTAGCCAACACTAGTTTAGTAACGCACAAAATTCACAAAAATGTAACAATAAATGAAAACTGGTTGTTGAGGGGCTTGTCACTCATGAAGGTGAGTAACAAGCCAAACCAAATCAATGGACTTGCATGCTGTAAAGAAAATACCTTTCATGGGAACTGAAGAGAACCTTTGTGTCTTTAGTTTC
This sequence comes from Toxotes jaculatrix, assembly GCF_017976425.1. NCBI lineage: Eukaryota > Metazoa > Chordata > Actinopteri > Toxotidae > Toxotes > Toxotes jaculatrix. The sequence continues at coordinate 13,774,346 of NC_054401.1, read as the reverse complement.
ACAACAAAAGCCCCAGAGGTCTGAGTTTATATTTTATTTGCTTAAATAAAAAATGAGGAGCTATAATGAAATAAAGTGCTTAAAATCAAATCTAGCACTGACTAAAGTTCTAAATCTAGAAGTGCCAGATGACACAAGCACAAGTTTACATAACCAACTGTTGTGTATATAGGATTAATTTATTTTAGTGAAATTGTGTTGTGTTGAAACACTTGTTAAATCATCTTGTCCTCTCTACAAGTTGCTGAGTAGTAAACAGCATCAACTTTAATTTGTGTTGTTTTAGGCAAGCTCTCACCTGTCTTTAATCTTCTGTAGAAGTCATGACTCATCGTGTGTTTCCTCACATCCCAGCAGGAGCATCGGTGCAGGACGCTGACTCTTCACACGTGGCGTCAGGATCCTTCAGTCCACCGACAGAGGAGTCACCTGATCAGACGACACCAAGGGCAACAAGAGTAACAATATGTTAAACAAGTCTGTGTTTCTGTATAATCAGCTCTGATTGGTTTTGTGTTTAGCTGATAACAGCAAGGGTTTATGCCAATTACTGAAAAGCAATTTGTCAAAGAGAGATGTCTTTTCCTGATAACTTGCACTGTGATTATAATGCGTTATCAGGTTGTGCAAAAACTCAAAAACACACACACCAAAAAAACCCAAACCCAAAACCAAACACCAATTTGTAAGTCATGAGTTTTTTTCTTTTCTTTTTGCTAATCTTGATCAGGTAAATTACTTTTTAAAAAATCAATCAAAATTTGTTTAAATTATTATAAGTAATACTTGTGTGAATAAATAAAGCAGAAAATGATATACAATTTATTTCAACAAATGTTGCAGCACAGGTATAACACTGTCTGAGCTGTTATTAGGCATGAACTCCTAACTATGGCATGTGCTTGTTTATACACTGGTTCCTTCAGGAGAGAGCCCATTAAGAACCCACTGATAATCTCTGTGTAAGACAACATGAACCTCATCTTATCTCCTCTGTCTCCATGTCATCATGGTGCTGGCTTCGTCCTCCACAACAGAGGACCGGCTGTTTGTGACCTTAGTGCTAAATCAAGTTCAAAGAGGACCACTGGTGTTTGGCAGATAGTTTTACATGAGGGCAGAGGAAGAACAGTGTGTTTGGTCAACCTCTGGCTCCCCCTTTGATTCACAGCTCTCTGTGACCCCTAGCAGAGAGTGACACCACTTAAGGCCATTCATTCAGTCACACTGGTCAGTCTGATAAGATCTGGGTGATAACTGACTTTACTTTCAGTCTCTGTGAAGTTAACTAAATTATTTTTACTTGTTAGCATTTTAACATAAAGATTCCATCCTCTTTTTTTTCCATGCAAGGTTGCACATCAGGAAAATGCTTTGGCAACATCACATAGAACAGTCCCACTCAAGTGAAAGACGGAAATTAGATTAGAGAAACGTTATATGAAACAGTAACCGTGAGAGGTTGGATTCCTGAAGAATGAGCCCACACTGTCGCTGAAAAAGTCTTTCACTCAGGCCTTTATTAATTACAGCACAGTTTAGATTATACGACTGCTAACAAGTTGAAGTCATCGCAGACAGAAGAACTGAATAGATGTGTTTTATTTTGCTCCAAATGCTGAGAGTTTGTTTGTGTTTCATTCCATTTATACCTGCAACATCACTACTGCACAATTGTATAAAATCATGTTTATGACTTCAGTGGTTGGCATAGGTTATGTGTCTTTTGTTTATATCCCAAGGATAGAAAAGAGGAAATGAAGCTTAAATCACTGATGCAATGAATCAAATCTGTGTTTATCGTTGGAAAGACCTGCTTTGGTGCAGCTGATTGGCAGTCACTTACTTTTCCCTTTTTAAAATATATGAACAAGATGTCAGAACCACAGTATCTACCGTGTGAAAGCAGCAGTTTAGTCTGGGCCATGTTCTGCTGTTTTTGAACCAAATAGTCTGGTACCAACGCACATTATCCAAGAGCAAAGAAATACATGTGGCACATTAACTTTCCACGGACGACGTCTGAACATGACTGGAAACCCATCAGGAAAAACAGCGCTGTGTTTATTTTGTATTACAAGTGTATTATCACATTATAAGAATGAATAATGTATTGTGATTAGGCTGCTGTTTTCTCAGGACAAAACTCAGAGCATTAATAAAATTATACTCTGAAGCAGGACGATGGTGGATTATTTCACAATGCATGTAGTTTTCTTCCTGTGCTTTTTGGTTGATGCTTCAAAGAAAAAAGTAAAGAGACAGACAGTAAAAAATGCAAATATATATATATATATATATATATATATAATATTTAAAAAAGCAACATCTGTTAGCGTGAGGAGGCTCCTTATGGTAACCTTGACAAAATCCTGCAAAAAAGTCAGAGCTTCGTCCATCCTTGGTAACATATGTTTAAGTAAGTAATTCAAGAAATGTTTAACAAAAGAAATGTTGCCAAAGTATTAGATGTCTTGCAGTGAGTCACCTTTTCTCACACACACACACACACACACACACACACACACACACACACACACACACACACACACACACACACACACACACACACACACACACTCACACACGTACGTGTGTTGTATTCGTATTATGTGTTATTTTGGTTCATTTCCCTGACCTTTAACACTTGCCCCAGAGAGATGCAAATGCCCAAAGAACATAATGGCTCCCTTCCTGTGTAAAAACTAGGCCGTAAAGGAAGATAATTAGGGTTGTCATGACAACAGGGTCCAGCAGGCTGACGGTGCCGTGTTCACTTGCAGAACTTCAAACAGTATCAAAGCTCCACCAGGGCTGGTGCACGAGCTCTGGTTTGAATTAGGGACCGACTTCCACAGTCTCTCGTCAAATTCAAGATCAATATGGAACACCCCCTTCAAAAAAGGAGAAAATGGAGAAAAGGGCCCAGCTAGTCCCAGTCCAGACGGACCAAGAGATCTGGATTTCATTAGAGACAATTATCTTATCTGTTTCATCTCAATGCTGCCCCAAGGGTTGGCAGGCAGACCAGTGGGCTCTTTGCAGTTTGAGAAAGCCTGCAGCCAGCCAGAGGCCTGTGGATCAGGTCATTAAAACACTCCTGCCCCTGCTGCTAGTGATAAAATATTTTCATGCTTTTGTAAATAGATTTTCTTCTTTCAACCCCACAGGACACAAAAAACACAACTTTTCTTCTCTGCATATCCCAGGATAAGGATGCCCTAAATTTTGAGAAGAGTCAGCCAAAACATTGTTAGTTTTGCTCTTAGGTGAAGCTGCGTGAGCGTTTCTGTACTTCTGTAGATGTGCTTCATCGTCAACATGGAGCCCGATTGCTCCGGTGCCCTGTCGGCTTGTTAAGGCTGGTGTCACGGCATTTGGCAAGGACACCTGTCAAAGCAGCATGTAAAGTACAGCTACAGCCTTAACTGTGCTACTCTGTGCTGAAAGATAGGAAAACTCTGCTCCAGACATAATATCAGATAGTTATGATCCGCAGTAGGAATGGTTCGACATTTCGAGAAATACGCTTATTTGGTTTCTGGATGAGAATTAGATGAGAAGTCTGATACTGCTCTCACATCCCTCTCTTTGATGTGAAGCTAATGCCAGGAGGCGATTAGCTTAGCTTAGCACAAAGACTGGAAACAGAGGGAAACAGCTAGCCTGGCTCTGTCCAAAGGTAACAAAACCCACTTGGCAGCACCTCTAAAGTCAACCCTGTCAGCTAGCAATCACATTTACATTATAACTCATTTGCAACAGCAAATTTGTTTTGAAAGGAACATTTGTGTCATGTGATTATATCACAGGTTACTTTTTTAATCAGCATAACTGGGAAATTCTGTTAATTAGTGTATCTGGCAAGTCACAAAATTCTGATGACAAATCTCTCTGCTAATCACTCATTGACCATGCATTTGTGGAAACTAAAGCATTATTAAAGTTTTTGTGGTTATGTTAATGCCCTCACAGCATTTGATTAAGATTTAGAGAAAGACTGTGGTCTTGGTTTTACACTGAAATTGACTTTAGTGACTTGAATCATGAGACATGTCATGTTCACTTAATTAACATTTAATCGAAACAAGGGTAAAAATTACACATTGTGGCTTTATATGGGATTACGTGAGGGGACTGTTTCTTGGCCAGGCACAGTCCTTTTCTGGTCTCTGGTGGTGACCTGACGACTTTATTGGTGGCAGCAAGACTCAAGGAAGGCACTGCGCCCAGCAGAGGGGAAAAAAAAAAAAAAAGAAAGAAAAAAACGCCAAACGTTTTACTCTTCAGTTTTTCTACGGATTAAAAAACCAGACATAAGATGGTGATTACTGAGCTTTGGAGGAACTGGTAAGTGGACAAATGTGGACTAGCTGTTTCCAGTCTGTATGATACTGTATGTGAAGCTGCCATTCATGAACAAGAGTGGTATTGATTTTCTCATCTAACACCAAAATTTCTTTCATCAAAGCTATGGCTTAGGCCCTGATAACCAGCTCTTGATCTCTTTGAGGGGGCAGAAAGGACAGTTAAGGTAATCTGGTACAGTATGACTCAGAAAATAGTTGCTTATGCAAGGAAAGGATGCCCTTTGTGAGGGGGGGTGGGGGGTGGCTGAGAGGGGGGGTGGCAAAGGAGCAGAGAGGGATATGAGGCCCACGCAAGACCTGGAGCTGAAATTGAGAACCTTCCTCATCAGGGGTTAGGGATCGTGGGCAGAGACTTCCCTTCATCACAGCCAGGCTGGGAAATGCAGAGGACAGCATGGGTCAACTGAGACAGCCTGCTGTGTGCTGTTACCATGGCAAACATCCCAAGGGCCAAAGAAAATAGATGACAAGTACAATAATATGAGGTGTAATCATGAAGGTCAGTTGCCTGCAATGCTTTTGCCTCCACTCTCAAGGCCCTATATTCTCCAAAAGTTAAAAAAAAAAAAAAGTTGGTGTACTTTTAGGGAAAATTACTCAGTAATGTGGTAATTTTTCCTCCATGCCTCTAGAACTCAGGAAACCTTGAAGGACATGCTCAAGAGACTCTCCATGAGCAGCCATTGAGAGATTCCAGTCCACTTCCATTGCGAGATATTGACTTTCCGGTCCTTTGTACTGGGTGCCCTGCAGATGGAATCTTACATCCTCTTTAAGGGGAAATTTTATGACTTATTAACTGTCAACAGTTCATAACCTCCAAGGAGCTATTAAGCTTTCTCCTGTGGTCACACCAGAAATGCCAGTGTTTGATTTGGACTGGATAGATATTTGACTGTTTTTGCTCTCCTCCGCCCTGCATGCAAGTGCAACAAAATACTCGAAATCGGCTTCAACATCAGATCATTGTGTCAAGATAAGGATAATGATGTGTTCACTTCGGTTTGAAATCACATAAGGCGGAGTGTGGATTTATCGTCTGAGACCGTACCTAATCACAACAGAGAAAACACATCGTGGAGACAAATCAAGCAACAAAGAGCGTTTAGTGATGATCCAACTCAACAAACATTTAATCACCAATAAGCCATGCAGTCCAGACAGGATAGTGATGATATCTTTTTTTTTCCCTATAATTTAATAGTTCTCTTCACAGCTGCAGGTGAAGAACTGCAACACTCTCCTCAACTGAGAACTAAAATTGCTTTTCTTTTCTTCTTTTTTATACATTGAGCCATATCATAGTTATATTTGCACTTGAGAAATGGTGTCAGCAGTGTGACTAAATCATTTATCACCAGCCAAAAACAACTGAGATGAATAATTGAGTCCAGATGTAGCTGATTCAAGCTAGATAGCAAAGTTCATTTCCTCTCTGTTCTTTGTAAGACAACCTATTACACCTCCCAGGCAGCTGCCGGGCATACTGGCCCGGCCTGAATATCAACACTCCTCAGGTGTCAGTGCAAGAATCACACAACACAAACGAATGCTGGACCCCTATTTTTAAGTCATATACTCCACAGTTTTGAATACAGGGGGGATTCTAGTGTGTTTTAGTGCAACTGTGTGTTTTATTTTATTCTTTTTTTAATTTTACCAGTCGTGGTGTGTAACTAAGATCTGTGCTTAAGTGTAATTTTGAGTTACTTGTACTTTGAGTACCATTTTATGCTATTTTACACTTCTATCCTTCTATCCTTCCTTCCCCTACATTTCAAAAGCAAATATTGTACTTTTTATTCAACTGCATGTATTCGACCGATGTAGTTGCATGATTTTTTTTGAACATTAAGATTTTACAAAATGTATGTTTAGACATGATGCATTTGTCAAATTAAACTGTTCAGCAGTGTTCAAATTTGCCCCACATCAGTTAAAATAAAAACACTGTATACATCTTACATAAGTAACAGTAAGTTTATACTATAAAACTGAAAAGAAAACTTTTTATAACTAGCATACATTTTGCTGCTAATGCGTTTTGTATTTTTAATTGTGTAAGAATTTAATTTAATGCAGGACTTTTACTTGTAATGGTGTGTTTTTACAAATGCTATATTGCTACTTTTACTCAAGTCAAAGATCTCAACACTTTTACCACTGTGAACTAACTTTTTTTTTTTTTTTTTTTTTTTTTTTGTTAATCAGCAACGCTTAAACTGCATCCTGCCAAAAGGTGCAGCGTGGTTTTCAGACAGGCAGCATGTTCACATATGTGACACAAATACTGTAAAATGAAACATAAAATACAAAGGCTACAAACAGGGACACACACGCATATACACTTGCACGCAGTAGCAGTTCCCATGTTTATTTTGTACGTTAAAAGATCGGGGAGGCCATAACTCTCCATCTGCCTTAAAAGCATTCTCTTCCGGCCCTTTGGGCCCATGTGGTAGTAATTAAGTTCTCTGGCTCGGCCATGCAGGTGACTGACACTGAGTGACCACTCCTCAGCACCCATGCATGTGCTAACGAAGCAGAGTTTCCTGGTTGTCTTTTTTTTTTTTTTTTTTTTTTAACGACTGAAATATTGAAATATTCTGTTTTGTGTTCAGTTGCCTCCCCCGAGTGTTAGACCACTTTGACAGTCACCAGTTATAAAATGTACTGTATCTGCTGAATGTTTTGGCAACTTGAACACTGATATTTTCTCCTTTTTTCAGGAAAACCTGGTTATGCTCAGATTTAGAGCGAAACGAAGCTGCATTTGCAGGTGGGACCGACTCTGCTGTCTTTCAAACTCAGCTATGTTAATCATGTTCTCACTGAAATCTGTATCCATCCATTTCAGCATGAATTGCATGCCAGTTTCAAAACAAATAAACACCAGCAGAGGAGGTTTCTGTGGACAAAATCAATCTGTGGAGGGATGTCAGGATTGTTTGGAAGAAAAGGTAAATAGTGAAGTGGAGTGGCCTACAGACTTTAATGTAGTGTTTACACTGTAATTAGTCTTTGCAGAATGAGATTCCTGACAGAGGGTCTGAAACGGCGTGGCATGGTAAAATAAACTCTAAACAGCGCTGCTTCAAGACATCCTCCATGGACCATAAACCAAGACGGCCTCCACAGACTACAACCACCCCTCTCTAATTTTCAAAATGGGTGGTCGGATTTTTTTCGCTCTCGCTCATTCTTTGTCTTTCTTTTTGTCCTTTTCCAAAACGGTCTTATGTTCTCCGTCTGTTTATGCCTCTCATTCTCCCAACTTCTACACATTTGCATTTTCCCTCTGTTTTTGTTTTGTTCCTCTCAGTGTTTGTCCCTCAACTTCCTGCTCCCTCCCATCCAGAATGAACCCAGGTTTCAGCTTCAACTTCCAGCTCTCTGCAGGCCCCTCCGGACTCTGAGTTGATGACACAGTCTACAGCCATGCGTGCAGAAGGGGGGACGACTGGGGCTCATTCAGAACTGTGTCACTGTCCACCTGAGCAAACAGAGTCTTGGGGAAGCAGAGAAAGGGAGAGGGGCGGGGGAGAAACTGGTAGGGAGACTAGGAACCAATTGGTGAGGGAGGGCTGGCAGAGCGACAGCCAGTGTACAATAACATTAGTCTTCCGCTTTGGCCCAAGTAAGCGCTCCTTCTGGACCCATCTCTGCCTCAACGTTTCTTCTTATTCTTTTTTTTTTCTCCTTCTCTTTTTCTTGCATGGAGCTCCCTCCAATGGAAACACATTCCTGTCATGCCTCACTGCGGTTCCCTGTTTAGATTTCTCATTACAAACAGCATTACACGCATGGGCTGGAGCTGGCCGGAGCTCAAGCCAGGGAGAGGCCGGGGACCTCGGTCCTCCGCAGCCTCCAAGAGAAAGATGAAGGAGCTGGGTCTATCTCATGGAGACACAAAACCCAAAATCACAGATATTAACTTTTTACATCCATTAATTCTGAGGGAAAGAGAAAATGAGCCGTAATATCACTCCATCATCAGAAGAAAATGTTTTTTGCAAACTGAACTTGCACTGAACTCCAAATATTCTGTAGCTGCCTTCTCTTGTTGCTAAACTTCAAATAAAACCAAATAGAAACCTTGGGAAATTTCAAAATTTTTCCTTTGATATTAAACTGTCATGAGACCTGCCAGTCCATCTTTTGATTTTGAAATTTCCCTGTTATGTTGGGAGATGACGAACCCCCAATTTCCCTCTAGACGATTTATGATTATGAAGTGGAGCTGCCTCACAGGATACCAGAACTTTATGGAAAGCAGACCTCCTTCTTTCTCCCCGCACTCTCTCATCTCAGTCCAAGTGCAGCACCAGAGGACCAGGGACTGCCATGACTCCCCAGGCTGTCTGGGTATTGTTGACTGACACCTGACTGTGTCTATTAGTGTGAAAAACCGGGGTTACAACACAGACTACCTGTGCATAAATGAAGCTGAAGGGGAACAGTGTATAGCAACAACCACTTGAGAACTGCTTGTTTTTTTTGTTTTTTTTTTTTGTATTGCTGATGTGATAAAAGAGATTTTCCTCACATGGCAGCCAATCAAATAAGCAATGACCTAAACATGTGACTCACAGTGGGTTCCACCCAATATAGAACCAAAAAGCCGTTTCCTGTTTTAATTAGGTTTCCACCTGAATCTTTTCCAAAACCCCACACACCGAGAGTCGCTAATCTCACAAAGTAAATAAGCTTTCTGATTTTTTATCACTTTGTAGAGAAAACATTTGAGGGCAGTCGTGATGTGTTACTACCCATCTTCTCGTGCCAGAGGGAGCTTCACAGACAATCTGCTATCAATTTCTTCAAATCCATGGAATCACACCCTGTTATGCAGCCAAGTTATAAGTGATAACAGTGGACAAGGTCTTTTGAAGATACAATGAGGACATTCTTTCAAAACAGTCTGTTGTCTTTCATGTATAGATGAAGTCATTTATTTACAGTAATATTTATGTTCTCTTTTTATCTCAGGTAGAATGACAGCAGATTTATTTATGGGGCTGTCGAAGATGTGTTGAGATGATGAACTGTGAAATCAAACACTTTTCTCTCATAGAGTTGTGTGACTCAGCGCAATAAACAGGCTGCATATTTTAACTTCTTCATATGTGGTTATCTGTGCTACAAAGCATAACTCCACAAGAGCTCCCTCATGAGATTTGAATGTTTTTAAATCATAAGCGACTGATGGGAAACCTAGAGGTAAAACACAGGTGATGTGTGCCCGGTCTGTTAGAGCTATGACCAGGCTTCATTTTTATCACACAAATTCAAATAAATATATTAATAAGAACGAAAACAATTTCCACACACTGCTGTCTCATCCCTAGTTCTTCTTTTTTTTTTTTTAATGGTTGGAAACGATTTGAAGACGTATGATTTTCCTTGGGCCAATACAGTAGCCAAAGTCAAAATACAGTGAGTTGTGACTTGACATAAAAAACGTTTTCATTTTTTTTTTTTTTTTTTTTTTAAAGCAAAAGTTAGATGAGTGTTGGAAAATACACTTATTCAGAGTTGAAGGTTCAAGATTCAGTACATAAACATATGGAGATGACAGTGCAGTGCAGAAAATAAATACCATAATAATTCCATCAGAAAACCTTGGGGGAGAAAAAGAGAGATGACTAATTCACATTTTTGAGCAAGTTAGATAAAAATATTGATGGTACTTTCATTTCTGCAAGCTACACTAAAAATGAAGCAACCAGTTAGCTTAGCACAAAGACTGGAGAGAGAAAACTCCTGGCTCCAGAAGTCAAATCCACCTACGAGCACCTCTGGCAGACGGAACAAACAAACCATGACATGTTAATTAGTGAACTTCAGAGGTGCTGTTTCTAGTCTTTGTGCTAAGCCAAGATCACCAGCTACTGCTAACTTCACATTGAACACACAGATTAAAGAGTGGTATTGATTTTCTCATCTAACTCTGCATAAGAAAGCAAATAATTGCATTTCCCTTTCCTTTGCGCCCACTCACTAAAACTTAAAACTGTGCATTGCACAAACACACTAAACACTGGAGTAATATTTGAGGTTTATTTTCACTTACTAATAAAGTGGCTTGGGAGGAAATTCCCCCAAAGAATGCAAGCTGTCCAACTTTGTGTCCAGAAGCCAGAGCTCAGACGGGGAATGAGAGAAAGTCGCGGCCACCTGTTTCCCACTCACTTCTACTACACTCTTGGCATAATGCAGGCTTGTTCATGGCAGATTAACACCAGGCCATATGAGGTGGCAGTGCCAGCTGAACTTCAAAACATGAGGGGAACTGCCATTAACCTCAGTGTGCCACAATTTGCGGCATCCTATGCATTTAAATCACATGATCCCCTCATGTCGATGGTGATTTCCCACTTTGTCAAAAGAAATGCTCTATCACGACTTTTAGCACCAGCGTGGGCACACATTCCCGTCTGGTCGGGTAACACATTCTTACATTACATTAGTAGTGTGTTATGTTCAGTCAACAACATGCCTACACTGTGATGTTCTGTTAAAGCTGTGATGTAGCACCGTGGATCTGTCACAGTGCTGTTTCACAGTCTGGCCTTCACCCAAACCAGTCACACAACATGACATTGTGTAGTTCATTCCTCAATAATGAACTATGTGAATTACACAGCATTTCTCCAGGGCACGTCAAGACCGTACTGACTTCTCAAACTTTTCTGAGCTCATATACTGTGCAAAAAACGTTCACTTAGAACTGTTCATGGTCCCTCAGGATGCCACATTGGTTTCACACAGCGAAGAGAAACAGCTTTTGCCAAACTGAAGCATAATTTAAATATATGGCTGTCTTAATTTGATTTTTCTCCTAGAAGAACAGGTCGTGCTTTCAGTTAAAAACTCTAAACATTAAATGAGGTTGTGAGCTGTGCTGATTCATTCAATTTGACAAAAGAAATCTCAACACAAGGTACAACTTATTTGTTGTTCCCTCAGCTTTCAGCAGCACCTCGTGGCCTTCGTGGTCCAGTTGTTATCACAGAGGAAGTAGGATGTGGTTGAAAGCTATGGAGAACAAGTAAGCTAAACCTTGTGTTGATTATTTTTTGTCAGAATGATTTTACAGAATGATTCATACATAAAAATGAATTTCTGAGTATAACTTCATGGGGTGAAATGAATTACATTTTAGTTATAATTTTAGTTGTACATAATACATAATGGGCATTAAATAAGCAGAATTTGAACAAACTGTTGTGACAAAAAAATGCCTTAAAGTATGAATTTTACATCATAGCAGTAAATTTAACATGGGACAGCCCATAGCAGACATCAGGCATGTCCCCTTTTCAGTGCCTTTGAGTGATGACGTTATTTGGAAATTGCACAGATGAGCAAACATGGCAGCAGCAACATTAATGGAGCTTGGAGCCCTGCTTTTCCCACTGTCTCCGACCTGCTACTCAGTTGCACCAACACGTGCCTCATGTATCCACGCACAGATGTTTCCCTCAGAGATTTGCCTGTGATATAGAGTGTAGTGTGAAGGACAATCAACTCCCTTGCACACAGATGCCTCTGGGACCTTTTCAGGGGCCCTCATTTTACTCTCTCAATATATAGTGATAATGAGAGAACCCTTAAACCCTCCTTGAAAAATATTTCCCTGGAGCAATGCTCCTTCATGCTGCATTCCTCATACCATGCTATCTTGAGTCTTAAATCTCCTGCAATATCTTAAAATGTAGAAATGAACCACAAGATAAGAGATTTGTCATGCCCTCCATAACATGGACAAAGTGTTGAATGTACATTTGCTGAATGATTATTTATTTGAATGATTATAAACTTGTAATTTAGTGGTTAGAATTTGATGTAGACCAAATATTTTTTCAAGAACAATTTTCCTTTAAAGAGTGAGGTTATTATCTGGTGTTTCGCTCAGGCAGTTATTACTGGCTTTCTGCATTTCCCTTATGATTATGTCCCCAGTTAATTCATAGCATTTCAAATGCCATATAGATCATAAGAAAAACCCCAGTGGTCCATGGTCACAAGCCACAAATGGCAAAATTTTAGAAGAACTGAGCTGGAGCTCGAAATGGTCTCTTGGCATGGGCTTGGAGAAGAAATCACAACTCTTACGAGCCCTCGGGGTGTCATTTCGCCTGGCGGTGCATTCAGGCAACACTTACAAACACGTCCTGTCCAACTAGCTGGAGAGTGGCAGACTTGCTTTATGGGCTCTGGACTGGATGGTGTGAGGGAGGCAGGCACGTAAAAGTGCCTGGTCACAGGAATCAAAGGGAAGAGACGGCATCCCAGGGACGCTGGAGCCCCACTGATGGGATTCTCACAGACAGGAGAGGCCAAGTTTGCCGGTCCCCATCCCCTAAGCAGAGAGGCCACTTTCCTGGGCCACTGTGGTTCCTCAGTATCACCTATCAGCCAGGTCAATCAGTGGCTGAGATAAAGCAGTTCCTCAGGGCAGATGGTCTTTGAACACAGCAGGGGGAAAACTCCCCCAGGTCTCTTATCTCATTAAACTTGAAAAGGTATATTAATCCTTGAAAGGCTAAGATAACAGTATGGATGACACCAGACAGAGAGACTGACAGTAATATAAACACTATCTATGTTGGGTCATCAATGTCTCATCTCAGGAGACAAGAGTAAAACATGTGGAATTCTTCCCCTGCTCTAGAAAGAATTTTTTTTTTTGAAAATGTTGTGGATCAGGTTGTTTTACATGATGAAATCACAAGTGTTACACAAAACAACACATTTTCCATTTATAAATGGACAATTCTTTAAAACACTCACTGAATAAATCGTGCTATATTTTTGAAATGCAGTTTTAGATGTATTAATCTCATAAAGCATATGATTTAATGTTCAATGACAGGCACACAGGCCATCAAAGAAGGAAATCTTGGCTTCACAGACGACATAGGCCGCAAAGAATCCGGCATCTGACATCAGTCCTTTTTTTTCCTCCTTTTTTTGTTTTTTGAGGTGCACTTTTTCACACCAACACACAAAACAGTCGCCTCCATTTGCTGCCAGTGCTGCACTGTCCTACACCTCGAGCATGGTTAACAGCACATGGAAAGAAAAACACCACGTTGTACTGCGAGATGCCAGATTCATACAAATCTTGACATGCACACAAGAAAACTGGAAAAATTTCCTTTATGTGCTGTTTTAGCCTTTTGTCATCTTCAACTTTGGTGGGCAAGGTTTGAAACGGTAAAAGTTCACATCACAAATTATTTCCTCATTTACCTCAGCTTAAAAAGCAAACACAGTTATATACCATGTCAAACTCTAATGTAAGAAAAATGATGAAAAATCCAAACTAATTTGACTTGTGAACAGCTAACATCAAACAAATCCTTCACTGCAGCTTTGCGGCATAAATATCATTTAGCCCCAGGGCACATGAAATGAGAGGTGCAGATGCGGTAGTCATAAGGTTAGGGTGCAGAAATCTGGACGGTTGATTAAAATGAGGTGAAAGTTAAGGTGTCATTCCTACCTGTTGATTGCTGGTGTGTCAGTTGCTGCTGGATCACTAGGTAGATGAAGAAGAGGAAGGTGAGAAGGCATCTGACTTCCTGGGTCCCTTTAAAATATACAGATTAAAGAACAGGGTGAGCAAGTTACTGTATCCAGCCAAGGTTATTCATTCATTCAAGCTCTGTTCCTGCTAACTATTTAAGACCCGTGTTTCATCATAGATTTAAGGCCCGTGTTTCATCGTAGATGGAGAAAATTAGCACACTAGGTGTGCTAATAACTACCCACACTAGCTCTAAACTGAGTTGTCATTTCCTCCAGCTCTCTCTGAGAAAGCCTTTCCTGCTCCACGCAGTTTCTTCGTGCCTTCTTGATCTCCTTTGCCATCTTTTGACGAAGGAGATCATTCTCAGCCTTCAATTTTTCCACCAGGAGCAGGCACTGTGACACCCTCACAATTTCTTTGTCAAGCTCATGCTGAAGATTGTCAGCCTGCTGCTTGGCTCTGAGGACATCAGCTTCATAACTTTGGCTGTGCTCTTGGTGGGAAGCTCTGAGTCTCTCCAGTTCTTTTTGGAGAACCTTGTTTTTCTCCTTCACCTGGAGCTCAGCCGCAAACTTGTCCTGGCTCATTGCATGCGCTGCTTTCGGCCCCTTGCACGTTTGCAGCCTCCTTAGCTCTTTTCTTGCTTCTTTTGCCCTGTTCATGTGCAGTTCTTTCAGGGTTTTCTGGTCATCCAGCTCCTGTTTGGTTTCATCCAACTCTTGCCAAAGTTGGATTCTCCACGTTTGCTCTCTGCGACAGCTGGCCCTTGCCCTACCCAACAGATCATTAATGTTCTTTATTTCCTGTTTATTCCCTGTTGAAGGACCTGATTCCTAACTCTGACCTGTCTAGGGGCCCTCCTGTTGTGGTGATGGAGGTAGGACTTGACATCTTTGCAGGTGGCAGAATAAGGTTTAAAGAGATCTATCTATATAGTGACATCATCCAAATGTTCCAACTTACTCTTCTTTTTTTGACTTTCTTTCACATTTTTAAAACACCACTCTCTCTGCCTCATTCTGTCTCCATATCACTGTGAGTTTCCTGAACTAAAAATAAAGTAGTGTTGAAATAACAGCATCTTTTCACGTATGAATCAGTCACTGTAGTTACATGGACTGCAATTCTCTGATCTAAATCTGGCTACGACACAGGGGTGGACAACACCAGTTTATCATGAAACATAAAACAACTGAAAAATAACTAAAACAAATATCTTTTGTAAAAAAACAAAAAAAAACAAAACATTGATGTCCTTACCGGTTTTCATGCCTCCACACTGGCGATAGCCAAGGCCGGAGGAATTTTGTTCCATCGCCGGCGCCGGCATAAAAATCATCCACACAGGAGGAAGAATCAGCAACAAACTCAAAAGCAAACACAAGGATTTTTACTGGTTGATCCAGGCAACAGAGGTAAGTCCAAAGGGGGAACACGAGGATCAGCATGGACAGGATTCAGGTTGCAAACAGGAGCTCAGGTACAAGCACAGGCACAAACACAGACTGAGGCTTGACAAGAGATGAACTGACAAAGACACAGGGTAGAGACTTGCACACACTGTAGTAAATTAGCAACAGGTGATTCACATTAGGGTGGGGCAGACAATCAACAAAGGTAGGAAACTAGACAAAGACAGGAAGTGATCTGATAATAGATACACACGGACCAGGACTTCAAAATAAAACAGGAAATGCAGAACAAAACTCAAGAGACCAAAACAAGAGTAACATGACTTCAAAATAAAAACAGGAACTACTAAACAAAGCTCAGGAAACCATAACAAGAGTTCTCAAAAGTCTAAAAGGTCTATAAAGAGTTTAACAAAAATCCAAAATACTCAAAAAAAAAAAAAAAAAAAAATCATCATGGGTTGAACATATCAAAAGAGTCCAACAAAAGAATCCAAAAAGTCCAACACCATCATAACAAGTTTATCCAAAAGTCTAAAACAAAGTTCAGAACAGCCACCATCAGGGCTGATCATAACAGGATCTGCATTGTTAAAGATGTTTACACTACTAACACAGTCAGGAAGCACACTTACGTGTCACTGTAGATAATTTCAAACAACAGTGGAAAGATGCATTGAAATAGATGCTCAGGTGGACCTGGATTGTCCCACTGTCGCTTGTTGTCCCAGAGCCTCAGAACAGGATCTTAATCTAGATTGAATGAATGAAAAAAAATCTACAGATGTGTGTTGCTCTCTGCCTTGGAATCTGGTGATTTATATCCTTTTGGCCAAGTTTCTGGACGTTATTACCGGTTGTGGTCAGGTGAGTAACAGCAGAGCGTTTTGGTGACTCAGCTTCAAGGGTGACACTTGATTACAGTGATTATCGGGTGGCCTGTGATCACACTGTGGAGCTCACCTGTTCTGCTCTGAGAAACAGGTGATGTTGATGATCACTGAGCACTCTTTTTTCTTCATAAGCCCGTTACTGATCACATCAGTCTCATCAAACTGAGCAGCTGACTGCAATTCATTCTCTCTGCGTGTTCAGCAGAGTGCCATGAACTGATCTGCACCTTCACTCATATGATGTGGCTGGTGCATCAGATAGTGCAAACAAACTTTCCTGGGCTTCCTCTCCAGGTCTGAATGTACAGTGCCTGATGGTGTAGAACTCAGAAATATCCACCTTAAAAGGGGAAAAGACACAACATGAAATCACTCCAGAGTGTTCTCTCAGTAAGTACAGGAACAATGTCACAGGAACAGTGTCGAAAATAGGAACAAGTACAGAAGATTTGGTTTTTCTTCTGGATAAAGCAAGATTTTTCACCTTTGTTGTGACTGTCATCAGCTTTACAGTCGCAGAAGAGAGAAACTCACAGAGGTTGGATATTGGAAGATGACAAGTTAGAGCCCCAACGTCTTGAGAGCCCTATCACAATACACACTGTTCTTGTTTTGTTTTTATTCAGCAGTTAGCAGTTGTCAGTGGCAGCTGAATACATTCACTATGGATCTTTGGTATAAATCAGATGTGTCGTCTACTGTAGGACGAACACCAGAAGGGCACCACATTCTGCAATGGTAAAATAGTTGCAGTATGACTAATTTCCTGATTGAATTAGACTCACTTAGTTAAACTCACTTAGAATTAGATGCCACTTTCTTGCATTCTCAACATGTGAAGTGTATCTTTGCAAAGGGAGTAATGCACCACAGTTGACAGAACAAATGAATCCTGATGCACGTGTTTGGAGCTATTATATCCAGGTCATATGGTATGAATATATATAAATCCTGGGTTTTAACTGTTGTCAGCAGTACAGTGCTTATAGTGCATTTTACTGTGACTGTGCTATTCTTACTCAGTGGCTTCAAAACGCTGAGACATTATTTCATTATTTGGCAGGCCTTTTGAGCAAGAATGTGATTTCTTGTTGGTCCTCGTGCATTAGACATAAAGCCATCTGAGTTGCCGTCTTGAGATTTGAGACTCTGCAAAGTTATTGTCACCATCATCTATCACTCATTCTTGTATGTATGTACACATTGCACCCAAATGCCTTTTTTATAGTACTGTAGGTCATTAAAACTCAGGCCTCACTTAGGTTCTAATGCATTTAGAGGAAATAGGTGGACTTATGTCTTCCTTACTTCCTTACACCTTTAAAAATGCTTGCTTGCTTTTACAACTGGCTCTGTGCACAGCTGGGGAGGGGCAGTACAGATGGATTTAGGCTTCGTTATTTTTTCTGCCTTTGTAACAGCTCATTTAAAATCACAAGGGCCTGAAGCCCAAGACAGATGGAATCTACTTAAGAAAGAGTCAGTGTCTAATTCGACTCAAATACTTTCTAGTGTGAAATGACTCTACACCTTTATGAAAATATTTTAGATGCTCTCATGAAAGTTTAATGAAAGAGTGTGCCCGTTTGGATTAAATGCATTGTTTTATATAATATAAATTAGTAACAATCTGCATGAAGCGCATGTTTGGAGGCTTTCTAACTTTGTGCAGTCATAATTTGGTTGCCCTTGCCATTTTAAAGCTTCTCTCAGAGTGGTGTTTTGCAGAGAGCAACTTTAGACTGTGGGTGAACCTTTCCAGTCTCATCATTGCGTGTATAGCATATCAGGCCAGTCCCATGACCTAAGCTTGCTATGAAATTGCTTAAGCTTGGTTTGAAAGTATCCACATAAGTCATATATCACCCACTCGCAGCTCACCTTATCTTGACTGCTCTAATACTGCCACAAGAAGCCTTGCATGCTCACATCAAAGAAATGTTTTGAAAGCCTCTTAAGCTCCCTTTAAAGGGTTACACAGATCCCCTGAAAATAAAGAGCTGGGTTACAGGACCCTAGTGTGGGAAAAGCAAGTTGAGCTAATGATTTAGGTTGTCGATTTGAGATGCTAATTCCAAAATAACCGCAAACGTCCTTTGTAAATCTACAAGACAAAAAGTTTTTGAAAGCTTTTTTGAAAGGCCTAGAGGAGTATGGTGTGTTTTGCGTTCCTTCCTCCACATGCATCCTCACAATGAGGTGGAAATACACAAATAATCTGCAAAATGAAAGAGCTCCAGAGGTAAATGATCTTTATTTTAAAAAAGAAAGGTTTATCACACAAGGCAAAAAAAAGAGAAGAAAACTGCAAACTGCTATGAACAGACCACAGGACCACCCCCCTGCACCCCCACCCCCCACCCCTCCCCACTGACAGCAAAGGGGTTCTCGTTACAACCAAATCAAAGGAGCAAGAGAACAAGACTCACATTGTTCTGATTGTGTTTACTTACACTAAAAACATTAAAACCGGACAATCTGAATGTACAGTATAAGACAGACAGTTTTGATTTTCACATGAATCCAAACACAGAACCTCATACTAGCGTTTTTTTGTTTTTGTTTTTTTTTTTCCTTTGTTTTACATTTAGTCGACGGTACAAATGAAACGGGAAGGTTTACAGCTATGCAATACATTGATTGATCACTTTAAGACAGACTATACATGTTGCAATGGGCACTTTCAGGGGAAAACAGGCTTAAAAAAAAAAAAAAAAGCAAGGTCCCGTCCAGGGTTTTTTATTGAAGTAACATCAAACCTGCATATTGAGGTAACCATGCCACTAGGGAATACGAAGGAAGCGATTCCCCTTAAAAAGGACTCCCTTAACCATATCCCCACTCACTTTGTAATTCGCCTTGACAGTAAATCAATTCTCAAGCCTGGCCCCTTGGACTCCTCCAACCCTAGGTCCTCCTCTCTCAACATTCCTGCACACATGAATCACTCCAACTCCTGGCTTCTAGAAGGCATTTCCTGCCAGGCCCTCTCTCTCTTTCTCTCTGTCTGACTCCTCTGCTGAAAGCTAGGCAGGAACCCGGCCCGAGCTTTGATTTGGACCCAGAGGGAGAGAGGGAGGAGAGCTCGGCTTAACACAGGGCCCTGGCTCTGGGACGGCTCGGGGAGAGAGACATGGAGACTGGGGATGTGTTGGGAGATGCCTGCACACCCAAGCAGGGATTTAGTGCTTTATCCTTCAAATTGCAATATGAGCAGCGGACCATATTCCAATGGCAATATCACTCCCAGTGCAAAAGTCTGCCCAGAGGGAGCGTCCTCTGTTAGGATTTAAGTATACATTCTCTCTAAGACAGATGTTCATTATTTCAGTTCTGACACCACTTAACATGGAACATCATCACAGATTTTTGCGAACAACAGAGTATGTAGTGTTTTAAACTCTTTGACACGCTGTCAGGACTTAATGATAATTCTCAATGCTGAAGTGGACAGAAGAGCATTCAAATATTTTATGGCAAAAATTGTACACAATGGGAACATAAGTTGGCTCTTCAAAGCTGTACACCTGTTCCAACCTTTCCTCTAGAAATCATCTTTGATGCTAAATCCACATTATGTACATACAACTTTTTTTGTCACTTGATGACCGAAGCAGCTCTTAAAAAGAACGGTCTAAATTGTCTTCATACTATATACACAAAAGTGAAACGTACATATTTTACAGAGATCACTACACAAAGATCACAAACAGAGAGTCTTAGAGAGTAGGACGAGCGAGGCTGCAGCTGAGTGAAAAGGGGTCATATGCCGTGACAGGGAGAGCTGGCCTACTGTGCAATGGTTGCTGTGTGTGTGTGTGTGTGTGTGTGTTTGTGTTTGTGTTTGTGTTTGTGTGTGTGTGTAAGGATGCAGATGCACGTTTGTAGAGACTTGTTTATCTGCGAATGTTGCGAGTGTGTGATCTCATCCTCTTCCCTTCTCAGATCATGGCTCTTATCACCAGTCTCCCTTTGACCTGGTGAAGGTAGGTGCTCTGCTCTGACTCTAAGCTCTGATTGGTTAGACCCTCATCCTCGCTATCAGCCGGCTCCTCCTTGACCTTAATGACCCCGCAGTGAGCGTCGGGGAGCTCACCACTCGAGCCACTGCTGCTGCTACTGCTGAGCGTGTGCTTCCGGATGACTCCTCCAGGGGGCAGCCTGTCCTCCTGCATGCTCTCCGTCTGCTCTCCTTGCAGCTCCTCCTGCTCTTCCTCTGATTCCTGCAGGTGTGCGCTGGGCTGACGTAACTGCTCGATGGATTTGGACAACAGCTGCGAAACACATAGACTCCACATCAGTGATGACATCATGCAAGCCAATGAACTTTAACAATCCAATTTTTATCAGTGCAAAGCAAAAAATATATATATAATTTAGAGGTTTTTACAACAATAAACAAAAACAAGAATGTAAATACATCCAAAGAGCTGCAGGAGGATCTGTTTCACTATTTAAAAGCAAAGGTAGATTTCTCATCTGCCTATTCACAGCCATTTAATGATACTTAATAATAATAATGTCTGGGTGTCAAACAATAAAAACAAGTGAAACATATCCTTTTTTTTTTTTACCAAATCTCTGAACAAAACAATCAAACTCTCAGCAATCTCTGTAACAAAACAAACAAGCTACAAATCTATATTAACTCAGCTCTTATTTTACCATTATTCCATTTTTCAGGCTGTTTTGTTAGAAAAATCTAAATCCAGAAAACCAAAAACTGCAGGCAAACAGGCAAAGTTTAAGGTATGGTGGACAGTTTAGGACACACAAGGGTGAGCATTTTCACGTTGAGAAATCCAGCCCAACAAATACCTGTATTCAATAAAACGACTATAACTTCAATAATATGACATGGAAATGTCACACTGATCAAGTGTCGGGCTAGTGGCTTTTTTAAACTATATTTTAAGAGAGTTTAAGAATGGAAGCAGATTAGCCATTGTTCCCGTCTTTTTATGCAAGTTAATAAACATTCAATAATGGTGTCTGCCCCAGGTAAGCGGATTAGTGTCACTCACTTGCTTTATTTTTTATAAAATACAGCTCAAAATGTTCAAGGTCTCGTCTTGTGTTTTTTTCCTGTAAATTGCAGTTATATCCTGCAAACACTGGAGCCAAGACCATACGACACACCGCTGAATCAGACAGGCACCAGTTTATGAGCACATCAAACTACACTCTGAAACTCAGCAATGCTCAGATTTTCACCACAGCATCTGCACCACGACACCTTTCCATCAGAAAATCCAACCAAACCAAGTGAAAGAGACCTCGACATGTCCAGTAGAATTTAAGAGAGTGGCAGTGTGAAGTAACTGTTAAATATTTGTTACCAGAGGCATATGAGTTCAGATTCAGCCAGACAGAGAAACTCTTTACAGAGGGATGTTTCACTGTCTTGCAGATTTGTTAAATCAGAACCACTGTAATGGTGCCATGACATGATTACTCAACCACAAGAGGGCTCCATAAACAGGCTGAGAAGCGCCTGTCCTTAACAGCTACTAACCAACAACATTACTATCTACAGAATGTAGGCCTTATATAAATATCTCTTCAGCTATAAGAATTAGCCTCCTTAGTTAGGCATTACTAAACACTATTCATACCTCTTCCTAAAATCCCTAAGCTCTTGTAAATTTCCATTAGTGCCCCCTACTGTTTCAGGCACTAAAGGCCTTTTACAAACAACCGCAGACAAGCCTTTGCTAGGAAATTAATTAGGGCAATGTTTCGGAGATCCCTCTCAATAAACACTGAGGGCTCATCCCTGATTAGTGGCCATTTATAACCTCCACTTAAAGAGGCTTTAGTCGCGATCTCATTGGCCTGAGTGATCACAGCAGGGCCAGTTCACGTGGTTCTTAGACAAGATGTTGCAATTTTTTCCAAAGCTCCTTTCAAACTACAGCTGATATTAAAACTCATTTCAGCTGCCTGGCAGTGACACATGTTGGTCACAGAGGAATTCATACAGAAACCGTCAAAGTTGTACGTCTACAATGCTCAGCCCAGTATGTGCTTGTGGTGCTTTGTGCTTTTTATTACTTCCAGGTAAGAGCTGCTCTATGGTTCCCATGACTCTTTCAGGGCCCAGCGTTGGGACACATCAGTATGTGAGCTCACACAATGCTGCCTTTCACAGTGTCTGCCACCTCACACACGTCCCTCACCAGAATAATTACACTCTGTGTATAGCGAGGTCACCTCGGCCAGCTAACAGAAACAAAAATATTGCCACAGAGGAAGAAAATGTATTCTGGGCATTTTTTCCTTCATTTGAACTTAGCTTGAATTGAATTTCACAGAGTTAGCATGTGAACAGCACTGATGCCTTAAGCTATGATAACAGAATTAGTGCAGGGGAAGCATTTCTTCCCTATTTGAAGTCAGGCAGAAGTTCTTTGCTTCGCAGAAATAACACTAGGATTCCAGGGAAGAACAGACTAGGGCCTGGGTCTGTAAACTTGAGCTACCACAGATGCTTTTACAAAAGGCTAAAAATAGATCAGCATTTGTGTGCTTAAAATGATTAAATCAGACACCCTGCAGTAAAATAAGATCTCACGAGACCTAAAAAGGAATACAGAATGCTGCAATCTGAAAGTCAAAATCCTCCCTCGTGATTTCAATATTGATGAACAGCACAATACCTTATTTATATGGATCTGCTGCTGGTACTGTTTCTGTTTCTCCAGGAAGTGCTGATGTTGCTGCTGGATGACAAGTTGGGCCAGTGTGTTCTGAGGCAGTGGAGCCGACTGGGTCCGGTTCAAGGGCCGGTGTTTTGGTAGTTTAGGGCGACTGCTGGAGGGGCGATCCTTCATGGCCAGAGGGGACTGAGGGTGGGACGACATGGAGCTTTGGCCTTGACAAAAAAAATAAATAAAAATAAAAACTTTTATTATGCTTCTCCTAAAATCATATTGTAAATTTGTTGGATTTACAGTTTAAGGATAAGTAATATAACACAATGCAAAGTGACATGATGCTTGAAGACAAGGACAGAAGACCTACCAGAGGAGAGGATCTTCTGCTGCCTCATCTGCTCCTTCTGGAGGAGGTGTTGGAGGAGAGCCTGGTGACTGGGGCTCACCTTAGACTCCAGGCCTGTCTGAAGGGGCACAGGGCCCAGGAGATGCCCAGGCAGCCCATGTTTGATTTCTGTTGATCTGTCTTTCAAACCCATGGCAGCCTGAGAGAAGAGAAAAGATGATAAAGTAATGGTGATTTGTTAATTCACACTACCCATTCTGTGCACTGGGACTGGTAGTTATTTATAATCATTTGTAAGAATTCTAACTGTTCATTTTGACAGGCCAAGTTAAATAATATCGACTGTTTTTATTGTGAATTAATAACCACTGAAATTGGAGACCATCAATGGTTACAAGTTACTGCAGCTGAAGAACAGTCCTCTGTGGAATGTGCCAGAGAGCTAAAAGATGATATATCATCTGCTGTGTTATCAGGAGTTTCACTTGAGTGGCCTTGGACTTTTTAAAGCTGTGATAAATGAGGTAATAGGGGAAGATAAGATGCATGCCCGACACAAGACACTGCAGAACAATATTTATCTAGGGGCGATAAAATCATCTGGGGCCACAGGTCAGAGACCTGTGGTCATACAGACAACCCAGACAGCCACTGATGGCAGGTTTTGCAACTTACCGGTACAGACTGAGCTGAAAAGTTCAGCATCACTAACCAACCGAATTGGTATATTAAGCCAGATATCACGTAAAACATTCGGGTTATCTAACAATGTCTGCCAAAATTTGTACTCACACTAATGGGTGAGGATGCAGTTGAAAGCCCCAAGGAGATGTTGGGTAAGGAGGGAGATGTGTATAAGCTCAGCATGGACACGGAGCCCTCAGGTCGTAATAGTCTTGGCTGTGAAGGCCATCTCTATATCAAACACACAGGACAGAGCAAAAGACAGAGAGATTTAGAAGGAGGCCACAGATTTAGAAATTCCACTATGGACAAATTCAAAAGGGAACATGAACAGTGGTATAAACCTTAATGCACAGTGATGAACAAAAGCCTTCTTTGCTGCAAAAAGAAAGGTATGAGTTTTTATGATGGATGATAAAAAGGAGTGGCAGGCAGCAAAAGTTCCCCAGAGCTTCACAGAATGGCACCAGTGAGGATGATACGTTATTATAAAACATCGCAAACCTCTAAATCTACCACTCCACCCTCAGTTCTTCGGTCCCCAATCGGCCTTGCTGCATTTTCTTACTCCCCGGTCCCCACCCTCAGGCTACTCTCTCAGAGAACATCAGCACTGGGGCATACTTCCTGTACCCAGCAGAGCAGTGGACCAGCATGTGGTTTTGGAACAGCCATGTTTATCCTTCCAACCCCTACCAGTACTCAGTGACCTGTATGTGGATATCCGGCCCATATTTGACCCGAGGGACCCGTTCCCTCTGAAAAAGGATACCTAATGTAACGGTGCACAAACACGCCTTGCTTTTGTAACAGGCATGAGGTCTACGGGCAGCCCCACAGTCCACCAATGACTTTCATGAGAGCCTCAGCTTGGGCTGATACAATAGCAAAAAGTGTGTTTATGTTGTTAGCATGTGGGTGTCTTTGGCTACCAGTGCCTGGGATATCAATTAAACTCCACAGTTCGTCTGTGTCCCTAAGCCCCAACCTTCAGCCCGGTGTCAGGGCGTCTCTCCATTCTCTGTGTCGCTGGAGGTCCCTGAGAGAGTAAACAGCGATGGTTAAGAAAAACACAGCTGTTCTGTTAAGATTGTTCAGAGATGTGTCATATCTGCCACCCTCTATAATGGTCTGCTTTGTGAGCGCCGTCCAAGGGGAACTCTGGTCAGTAACTCAGCCATGAATCTATTGGGAAACGCCTCAGAACAACTCAGTACAGGCATGCAGCCAGGCCAGTGACAGAAACACCATTATAAGCCAACAGCAACCTTACAGCCAAACTTAAGATGTTTTTTTTTTTCTTTCTTTGTTTTTTTTTTTTTTTGCAAAACATAAAACTGATTGTACAGCACATCTGGAAAAAAAATGTTGGATAGAAAAATGTGCAGCATTCTAATTTTTACTGTTGTTTTTGCACCGTCTGTGCTCAGAATTTTAAAACTGATAGAGTCAGTTTTACATTTATTTTCCTTCATAATGTGTCATCTTTACGCAAGTAATAAGACATGTGGGTCAAGTTGTGCCTCTGTGGGGAGCCATTTTCATTGGAGTGTAACAGACAGAAGACAACTGGCTGTTTTTATAGCTGCAAGCAGAAGGGCAGACAGTCATTTAGTGCCCTGACGTAAAATTATAGTTTTGATACTCACATGATATCCACGCAGAGCAGCATCAGAGGCAAGCTTTTTGCCTTATTTATTTATTTATTTATTTATTTATTTTTTTTTGCAGATCATTCTGAGTGTTCATGATTTATAAACATACCTCAGTTTTTGTGGTAGTAGGCAGAGAAGAGGGTCCATTTTCAGCCCCCAAGGCACTGGAGGCCCCTATGGGAGAGCTGGGGCCAGAGCCAGGGGCACTGTTTGTGGGTGTAGAGTCTGGGGAAACATCATGGAGTTAGAAACAGTATGCACACTCACTCTCTACACTCAACACACATTTACAGCATGGCATGACAGCTGCAGCCTCACAACAGTTTAATGTGTAATGGCTGCCTGATTACAATGGTCTTCATTAATGCCAACAACCATTATATCTTACTGAATTTGCAAAATTGCTTACTGTGGCCCAGCTCTGTAATAATAACACTAGGATGTGGGCTTGTTTTGTTTTCAGAGAATATTTTAAACACCAGATAATTCAACGTACACAACTTTTGCACATGTTGTAGCAGGAAAAATACTTCTAGAAAAAAAAAATCTATAGACACTACACACCCATTAGCTCCAGGGCCCTCTTCTTATAAGGAGTCATGATGTTTCCATCTCTTCTCTTTAGCATCGGACTGCTCCTCCTTTCTGCTACCTTCTGCTTCAGTCTGGATCGTACTTTCAGGTTGGGCTCAGAGGCTGAAACATAAGGAACAGATTATTTTTTCCCCTGAAAGTCTCAATTCACAGTTTTTGGATATACATCTCACAAGGAGATCAATTATACAATCATGTGAGCTCTGTGTGGCTGTTTTCATAGAGTCAAACAGCTTTTATACAGCCTGAATGAAATGAACACTATCAAAGAAAATGGTAACATCATAAAATAATAGGAAACTAAAAGAGAAATAAAAAGACTATAAATCAGTTAAAAAATAAGCAATGTTGTCACGCTTTGACGTGTAACAATTTCAGTTTCGGTGAAATTAAGAGCAGGTTTCAGATGAATTAAATGAGTCAGGATTGGGCCCATTTCCACCTCATCTGGACTAAATTAGGTTGAGCAGCACACAGGCTCTAAGTGAAATAGTCCGCTACCTGCCGCCCTGGTGACCACAGTCTGATACAGTAGCAACAGTTAAACTAACACAAAAACATGGCAGATGTTTCAGGCTCTCCCCACGCCCCCCTCCTCCTAATGCAAAACAGAGATACCCGAATACACAGTCCGAACACACTACTGCTAACACACACAGCCTGGCCTGAACTGATCCAGACTTACAAATCCAGTCCATCAGTGTTGACAGAAAAGCTGACGTAATATTCTTCGCAATAGAGATTTTTCTTTTAGACTTTTCAACTGGTGATTAATGATGGATTTAACAGACATTTGTCAAATATTGGCCTGTTGGCTCAGTTTAGATTATTCAATCATTTTTAAACCCTTATTTAACCAGGGTAGATTTACAGACTCCTTTTCAAGAACGCCCAACTACACACTAACACTATTACGCACAACTGATAATTACCACCCCTGAAGAAACAAAACAAAGCCAAGTTTGATGACATTTTATTGTGCCTGTGCCATTGTTTCTAAAGAACCAGCACAACTACTAAGTACTAAACAAGGGATTAACCAGGAACTTATGAAACACTGAGGTCAAGAGATTCAGTGGGGTTAAGGTAATTTACAGCATGGAGATTATTATGTTCTTTATTTTGCCTTTAATTGTGTGATAAAATTTGAGAACTTTGAATATCTTAGAAAAAAATAGACTAAAGAAGGGTATATGTGCCACAGCTATGGTGGCAATGGAATTAATATTAAATAGTGCAATTTTTCTGGAGGTTGAATCAAGACAAGGAATTAATTATGACTGATGTAAACATCAGTTATATAAATGCAAGTAAATGCTTTTGTGTCAAACCGTTGAGTCATGCTCCTGTCTAGTCACAATGACAGTGACTCACTAGGTCAACACGTCTCATATGAACTTCCCGTCAACCCTATAGACATGGAATCCCACAGCTTGCTTTATACACTCAAATAAACAAGCAGAATAGATAAGCTGATTTTTTGACTGAAAGCCAGAGCACAAAGCTGTATTGAAGTTATGTAAACCTTCTGTTACACAATAGCCAACCTGTTTCAATTATTTAGGTCTAATCAATAATTAAATAGGTATTTTGCAGTGTGCACAACATACAGCTATACATACGGAAGTGGGGCTATGACGTGGGTGCACTGCAGGGAGGAGGAGAGGGAGCGGTGATGGGGGCACAGCTAGGAGAGTGGGCCAGATGCTGCTATTTCTGGCTTTTGTCAAAAGCAGCAAAACCCTCTTCCCTAATACGTGGCACAGACCTCTAATCCTGTGGGTGTGAGGTAGAATGAAAGAGAGCGAGGGAGGTAGAAAGGAGGCAGGAGAGATAAATTGAGAGAAAACGCTGTTGGGAGTCGTATGAATCTGCTTCACGCCCTGCTGCCTTGATTGCTTTCTATTTTTACACACACTGCTGCCACCAAGCTACGCATCCCAATTGGTCGCCACGGGAACGCCAGACAGCAGCACAGGAACAAACACTTTCTCACTCGGTCTCCATGGAAAAAAAAATGCCCTGGTGCACAGTGCAACAGGAGGCAATGATGGCAGCGGCAAAGCATATACACTGAACACCTGGCTCACTCCGGCTCCGACTTCTCAGTTAATGAAAACATACAGTGATGCCTGCAATATACCCCAGTCATAAATCAATCACCTTATTACATTTAAAAGTGGTGCTGCAGGGCTAGTGGCTTTGCAAGTCAATGTGTCATGCTATCTCCACTTAATCAGAATTTTAACTTGGCAGCCACCGTGAGTGTCGGTGTCCATTAGAGCCCGGACCTCGACAGATGGGTGTGCGCTCTGTACACAAGGAGGCCTGCTACGCATTTTACCTGATATTCTTGTGTAAACCGATGTTGAAATAGATGAATTAATCCTTGCTGGTCTAATGTTGTTGACCAAAGCTAACTTGCATTTCCTCCGAGTTTAAATATTCTATGTTGTAAGCTCAGCGAGATCAACTCTTTCATTCATGTTTCAAGATTTTATTATATTCTTAACACAGGGAGTTTCCACACAAACTTTACTTTGATATGCTCCAGGCTTTACAGTTTTACCTTTGTAGGCTTATTTTTGAAGATCTTTCCTGCACCTGCTGAATGCACACATTTGGTAACTGGGTCAAGACCAGAGAGGGTGTTGCACTTCTTACTGCTAAGCTGCAACTATTCTTGGCACAGACTACGCCGTGGCCTCGGTCCGGTCTATTCTAGTTACTGGAAGTGAAACGAAGAGGATATATACCAAGTAAACAAGTTAATCACGTGAAATTCTTCAAACGACTTTTTGGGTGAGGGAAATGAAACCAAGGACATCGCAGCTGTTCTGCGTTGTTAAGGATGATTTCCCTAGGATATAGGACACGTATTAGTAGAGATCAAAGCACATATTGTTCCTTTAGCAGGGTATTTTCAATACTGCGTCACAGCTGAAACTGTCATCTCTACAGACTGTATTTGTTTGTTGTGCCTTTTTCAGCTACATACATACACTGTCTACTGTTTACTATATTGTCCTCTACCTGAATATAAAACAGTGGACATGGATTGAAGCTGACATGACAAATAGTTTACTTTGAAAAAAGTGTACTCATTAATTCCTGTTTTCAGGAAAAAGGATGTAAATACATCAAGCTTACTTGAATAAAATTCACATTTCATAAGTTGTTCACTGGAACCTAAATTTCATATTTAAGATTTAGAAATGATAACTGATCACCAGGTTACCACAATATACACCGTATTACATGCGCATCATAAACGTCAGCGTGAACCTCAAACTCAGCCAGAAAAAGATGATTCTTTGCCCTCTGGCCAAATGAAGCAGTGGGAGTCCAACATGGAGCATTCGAGTCATCTCCACTTTGTTTTCAGAGAGCTATCTTTACTTAAACAAACACTCCTGTCGAGGGTTCATCCTGCCTGTGCCAGTCCTAAGTCGGCAACACCTGCCAATCAGCTATCAGTGACAGGCAGTGGTTTGGGGAACAACACTACCTTTGTGTGTCCCCCTCGCGTGCCAAGCTCTCAGAGGACTTTAATGAAGACAGACAGGAAGTGGGGGAGGAAGGTTTGAGCAGGAAATGACCACATATAGATTCAGGAATCCAAAGAGAAAAGAAATAGTTTTATCACTGCAAAAGGGTCAGGCACAGACGTGGGGAGATGAATTAACCATGGATGAAAGGATGAGAGAAATTTTATCTGTCCAGTTATTTGTTTAAACCTGCCTTTTTGTATTCACAGTGAAAGGCAAACAATGCTACCATAAACGGTCTCTCTGTTATTTTAGAAAAACGTCTTCAGCTGGTTATTACGCTTGTGAGGCGACTCCTTACCTTGTGGATCTAAAGGCATGTCTCACAGATGTAAATATACATTCAGAAGAGGCATTTCTCTGTTCTGAAGATGGTATGAATCAAAGAGATTACACTAAATAAAGGCTCTCAAAGCTTTCATTTACCTTTCTAATATTTATTCTTGCCACAAAGTTTCTTTATTTTACAAGATATCGTTCTTTTGTCTGATCTCTAAATTGTGTATACATGCAACGTGACAGGTCTGTATTTAAATAACTCAACATGTATAATTGTTTTCCAGTGTAATTAAAAGAGACACAAAAGGGAAAAGAACATAATGTAATTTGGTGACCTCATTGCCGAATTATGAAGTTTTTAGCTTGGCGAGAACTTGTGCTTGTGCAAACCAGGAGAGGCAGGAATTATTCTTATTTACACAGCCATCCCCAAAGGGTTCCTCAAACTTTAAACCAACAAACCTGAGCCGCTTTTTGGTGGAAACCTGTGTTTTTTCAAAATAGTTTTTAAAGCCCATAACTCAGGAGAAATTAATCTGCTTTAATTCTCTCATTCACCACTAGACAGTTCAAAGAGGCCTTGGAACTTGGTTTATTATTGTAACATAGGGACAAATGTGGTTCCTTTTAAATAATGGCACGGTAATTTCAGTACAAATAAGAGTAATTAAAATTTAAACTTGTGAAGTGAAAACATGCAATTAAACTGTGTCGTTGCCTGTGTTCATCTGCTGTGTCTTAGAATAATCCAAATAAGAATATATAAGGTTTAAGCTACTTTTCTGGCATGCGTCACCCCTTATGAAAGTTCTGTGTTGAGCCCTGGAGGAATGAGGAAGGGGGCAGGGGTCATAATGGGCCTAACTGATGTCATTAGCAGGTCATCAGCAACCTCAGGAAATACTCACTGGGTACACCGACCTCTTGATTGACAAGGGTCAAAAAGACACTCAATGTATTAATAACCCAGTGTAGTGAATGGAAAATTACTAATAAGAGGCAACATCTAAATCACTCACACTGATATCTTTTTACCTAGCCGTGTGCCTGTGCAGATTTATGTATGCATGTATGTACATGTATTTGCATTTTTATGTCTGTGCTGTGCTGTGCTGTGCTGTGCTGTGTGTGTGTGTGTGTGTGTGTGTGTGTGTGTGTGTGTGTGTGTGTGTGTGTGTGTGTGTGTGCAAATTAGCAAACCTGTCTTCCTCAAGGGGAAGTCGTCCTTGCTTTCTATGGGTGACGGCAGAGTATACTGGCAGGTGGGGGATGTGCCGCCCAGAGGTGGAGAGCTTTGGTCCAGTGATGTGTGATGAGAGGACCTGATCACAGAAAATCACATCAGAGTTTTGAGAGAATGACACGATATTATGACATAAACTATGTTTCTATATGATTTAGAGATAATATTTGTATCTTTATCTCCTTCTAAAACAACAAAAAGCACTTACGTGTACCAGAGTTTTGGGTGGTGGATGAAAGAATGACTGGCTCCATTACCGGCAGGGTCCTTGGCTGATTTGCTCAACAGAAACTCTTGGAGTTTCTGCTTCACCTCGGTACTGGCCACTGCACCTGTGAGACCAAAAGACAGAAGCAAAGGGATTGGGGTCACCCTAGGGCTATGACTCATGATATATTATTGCCTAGAGAATATTATAAATCTGACGTTAACTGCTACTGCAGCTTGGAGATTTTTCTCATCTGTTTTCATATATCACATTTAACTTATTGCTGGAATTCAAAACTGTCCTGATTTACTAAAAAGTATTTTTCTCTAGAATCTCTTCTGACTGAGTTTGCTTCATCTTCTTGGGCGCCTACAACTTATGTAGGAAGATCTCCCCCTAGTGGTGTAAGAGCTCTATATTGGCTATATTGGTTTCAAGCTGCTGAAGTGATCCTGCCGAGGGATGTTCTTTCCCATTGGAGGGTTACAGTTGCAGGGCACAGTTTCAAATTACCCAACCCGACAAAGTCATAAATCTAGTCTATTATTAGCTATAAGGTAAAAACAGATATGAAACACTATATCTGAAGCTATTTTCATCGTGCTATTGGGAGATATGTTCTCCTAAAATCTAGGCTTAAATGTCACTGGCCAACCTTATGTCATCAGTTACTGGTTAAGCACCAGGTCATTATCATCCTTATATTGCTGGATATTTCTCTTTATCTGATGAATAAAGTTGATTTGATCCTCCAGGACAGTCAGACCCCATTTTGAAAAGTATTGTCTCCAATTGCAAGAGACATAAAATCAGAGCACTTTGCCCTGCTTATGAATTAGCAATTACATTGTCCCACGCAGCGCAAACACTTAACTGCACATGAATTTTTAAACTATCTAAGTTATCCTGCTGAATATGATCCAATTGAGAGCACCGTTCATCCTGATCAGTGAGAAGAGGTGGTCTTAAAGGGGCTGCCAGATGGCAAATAAATATGGCAATTTAAAACACCCCCTTTAACACAGTACAATATAATTTCATGGCTAAGATATGGCTAATGTGCCTACAAAGGCTATAGTGGACTTTGATTGATGACTTAAATGCTATTAACCTTGCTAAAATACTGTTAGTGTATGAGAAGATTAAAAAGGAAAAATGAAAACTTTGTCAAATGTTATATCAGTAGTTTTTTGGTGCTGGCAGCATGTTAACACTATCAAGCTTGAGGAGCTTCAGTTACAGCCATGCCTATTGCTCTGCATAGCAAAACGAGGACTGAATATTAGTAAATCATAATAATAATGATAACAGAACATGTACACAACTCTGATATGAATATCTGAGTATTTTCTCAGTGCAGTATCCAGCTACAGGAAGCCATTCCTATCCAGCTGTTACATGCATATTTTGCTCAGGCCCCACTCTAAGGTAAATGCATTAAAAAAATGACTGAAAGAGGTGAAGGTTATGATTTCAGGGCCTCATGCTTGCTTTTGCCTGGGGCCCCTCAAAATCACTAATTCCGCCCCTGATGGTAAAGAGACGGTGATGATGGCGGTGTCGAGCTCTTACTCTCTCTGGAGCGCTCCTTGCCCCTGAGGCTGAGGCTGGAAACATGCTGCTCTCGCCGATGCCTCTCCTGCTCCTTCTCCTGCTGGTTCTGCTGCTGCTGCTGCTGCTGTTGCTGCTCCAGACGACGCTCCTTCTCTGCAAGTTCCTGCTGCTGTTTCATGGCCTGGAGCTCCTGCTGGAGCTGAGAAACACGCAGGCCTCAAGTCAGCGTGAGGAGAGCACACTGATAAATGTATTTTTAAAACAGTGACTTTTATGAACTTGTGCAGTCTCTTTGCTGTGATGGACTATTCTGTAAAAACAAAAATCACGCTGCGCTGAAATGTATTGCTCAACACCCTGCCTTGCTGTGCTGAGTTGTTTCTTTCTGCCCACTGTAATGTTGTCCTGAGCTATAATGTTTTCTACTGATCTGCAGTATGCCATGCTGTGTTGTGCTCTGTTGTTCTATATACTGCGGTGCTGTGTTGTGCCACTGTGTACACCGCTGTGCTGTCCTCCATACAACTGCTCAGTGCAATACTGACCTTGAGGTGCTCCTGGAGCTGAGCCTGGTGCTGACGGGTCAACTTCTCATGCTGCTTCTGGAACTCGCTGATCAGTAGCTGCTTCTGGATCTGCTGCTGCTTCTGAATGAGGAGCAGCTCCTGCTGCAGCTGCCTCTCCCACAGTCCTGGGTCCGAGCCTGGCCCCAGCATCCTCAGATCTGTGCGCAGGTCCAAAGGAGATAAGGGCTCCACAGCCAATGGCACGTCTGGCTTAATGTCCACTGAGGGCCACAGAGGGAAGAGCAGAGAGAATAAAAGAGAAAAAGAGATTTGTCAGTTCCAAATTGCACCTTTACCATTATCAGTTCCAATCAGGCACCCAGAGGTGGCTATGTGTAGTGCATCTGTGTACTGCTGGAGAACAAAATGTGTTAAGAGTTAGGAAGGACAGGAAAATTAGATTCCAATTTTTTTTTTAAAAAGTGAAAGGTTTAAAAGTGAAAAAATAAAGACTGAAGGGGAAAGTAAAGGAAAGCTCAGAAGCACAACTTTCTCTTCCATGATCCCCAGAAACCTGCAATTATAATAGTTTCTACAAACAAACACAGGATCACAACCATCAGTGCAGAGTCCGCCGGGAGCAGCTGTATAACAACCTCAATGGACATTTGGCACGAAATGCTGAAGTATTTACATAAATCCTATCTTTCCACTGTTTGATAAATAAATAAAGGGAGTCCTTCTCCCTGTCTCTACTAGGACATCATGCAGATATCCCTTCTTGATATGAATGATTTAATGCAAAGTAGTTTGTGAACCCGTATGTGTTTGTGAATTTGTGATACTGTGATGTTTCTACCTCTGTTCTTGAGTGCAGATGTTTCAGCATTGTGTGCGTTGGTAAGAGCTGCCTTTTGTCTTTGACAACTGCCTCCATTACAAGTAATTGCCAGATACAAAGTGAGAGGGCATCCCTTTGGTCTCCAAGCTCTATATATAGCCTGTTCCACAGAGAAAATCGATTTCCACTTAAGAACATAGGAGACAGGGCTACTTCATCTCTCTATTCCATAGAGGATGATTAGTAATTGTGCAATATTTTTATTTATTCTTTTTATGCTTCTGTTTTAATCCACACTTCTGTATCCAGATGAATTTATGAGCTGGTTTCAGAAAGCATTTTCTGGACAGAATCACATCTTTGAACCAATTTTAGATATTAAATAAGGTATTTAGGCCTACAGTACATTTGGCCAGTGATTAAATAAAAATGTCCAATTCATGGACAAAAAATGACATGTTAGCTATGCTGATCATAGTGTGACATTCAAGGAAGGGTAAGCATTGTCCAGACCGTATAATGTCTCATCCATTTTGAGGCCAAAGAAATATTCAAACCTACTTAAAATTCCAGTGGCTGGAGGGAGATTTATTGAGTGCATTCATTGCCTTAATCTTCTCCAGGGTCACATTTAAGAGAACAAACACAGGCAATGTTACTACACCACCTGTTCTCTGGAAGCATGAGAGAAAAGTAACATGTTACACTTCATACATTCACATAAATAATCTTGTGTCAGTCTGGTCATGCAATTATCCTCATAAACTAAAATAAAATACCAATAAAAAGGAGTTTAAACCTGCCAAAAGAAGCAGAGTCAGTCTACAGCAGCCATCAATTAAGAAGCAGTGCCCTCTTGTTCACTGATGCTGGCGCTTTGTTTTGTCATGTAGCCTGTTTTTCATTGCCACCATTCCATGTGTATGCGGCGGTGATGATTATAAATAGAAACATAAAAGCAAGTGGCGCAATCCTGGTCTGTGACAACCCCCACACCCTAGTATCCACCACCCTAACTTGCCGCTGCCATGGCAACGCTGGCGACGTAATTACGTCTCCCCATCCTGCAGATATCGAGTCTCACTGCATGTCATCTCCTGCCTACAGTGGCAATGTGACATGTTGACTATTATATCAGCTTTTCAGCTCTTATATAAGAAAGGAGTCCCCAGCAGAGACAGGCAGAGAGAGAAAGCATTACAAAACCTTCCAATACACACACACACACACACACACACACACACACAAGCTCTGTAGAAATTCAGTGGCTAAGTGATAAGTTGTCTTAAAACATGTTCAAAGAGTGAAGACAGCTAGAGGGGACTCCCGTGCTGTAATTTTTCTCTCTATGTTCTAAAAACAGCTCCAATCAAATGACAGAGGAGGGCAACGGCTCGGCAGGCGCAGAGAACAGGCACCTGTAGAACAGACCCTTCTCTCCTGACAGGGAATATTAATCTTAGCTTGTAAGTACTTGACAAAGGACTCTTTTTGTAGCGGGCGCTGTTCCAGGGGCAGCCGTGAACCTGTGAACCATTGAAGGGCTCAGAGAGTCAGACAGCCTTAGTGCTACTTTTGCCTAATGGACCTAAATATAGCAACAAAAACACCTGCTGCCTGGGAGAATTTGCCACTGTGATATCTAATTAATCTCATATTTCATTCCGTACCCTCACTGTGACTGGCATTAAGGATCTCCACTTTGATCAGCACATCAAGCTGAGCCTCCATCAGAAAATCTCAGACAATGGTTTAACAGGATGTGAAGGAGGAGGAATAGGAGGAGGTGTGAAAGCTTAAGCCACCTTTGATAACCAAGGCTGTATGAAATGGCCCTTGAGGAAACCACAACAGCCTCATGTGTCTGTTCTATTCTTGTTCACTCTCTGTTCACTGTGATGGCAAGAGTAACGCTGGATGGAATGACAACGTTGCGGGAACATAATAAGGTCCTAAAGGTAGAAAGGCATTGTTCGAGCTCTGCTGAAGCCTCCATCTAATGTATAATTTACAACTTACACTCTTCGTGATTGACGTTATTCTCTGTGCTGATTGAAACACAGAGAAAAGGTCAAAATATGCCTCTGTCTACGTACTTTACTCAACCACAGAATACGTCAGACCATCGCATTTACTGCCACCAATTTACAGATGACAGATATAAGTCAAATGCACCCTGAAAGTACCTGAAACTAAAATGTACTGTTTCTGTTTTACAAAAATACTCCTAAGGCAAAGGAGAATACGGAACCACCAGTAACTAGGGCTAAATATAAATGCTTTTCTGAGCAGGGTCTTAATATAGACAATGTGCGAAAGACTGTCACAGTTGTGAGGCCGCCTGCTCAATTTAACACGGGCAAAAATAAAAGCGCAGTGTTGCATTTATGTAACTTTCAGGTCATTTCTGAAATGATCACTCACAAAAAAAGAGGCTGCCATTTCAGGTTCAGTGTTTCCGTAGTACCACTGGCGATCATGACCCCTGATATGCAAACTTTGTCCCGGGTGAAAGTGACGCGTCTCCTGATTGGTGGAAAGTGCACAGAAGTGTCTCTAGGCACTGGTAAACAAGAGATTTATGAATGACAGGTCCCAAATTTGTTTTTAGCACAAGGGTGCGACAAGCACCCTGCCCCATGCCCAAATTCCTCCCTGCGGAGGGCCTGCCAGGGGGGGATTGGGTGACTCATGGCCTGTGACCACACTCTCACTGCAGCGTCGCACCGCCAGTGTTCCCAAAGTGTTTATTTCTATAACCGATCTGCCTCTCATTAGCCTTGGTGGTGGTTGGAGTGACAATCACAGCCTTAATTTGAGATGTTGAATGGCTGTCTTTTTTTTGCCTCAGGCCACATTAGCGGTCTTCCCACCCTGGAGGGAGAACAGACGCACATCACCAGTGACATTACTATTACATGTGATATGTCTGAAATACAGAGATACATAGATTAAAACATTATCAACATAAGCCATCGTGCAGACTCCTGCTGGACTTTACCGGTTTTAAAAAACACCTTGACATTTCAGTGTAATCTTTTTTATTTTATTCCACTCACACATAAACTGACACCTAATGTGAGAATGGAGACATTAACACTGTAAACATTATGGCGCTGAATATAAATGGTGCAGCTATTCTTACACCTTAACAAGTTAGGTGGCACCTAGAGGCACTTTTTGATATCACTGAATAAGGCTAATAATATTCAGATTTCATCATTAGAAAGAAAGAAAAAACTTAAATGCTGCACACAGAACATGTGGTGTTTGGTGTTGAAAGGTAGGTGTTGATAATAAAATAATTTTACTTATGAAAAATTATTAACATAAATGTTTATTCAGGCATTTAAGCTTAGTGAAGTTGTTTTTCAGTAATAACACATATGTACCATGAGAGCAAAAGTTTGCTTCTTAACTAATTTACTACTTGATCCTAATATTTCTGTAACAGTTTTGCAATACTTATATTTGCAGTCTAAGAAGTACAAGCCTATGAGCAGATTTTCCTTTTCATTAGGCTCCGTCTCAAATCTTCCGCAGCAAATAAACAGTATAAAAATGTATGTATATACAACGTTTCATTTGCAGATTTTCCGCTTGTAAGCTTTAGTGAATTAAGACCAGCACAACTGCACCAAAACATCACCGCAATTTAAGGTGAAGTTCATCTCTAGTACTGGAGAACCCGTTGCTCCATCAGCGTTCCAGTGAAACATGTTAGTGTGTCCAAAGGATAGGTGTTCAGCATCGTAATCCAACGTGACACTGACCATAGATCATCATCCTTAGTGTATATTTTATAACTGCTTAGCCAGTGTTGTCAAGCTTTGTGTTTACACTGTAAACATGTATGTTGTGAGCATTTAGTGTGCAATAGAGATGGTTGCTGAACTAAATTCCCAATCTGACAGTATAAATAGAACCAGAGATACAGAAGATGTTTGAGGGCAAAAATAAGCTGATGCTTCGGACTGCAATGTGGTGCTGGATCTCTCATTAAGTGCCTTGTTATTTTGAGCAGCTGGCATGTCTAAAGCAGGAAACAGGTCTTTATTTTTAAGACTCAGGCTCGTCCTTGCAGCTGAGCCAGAGCTGAGGCTTACAGGCTATGTGCTAACAAAGAGATCTGAGCTGAGCTGAACCACCACAGGACTTTTACCGAGGGGAGCCAGGGGTCCAATCATTACCTGTCCTGCCATCATGCCGAGCTGTCTTACAAAACAACAACACACAAAAATGACATCTCCTAAACCTCCACCCACAGACAAAGACAGAGAAAAAAAAAAACTGAAAACTGTAGGTGTCCCTGTGTCAGGATTGTATCTGGCACCAAATCCCAGAGTCAATAAAATCCCTGATAAATCAATCAGTGAGAGTAAATTATCTTAATGCCCTGAGCTACACCAAACCCTCCAACCCTTAGTATTACTGACAAAACAGAAGCTGTTAAGCTGTGCTTTTCTACAACATGCCTACTGAGGGACACAGAAAAAAAATAAAAAAAATATGCAAGAAGAACTACAAATTTTTATTTGGGCTTTTTGTTCAACATGCTCTTCACTTTACTATTACTAATGGTTTATAATAATATGTTACTTCATTCTTATCATGAGCAATTGTTAAGCGATACTAAAACAAAATCACATATTCTTTTGTATTATTTTACATGGGCTCTTTAGCAGTGAGCACTTGAAACACGGACGGTGAATAGATACAGGATACAGACAAGAGGACTTGAAAGGTGCAGCATTATTACTGTCTGAAAGGTCCCTATTGAAGGGAGCTTGCATGATATTTTACATGATATTTTGCACTCAGGGGGAACTAATTAGTTTTCCCTGGTTGAAGAGCACATCTGAGGGCCGATTTCATCAGAACTTTGATGTTACTGACACTAATCAAAACAAAAATGTGATTATGCCCTTTATTTTCATGTTCTACTTGAAATGTAACAGCAGAGAAGCAGAGTGTCACACAAAATGTCAAGAAGTTTGCTTTAGAAAACAATCTACAAATAATGTATTTAGCTGACACAAGGATCTCTTCACCCATAATATTCATGACAAAAGATTAATGTGCCAAAACAGTGATAATAATGAACCCATCCCCCAGGTCTGACCTACAGGCAATGTGTCTGCTCTAGTAACAACACTTACATGACACCCAGTGAACTCGTACAAAAGCATCCCGGAGTAGCATTTTAGACAGATAACATTAGTCACTGTCAAGTGATTTACTATAAAGTGGAAAGAACAAATTAAACTGGTGAATTTTCCATAAATATCTGTTCCAAACCGCTGTTATATCAGGAGCATGCCGAGATGGAATGATAACGCACAGACGCCTAATCTTAGCAGGCTAATGCCATAAGCTGAAAATAACTCACCTAAGAATAGCTGACCCACAGAATAAGCAAGGAGCCCGAATTCAGGCGCTCGGTATATCTGTTGTTTGGCTCACAGGCCGCTAAGACAGTGCAGCCCCGATCGTCAAATAACCTGCTCTATTGACAGAGATGGAATGTGTCACGTCCCTGTCATCCTCCTGTTTTATTTTTAAATCTCCTCACGTTTATCCCACTGCCAGTGGATGTTTTCAGTCACCAATTTTGCTTGCCTGAAATCTGACTTAAGGCTGTGTTTTTTATTCTATTTTATTTTATTTTTGATGTGAGAGTTTTAACTTGTCATTTACACCAAAAAATACTGAGCTCATAGTGCAAAAACAATATGTAAATGCACATTTAACAATTTGTTTAAATTATTCAACATCATGTTTTCCAATCTTGCTGTAGGATAACTGTAGACAGTGTGGTTACAACTCATACATCATAGTATATTTTTGAGTAAATTTAGCACTCACATGACTCAATCTGCACTTTGTCGTTAAACGTGTTTCTGAGCAGCCCACACCATAACGTTTTCGTGGAACACAATGCTTCAACTCTAAACTAATTTCCAGAGACAACTCACACAGTTATCGTTATACACATGCTAAAAGAAAAAAAAGAAAGAATCAAAGCAAATAAGGTGTGACTCATCTTGAGTCAATACAATGAATAGACATTACTCATACTGATGTCAGCCATGTACTCCTCAATTCAATACTCTGGTCAAAAATAGAACAGTCAATGTCTGTGGTAAATATCCTGAGAGAAACCTTTCAGTTGTCCCCTCAGTATTTCTCTCACAGTTTTTCCTGTTCCCTGAAAAGTGCACACTGACATGGAAGCTCGCAAAACACAACACGCCTTTCATGTTCACAGTGACTCATTTCAGGCAAGAAGAGCATGGGAATAGTGTTAACACATTTCCTCCTCTTAGTAGAAAAACAACGCTCTATGCATGTTTGAACATATTAGGATAGGCAGCACTT
The DNA here is from genome assembly GCF_017976425.1 of Toxotes jaculatrix. Classification (NCBI taxonomy): domain Eukaryota; kingdom Metazoa; phylum Chordata; class Actinopteri; family Toxotidae; genus Toxotes; species Toxotes jaculatrix. The sequence continues at coordinate 13,733,641 of NC_054401.1, read as the reverse complement.
TTTAGCTCATTGCAAAGCAGCTTTTAACACAGATTAAAGTAACAATCCCTCTGAGAAGCACAATTCATAAAGCAGCGTAGTTCATCACGAGAGTAAATACCTTGATTCAGGAAGAAGTGCCTGATCCTACCACGTTGCTGTGCTGAGAAGCTTTGACTTCTCTTTTCACACAGAATGAGCGACCAGCTGAGCGCAAAGAGTTGAGAGTACGTGAGAGAGGGAGAGAGGGACAGAGTGAACGTGTGCGAGAGAGGCACAGAGGATGTGAGATAGCAGAGAAGTACGAACGCATTCAGAAACAAGGATTGGAATGCAAAGAAAGGGGGAGGGAAAAAAACAGAGAAGGGTAAAAACTGAGATTCCTCAAGAGGAGTAGAAACACCGGGCTGTGTGATCACCTGAGTTGTTCACGTTGTGCATCTTGCTCTGGTTGGGGAGCTGCTGGTGTCCAACGCGCCCCTCTGTTGTGGAGAAACTTGACTCGCCCTCGTAAATCGTCTGCAGCATACTCCACTCAGCGCTCAGGTCTCATCGCAAGCCTTGCGTTTCCTGTCACCAAGAGCCACCCCTCAGCCACTCAGGGGAGAGACCACGACAACAGGCAACTCTCTCCCTTCCTCTGCCTCCTCCTCTGAGAAACCACTCTCACTGTAGAGCAATAACACAAACTGCACACTCTCTCTGCAGGCTCCCGGTGCCCTGCCTTAGTCTGGTCCAAACAGTAACACAGTGTTAGGAGAACAGAGTCCAGCTTTTTCCTTTTTTTTCTCCCTTATCTGCCTCTCTCCCTATTTCTCTGCAGGCTGTGGCTTTTTCTCTTCTCAGCAAAGTGTCTGAGCCGAGACTGAGAAAAATGTAAAGCTGAGTTGCTAGGAAAGCCGTGTACCAACGTACTGAGCGCCTCGCTGAGGCAGTAATGCAAGCCAGGGAGGGAGCAAGCTTCATTTGCATGTGAATCAACAACTGCGTGGCCCACAGGTGACAGAAATAGAACAATGGCCAGCCCTGGCTAAAAATAGGTCAGGCGAGGCACGGGGATTGGAGCAGCATTGATGCGTTTAAAAATACCACACCAAACACAGCTGTCTTCTTCAGCTCCTGCCAGAAGGCATGTCTCCTGACTCCCTCTCTGCAGATGGAGGCTTGATTCCTCTGTCTCTCTCATTTCTGATTTGTTGAACCAGTCTCTCTCACTCATTCTATTTATGTCTTCATTTTGTTCTCTCAGGTACATGGGTGGAATGATCTATTTTTACCTTGATGTACTAAAAGAGCCACATAAAAACTTTGCATCTATGCAGCACACGTTATGCCACAGGATTTTCTAAAATGGCTGTTGTCTTTTATGTGATTCACAAAAACATTAAAAAAAATACTGCATTTAGAAATTTTTTTGGCAAACAGATTATTTTGATATATTTCGAGAAACACAACCAAACACAAATGCAACAGCATTTTTGGGTAAAATCTGACAAGATGTATTAAGTCAAATGAGACACTAAATGAACACTGCGCTCATTGAAGTGAAACCTCACTGCGTTAGCTCAGTGTATGTGTGGGGTTCAGTGTGTATCCAGGGCAGTGCTGCTACTCAGGAAGCATGCTTTCAGCTAGCTAGCCAAGGAAGCCAACTGTAAGATGCCATAACAGCCTGATCGTAATTACATAAACCCCTCAAACTGTGTCAAGAACACCTCTCCAGGATTACACATCCCATTTCCTTGAAATACCCTTGATGCTATTTGACGGTGGATTTGAAAAAATAACATACAAAATGCTACAGTACACATGTGCATACATCTGCAGAACTCAAATACAGCACAAAGTAGCAACATGGAAGGACTTTTTCAATTAATATTACAACCCAAACTGGCCAAGATCCATAATTAATATAATCTGACTCCAGCCCATAAAAGTCAAGTCAAATGTTCTATCTGACCACTGATGTAGGGCTGGGTTTGTGGCCAAGCAGCCTGTGCCTTTAAATTTTTCATCTTCCTTCATAATTTGACCTGTCCCCCAGCCAGGGGCGTGGAGCCAGCACAGCTATTTTTAGGTCCTGAGCTCTGACGACTGGGCTACAGAGACACAGAGAAGGAGTTTTACTGTGTTGTTTCAGCTGGACAAACATTTAACCCCTCAATCCTTTTATCACAGCACAACCAAGAAGCCAAGAAGGAAATGCACAGCTTGCAGGCTCGCCCCAGACATAAAACAACTCTGAGGCTAACGTATGATACATGTTGTGTAACTTGATTGCACATAAACAGAGATGACAGGGACTATGCATGCATTCATTTTTATTTTATGATTACATCTCGGTTATGTAAAAACTAAAATAAATAACTAGACTAATTAATTTTTTTGTCTTGGACTCATCTGTGTAAGAGCTGAAAGCATGATTTTCCCCAAATAGTCACAGAAGAAACAAACTATCTGTTAAATTATCAATAAATAATAACTAAAAAAACAAAAAAACAAAAACACATTTAGCCAGCTCCTGATCTTTGTGAATTAGTTTTGGTATTCAAGTAGGATAAGATGGTGTGAGCGATAACAAGCTTTCATGTCCAAGGTAATGGTGGCTAAAGACCCAGAGCTCCATCTGTCACTGTATCTGTCAGAGCAGGCAAGCTCTGACCCTGCAGACTGACCTCAACGCAGGCTAAGGCATAATTGATCAAAAGAGGAAGTAAGGTTGTCACATGAATGACAATTATCATGATCATGGAATCCCTATTTATATAACATGACAAAGTGACTGTCTGAAACTTGACCAAATCCTAAAATTAAAAGCTCAGGACATATTTTGAAATGTTCCTGTGGTTTTTCACTGTTGCACAATAAAATTATTGGGTAAAACTACTATATGTTGCAAGCTCATGGGCTATTTTGCCATTTAATTCTGAAATGTTCATATCTGGATTTGTTTTATTATTTATTGTCTTTTTTTTTTTTTTTTACTGTTGTTTTCATTAATTGGTTGTTTACAAAATGCAGTGCACAGTATACAGAGATTTGTGCTTTAATTTGTCTTATAAAACCAAGAAATCAAACTGAGTTCTCTGCACTTGTAAGTAAATAATTAGTTTCTAGTATTGTGTTTAAATAAAACCTCGGTCAACCTGACCTACTGCTCCAAACAAGAAAACAATGACACTGGGACATGTTAGTAGCGATTAACCTACACTTTTTATTTATAACTAGCTTCCTGAGGCTGATGAGGGATTGTGGGATTGGAAATAGGCAGGGTCCAGTAAACCTGCAATGTGGCAAGCCCATTATAGCTCCTACTGCGTCACTGGCGGCCTTTGTCTACTTTAGTCCTATTAAAGCATTTAAGTGTGAACGTCAGCGTCCCTGCTGGAGAGCCACTCCGCTCTGCTCTTCGGGGCCAGGGCTCGACTGTCTGTCACCTCCCTCATATCAAACACAACCTCTCTGTGCCTGTGTGTGTGTGTGTCAGTGTCTGCGTACGTGCGTGTGTGTATGTTTTGACATCAGAGCACCGACGTGGAGTGGGGGAATATTAGAGATGAGGGAACAAGTGGGCCAGAGTGGTGATGTGCCCTTAGCACTTTCTAAATTTAAATGAAAGGCCATTATAGCCTATTTTAAAGAGCAAGCGATGTCAGTATACATACTCACATGCATCCACACACATCTTTGTCATGTTGTTTACTCCAACTTAGCCAATTCAAATGATCTATTGGGACTAGAAATATAACAAAGAGATACTTCCCGCTATGGTGCTTCAGCTCTTTCCGTTCTATTTCAAGAAACTGTGGTCATAACCTGGAGACTTGTTTTTTTTCCTCCTAAATAAGCCTACTCACATTACCACAATTACTGTACCAGTTCCAAATCAACTCCCAAAGTTCTGTGGCTTAATCACCATAGCACTGCTGCCTTGTGACACACTGTGCATGATGAAACCCAGCAGGGAGGCAGACTGGAGAAGGAAGGGAGCTCGACTTAAGTGTTGCAACAGATACGAGGGGTGGACAAACAGCGCTCTTTACAACTAATTTGATCCGGCTAAAAAATGTTTTGTTCCCCTTAATAACGGATGATCCATGTGTGGGAGGGAATGAGTCAGCCATGTTTTGTTGTTCCGTGTTCTCTGAACTTCAAAGCCCCCATGTATCTCTGGGGGGGTGGGGGTTGTCTGTTAAAATAAATAAACAATAAACTGATCACATAGGCCTCTAACATGATCTTAATTGGCATACATGTTTATTAGAATCTGTTTTAATGGAATTATTTTTGATCCCATCTCTCTGCCTTCCTACCTACTGCTTGTCTTCCTGTGTGCATGCAGGGTTTCATCATGCCACCCTGGGAGGACTGTGGCGGATGTGATCATTGTCAGGTGCTTATTCCTCCAGTCAGAGGGGATCTTCCTCCCATGAGAGGGGCTGCATACTAACAGCAACTTCTGACGTAAACATGCCCCCCTCCACCTCTGCCTCCCACACCCACCCACACACACACACACACACACACACACACACGGTCCCCTCAGTTTCTTCTCTCTGGTGGCCAGCTCGCAGCTCTGAGGGCAGCCCTGGTACAGGAGGGAAATTACCTCTCCACACCAATTACCTCAGTGCCTGCCATCTTACTTACATCAGCCCCTGATGAGTCACCACTTCTAACTGTGGAAGAGTTCCTAGATCAATTTAGGGAGTGAAGCCATGGCACGTTGCAGCTGCAGTCTCTGTATGTGGAACATAGCATGCACTGCTGGCAACCAAGCTCAGCCATTATACCTGCTAAAAGCCAAGGGTAAAGTTTTGTCACTTCAAAAAGCCCATTTTCCGTTTACCTTGCGGTCAGTCTCATAAAAGCACAAAGGCACTACAACTGTTGATTTGATGGTAAAATCCAATTAGTCTGTACATCTGGATGTGTTATGTGAGTGTGCTTCCCCGCTAATGATTTGGGCTCTCTTGCTTTTATTGGGTTACTCTGTCTGGCATCCTGTGGTATTTCCTGTTGGACTTTCAGGGTGATATAGAGCGCACTTAACAGGTTGGATCAAATAACATGAAAAAGCATATAAAGGCAGTCATGTTTAGTGCTTAATCTTGAAAAACTGCCAACAAAGTTTTGCAACGCAGCTAATAATAACACAGGAAAATGGAGCCCAAACAGCTTTATGTGTTCCTCTCTATCTCTTATGAGAAACACCGAATATAAAAAAGACAGAGATGGTACTATTCAAAGGGAGAGATGAATCAAAAAATACTCTTAAAAGTAAAAAAAAAAACCAACCCTTTCAGAAAAATGTGTTCATTCATTCGGTGCGAACCTTCTATCTGGGTTGTGAGAGACAGGCTGAACTGTAACACAGTTCCAAAAAGGCAAGACGCAACACAACAATTTCAAAGCAGTTTCACAGCATCCACTTATTGTACACTGACCTTGGGGTCAGTTTACTTTCTAACTTTGAATAGGTCCCTGATGCCGTGCCTTCATCTGCTGCCATAGCCTTTCTAAAAATAGATGTGGAGCACAAAAGCCCACTGGAAACAGAGGGCAGAGCTCAGTATTTTTACAAATCAATATGCTCATCTCTGCTGGAAACCATTGATCCAATGTTTGTATCAAATTGACCATGTTGTTTCTGTTCAACGTCCACCCTACATTCAATCATGACAAGCTTACTTCATGTTCCACTTTGTCCCCCTTGCCCTGCACCGTCCCTCAAAGCAACACAAAGTATTGATCCGCTAACGATATTCTAACACCAAAAGGCTTAGCATTGATTAGAGTCTCTGAAAGATCATTCTTAATGTCAGCAGGCATTTTAGTGAGCTTTTAACCAATGAACGTGAAGCAGGGTTTTTCTGCCCGAATCCACTGTGCGCAGAATCATTGCATCAGTGGCTCTTAGGCCTACATCACTGAAATGCCTGCAGAAGTCAAATGCCTCATCCGTATCATACAGACACACTAGCCCAAACACACACATGTGACTTTGATGGAATACAGCCAAGCTTAGCTGACCTTAGAAAATCCCTCAGGGATTAATAAAAACAAAGGTTCTCTGTTCAGAGGCATCCTTCCAATCCACATCCTGCTAGTCGAGCCCGTTTATGAGTGGATAATCATAGCATCATCCCTCCCAAGTGACTTGGAGCTATTATCTTAATATGATAACAAAATATTTTTGTTATCACCACAGCTTTTGACAAAACTCATTTCATCAGTCTTGTGTGTCCTTTGGCAAAATACCAGAATTGTTATTTCAGTCACAGAAAATGTACAGGAAGTTTTCATCCATCGTCCAGATTTTCTTTTGCAGAGACAAATCTGACTTCAGTGACCTGAATATGCTAAGCTCACTTACCAAGGAAAAACCTGACACTATAACCTAATGAAAACTATAGTTATTTAATAACAGGCTATGCTTACTGCTTGGCTGCTGGATTTGTCAATGACCTTTAAAGACTCAAGTAAAACTCCATTCATGGATTTTAAAGGTCCACGTAAAAAGAGTGCAACAGGAAATCGAGTTTACTATGGGAAGGGTGGGCTGATGCTTATTGTCCAGGCCACTTCCACCTACGCCAACACTTCTTGACTTGACCGCAGCACAGCCACAGTGCTTTCCTCCTGTGGTGTCTCAAAGGTCTACGACGCAACAATGCCCCTGAAAAATAGCTCTTCCTCTGATTATTAAGGTAGTGCTATGCATACCAGGAAATGTCTCACTGTACACCCGCAACCTCTGTTACAATGCTAATGTCTGGCCTGCTCCATATGCATAAACCTGGAGGGGCTCCAGATGTATTTTTAAACACTTTGCTTGGGTGACCTTGAGTTTCTGGATCTTATTACAGCATCACATTCATATATATACTTTTTGCACCATGGTAACAAATTCCCCCTGATAAGCTACCATATTTTTATGTGGGCAGTGGGAGTTGTGTTGTGTTACGCAAACTCACAAGTACCTTGTAAAGACAGTGTTCTACTTTTGCAATTCCTGAGAGAGCACCTAAACAAGTCAAACACCTCCTTACTTCCTTTGTCCCCTGAGAGGCAATAGGAAAAGTTCAGGGGTCATCTCACTTGTTTGGTGGAAAAAACAATAGTAGTGCTACAGCTGCTTCAATCACAGATGGTATTCTTGCGTGCAGTAAGTATTAAGTCTCATGCTGTTTTTTTCACAGAGTGTGAAATCTCCTTGTCTCTCTCCATCCCTCTCTCTACACGCTGGCCAGGTTTTGTTGTACCGTGGTTTGCGTCAATGCATGGGTTGTAATAATGAAGGTATTACAAATCCCTTATCTCTGGTTTTGTCTCCACAAACATTTCTGCAATTTGTGAGTTTCATCAGCTTGGATGAGACCTGAGAGCGTAGCAGTAACTAAGGCAGCAGGACTTGTAATTGTGGGACACTGTCCAATGGGGTAAAACCCCTGGTGGATCCTTCAGCAACAGTGCACCCTGCAGGTTGCTTAAGAACAGGAACAAGAAATGCAGAAACCAAGAAATGCTCGAGATGCAAGAGATATTACTGTGAATTCCAAGAAGACAAATACTCTGACACACAACAAACACTCGGCTAAAGCAAGTGGACTCAAGAAGAGAAAACGCTGCAAATGCCCGGACAGCAGGTCCAAGGAGCACAGATACTGTACAAATACAAATCAAAACACTCTCACTCTCTCACACTCACTCTGCAAACATGTACACATGCACAGACAAACCAACACACTCACACATGCACACACACTTGTACAGATGCACACACATTCACACAGCAATGCCACCATGCTGTGCTTGGGAGTGGCTGCAGCGTTCCTGACCTCTGCCTTTCATCTTGGATCCAGTAACCAAAATGATTTTTCAGCCCAGCCTCTTCAGTAACACAGGGCCTAACAAGCTTTGGCTGTCTCTTTTATAAAATGTGCAAAAATCACCAGCACAGAAACACGAAAACTATCACGACTATGTGATCTCCTCATAGCTGTCAGTGAAACCAGCCACAAGCCCCTTGTGTGAAAAATCAAAAGATGAGATGAAGTTGACAACATAGATGTTTATTTCTGAACAACAAAGAGCAGGGAGTCCTACCTTTAAAAGAGGAAAGCAAACCTATTTAGTGAGAGAAAGAAAGAAAAACTCCAGCCATGCACAGCAGCTTCATCTTTCTTTGGTCTGCTCGTTGATACAAGATGCCATTCATTGATGCCATTGCTGTGTTTTTAAATACAATCAAACGTCTTGAGTAAAACTTCCTTTTCCAGATGACTGTCATTTTTCTGTTCCAAAGAGAACATGATGTAGCTTTCAAGCCTCCCCTTCTTGGAAAACTCAAACGCTGTCAGCAGCTTTGCTGAGATAATGCCACTCCAAGCTTAAAGGGAGAATTTAGAGTATGTTCAGAGGTTGTCACCTCAAAGGGGGTAAAAAATTTCTCTTTTGGAAACAGATGGGCTGGTAACCCCTTCACACCTATCTGGCCACAAAGACCTTTACGAGGGGTCTGTTCTTAGATTTCCAGCCGGTGTGTCCAATCTCTGTGTAATTCCTGGATCCGTTTGTTCTGCACATTTCACGCCAAGTGGGGAGGGGTTGCGGCCATGACCTCCTCAAGTCCCATAACTCACAGGACGGACTGAGAGAGGTGGCAGGTACCCCCAGATGAAAGGTAACAACAAAGAAATGTTTAGCATGACGCATAGCAGTGCCGTGCAGGCCCCTGAGGATGATGGGATGGCATGGGGTGACAACTAATGGGCCTGTGAAGTAAGTCTGAGGTTTGTCTGTTTCTGCCATCAGGGAAAAACAGCCCCACCCTATGACAGTTAAGTGACAATCTGCCTGTCGGGCTGGGCATACCAAGAACTCTGAAGCACAGCTCATTTATCACCTTCACTGATTTCACTGTGCAGATTTGACAGACCAGGATCAAGTTAGGGCAGGGGCACTCTCCATGGCGCCTGTCAGTGGGCGTACTGACAGACAGATAAGCAGATGGGTATAAGTAGATAGGCAAGACAACAACACACACATTCTTCAGTTAAAAATAAACTGTGAAAAATAGCTTGCTGTTTAAAAACTGACTTGAATTGAAGAATTAAAAAAAAAAAAACACAAAGCCATAAATATGTTGCTTTAGCAAAAACCTAATGAAAAAAAGCAGCTTTTGGACAAAAAGCATAGCATATTAATCTATCTTAAATGCTCGAGGCAGGAGCCTTAACTCTCCCCATTTTTCATCCACACAAGAGGCCTCTCAAAGACATGAATGATTCATCTCTCCAACTCCATTTGGACAGGAAGTGAAAACAAATGGAAGTAGGTCCCCCCCCTGAGATCCCAGGGTCTACAGGGGGGCTGGATGAACAGCACTGAGAACACCAGGCTAAACCTACCCAGCTCTGTGTCTCAGCTGCAACAGGAGCCAGATTCCCCCTCTGGGCCACTGCCCTCCTGCTACTATCTATATAAAGAGAAAATAATTCCACACACATACACCACTACCTACTCCTTTATTCACTGACAGCCCCAGCCCCAACTCTGCACCATGAGAACACCTCTGACATTTTCAACCTGCAGGAGATGTTTCGAGCTGTGCTTGAAGATGAGTTATTATTAGGACTCGGTATATGAGATACGCCATCAGTTTGGTTTCAGGATTGATTAAAATAGAGTGCAACTGCATTGAACAGAGCTGATGTCAATAACTTGCAGCTGCAAAAAAAAATAAAACAGTAACAACAAACACTAAGAGTGTGAGTGAGGAAAAACTTATTTATGTCAGAGAACAGTTTTGTGGCACCTGGGCTCTATTCAGATTGTCTGCACAATGTCTGCTGGACAGCCACACTCTTGCCTCCACTGGAGCAGCAGCAGCCAGGAACAGCAAAATAAATAAAGGTGTGAACATGACTTTCCATTTCTTTTTCATGACAACGCACTGAGATAAGTGCCAGGACTGCACTCCACATGCTTCTGTTTAATATCAAAACACATACAGCACACACAGAAGAGCCTAATCAAGAACAGAAACAGAACTTTGGGGAAATATAACATATGAAGTTATATCACTTACATTGTCGAGTAATGCAGATCCTCAGTGAGTTTAGAGGATTGTGGACTAAGAAAACAGCATCATAAAGCGATGATTTGAAGAGCGGTGAACTGATCGAAGCAGACCGACTGATTTCTAACATCACCTGTGAGCATGAACATATTCACAGGTGATGCAATGCAAGGGTCTCATGAGCCGAAGAAGTTAGAACATATTCTCACAGAACAGAAAATCATCTAATATGTTGACATATTAGAAAACATAAGAATCGCTACAAATACAGATGCATGTACAAAGTTTTAACCTTAAACAGTCCACCCGGTTCCTATGGGAAACTTGTGTGGATTACAGTACTGATTATCTTCTGACAGAAAGTCCTGACAGCCTTTTCTGTAACATAAACTGTGTTGTGTTTCAACACATATAATTGCTAGTTTTATCCTGTCATTTAAGCTTCCTGCTCTGTAAAGATGAAGAGAACATAACAATGAGCCACTGCAGAACAGAGACCAGCACCTTCCTCTGAGCATCAACAACACCCCCTCCTCCCGCAAAAACTCACTGACCCAAACCCATTTTTTCCAGTCTAGGAGAAATGTCAACTCCAGACCTAGAACTTGTCTCTTTGAAGGGAACATAGCAGCCAAATATAGCCTGCTAGCCTCTACGCCGCCTGACATACATCAGACTCTACGGGTTCTGCTAACAGTGGTTAATTTTGGCTGACTGCCATGAAGTCACTTACTATTAAACATCATAACTATACAAAGAAAATTATAACCAAGCAGTGGAGTGTACACTGTTGCCTGGTAACCTAATGCCATGTTGGGGATTCATCTTGCTATGGAACAGAAAACACTTAAAGCCAGAGCCAATAATAGATCCGAGACCACACGAAAAATAGTTTGAGGGTGTCAACAAGCATGGCCAACGCGAAGCTGAGAAACCTGTCATGAGATGTATGTTTAAGAATCAAATCTCACTTCTCACTGGGCGTTTATAAGAATTTTGTAAGTGTTTCTGTAACTGCAAACACTCAGGAAATTATATAATTATTATTCATCTGTCATTTTACAAGTGAAATGATGGATAGGATGAGAGCTTATTTCCAAGTGTGAAATCCAACTAAAGAATACATTATGCTGACTGGCAGTGGATGCTGGGTACTAATTACTAAAGCTGTTTTTAAGTCTTTTGGATCATAAAGAATTACACAAATTGCCCCCCTCCCTAGAAATATGCGGATCCTGACAGATTCGCAAGAGCTAATATACAGATTTTTGCTTATCACAGTATCACAAAGACATACTTCTTAAAACTGAGCACTCTGCTGCTCGTGGTTGGCTTTAATATAGCTTTTATGCATCCAATATGGGAACATTACAATTAGGCTTGACATTCTAACTGCATTAGAGAATGTCACAATAAGCTATAACACATTATGAGTTTGCGTAATGTGTCTTTTGGGCATCATATATTTACCCATAATTACTTTGGTCATACACAGTATTTCATCATATGGAGCCCATTATGAGTTTTGGGACTCTGCGTAACTGAGTTCCATGAACTCATTAACTTATAGAGCAGCGTCAGACAAACTGTTGTAAAAGCCATTATATCAAACAACGTCCATTTACTGTGGGATGTACAGGTCTGGTTGGTACAACATACATAATCTCTTAACAATGATATTAATAATACATTTTAAAAATATATTATATTGCATAACCTCTCCTCCAACCATGTACAGTATGTTTTAATGTACTGCTACAATGACATAACTAAATCATTTTGTCATGTCATACTTTCCGTCACACGGCACAAAACCCACTGCATTCTTTTTCTCTGCTGGAACTGTGTGACACGAAGGCCGCTTTCACACTGTCACGGTCAGTCAAGGATGGCACACAAACACAGGAAATAAATCCCCAGTGACAAAGCGTAATACAACACTTTCATCACTTTAGTTGTGAAAAAAAAGGAAAAGGCATTGTATTCTCTCCTCTTTGATTAACAAGCTCACTCTCACTTCTTATGTCATCTCTGCTGGTAGCTGACTGATTACTCTGTGGTGTCTATAGAATATTTTTACTAATACAAATATTGCCAGACACCAACTTTAGGACTAGAATAAGTCTCCATAGTTAACATGCATTGCACAGCAAGGATGCGACATGGTGATACTGAGAATACTGCCAATTGTATAGACGAACATGCTAACTTATCAGGTCCAGTGAATAATTCACAGATGCCTGCCAAGATTTGCTCTATCGAAAACATTCTGTCACATTAACACATTCATTGGTACTATGAAATTATGTGTTAGGCTAAGTGTAAGGTGCTGTTAAAATGACTTTCTCTCCCTGACACAGCTCAGATGGTACCTGCCCCCTCAAGCCATCTGAGCAGTGCAGACATCTGTGAGCATTAACCTGCCAAGAACAAGTCTAATGTAAAAATATCATAAATATTCTGAAATGGAAAGACGGCTGAAGGGTCATTTGGAGTGGCTGTGAAAGGCTTTCATGTCAACTATGAGCAGTGTTTTTCTTGTGTCACCGTCTAATTGAAAATGTCATGTGTACACTGGAGGGTTTGTGGTCCTTGTGTTTTCCTATTACCTTGCTCACAGAAGATTGAAATGCAGTCACAATATAACACCTGTGGATCACCAGAGCCATCATACAAGAGCCATTACAAATGTAACACACCTGCTAAACGTTTTTGTTGGAGTGACAAAGTGTGCAGCTAAACAACCGAGAAAAACTAACTAACCTTGCTGTATAGTACAACACCTGCACTGTCACTTAACTTTCATTTAGTTCCTGATATGTAAAAATCATGGTGACAACTTTGGTTCTGCAAAAACTAAATATGTGAGAATGTAGGTGTTTATTTACAAAGATGTATTTGTCACATATGTAATCATGCAGAGTACAGCCTGCAGTCAAATGCTTATCTGTAGAGACTGTGGATATTGTAAGTATATTAAAATAGAGAAAACATATGCAGGCTTTTCTAAATCTATAAAGCACATTTAGGAAAATGTTGGAAAGTAACAGATTACATTTACTGTTAAATGCTGTGCTTTAGTACAAATTTAAAATACTTTCTCTAAGTATTTTTCATTTTCATGTCAACGTTGCACTTTTGTTCTACTGCATTTCAGAGGGAAATATTGTTTTTTTTACTACACTACACTTATTTTCTTGAGATTTTATATAAAAACATATTCACATTATAAAATGCAGTGCACTGCTATGGATTAAACTATGCATGGGTTAAAAAAAGTAGTTAAAGTTGAAGGTCACAATAAAGCAGTTAAAATTACCTCTGCTTACATGTTGATTCATCAGTGATAATGACCTAATAGTATACTGATGTAACACTGAAAGGAGCCATTCTGCACTATGAGTACATTCAGATACTTTAAGCATATTTATAGCTCTGTGCTTTTATTTGACTAAAAATATGAGTACAGGATTTTTATTGGTAACACAGTATAGGCACTGTATTTTGTGGTATATGCTTAAGCAAATGATCTGAATACTTCTTCCACCACTAATGTAAAGTAAAGCAGCTGTGAGAAGTATGTATATTAGTGGGTATGGATGAACATCACGCTGCTCACAGTACCAAGATGTTATATTGCGTCATATCCTCTACAGGATCCAGTTGTTTAATGGCTATTTTTAAATATTAATTTAATAAAGTCACGCTTAGGCTGTGACAAAGGGTGATGCAGCTGGTTAGTTGACAAGTTTTTTTTTTTTCAAATGAAGACTTTCACACTTCAACCACGACTGCAGATCATTCATTCGAAAGCAGGTGTATTTATAGGTGGCTGGCTGCACCACAATACCCTGTATCTTAGACCTAAAAACAGTCTAACGATGAGGCCAGATAAAACTTTGTTCAAAAATTTTAAAAATAATAGATAGATAGATAGATAGATAGATAGATAGATAGATGGATGGATGGATGGATGGATGGATGGATGGACGGACGGACGGATAGATAGATAGATAGATAGATAGATAGATAGATAGATAGATAGATAGATAGATAGATAGACAAAACCCTTCGCAGTTCTGGGGTTGTGTGGATAAGGTCACAGCTTTGAATACTCAGTTTCCGGTCCAATTTTATTCACAATAGAAATCGATGACAAAACGACCACCTGTGACCGCGGAAGCAACACGACTTAAAATATTAATCCGCTGATTTTTAGAACTGTTTCACTTTAGATCTGTGCTTCAGGAGTGTAAAGATAGCCTGCGCAATTATTCTTAAATATTTACAACTGTGAGCTAAATTTTTGCTTTCACTGTTTTTCACTGTTTCTGTCGTTTTGTAAGCGCAGCTTTGTGGTCATGCATTGCTCACATCTTTTAAGCACACCAAGTGGAAACGTTAATAGCTCTACCTTGAGGACAGGGTTGAGGGTTTGACGGGTGTGCTGCTGTGTTTGGACTGGAGGACATGCGGGCTGCCATCGGTGTCTGCGGCGGTCTGACGACTGGGCTATAAATAATCCTGCTCGGTCGAAAGTGGGGAGGGGGGGGGGGGGTGCGTTATAAAATCCTAGCCAAGGTAGAGGCAGCCTGAGCGCCCCGTCTGCCCCACTGTCCTCTGATTTTCTCTGTGATAGAGAGAGACGAGGTCAGCTCCGACCGCTGTCTCTGCCCCTCAGCAGGTGCAGCTCGTCTCCGCAGAAACTTCATCAGTCATCTCCCCTTGCGAAGGAGAACTGAAGCAGACTAATGTGGTGATCATGTTCACTGGTGAGATATTATAAATGTAAACATCTAAAAAAGCTCAGACAACAGACACGCTTGAATGTATATATACATATATATATATAACTTTAATCTGCGCTAGTGTTAAGTTCTTCCTCACATAATAATGATGATAATAATAATAACAATAACATGATAATAGATGAGTACACCTGTAACTATGATAATAGGGGTACTCAAGTAGCTCGCTGCTTGTAATAGAAGACATTATTTGCTTGTTATTGCATAACATAAAATTCCTAAATGTGACAGCTGCATCCACAGACTACAGTTTGCAGTGGTGCGCCTCCTAAAAATAGCACCTGTAGCGTCCACAAGTTCACAAAGACATGATTAAAATGGAAACAGTGCCATCTACTGGTCAGACTATTCAATGTCACTGTACTGGACTCCGACACAGTTGTTGTTGCACCCCATCAGTTGCTGCAGTGCAACAGCAATAATGTAAATGAACTAAGAACTGATTAATAAATGTAATCACAGATGTCCAGTTGTTTACCACATGCTCTGACTGGTTTGTGTGTGATGCCATTTATCACAAAAAAAGGGAAGGAACAGCTTTCTGTCACTGCACTCTGTCCCTAATTTTAAAGCTAACAAGGAACAATAAGCTGTGAAGCTACCACCTGAGCAATTTCCCACTGTTCTGGTTATTTAAAGGCCCACTGGTGTGAATTTTGGTAACAAAGAAAAAAGTAGTGGAAAAAAGGAAGATGCTTTTATCCCAACCAGAAGCAGGGCCTGACTGTCTGTGTGATTAGCAGAGATTGCAGATTTGTCATCGTCATAAATCTACAGCTGTCCATGGTCTCACATTTTTATTTGTCACTTCAAAGCATTCCTCAGTAGCTCTCCTTCGTTTACTGTTTGGCCCAGTGGACAAATGTCTTTCCTTTAGAAGAGGAACAAAGCACCTCTCTCTCATCTCTGTTCACCTGTTTCCCACATCACTGCTCATCACAAGTCACAAGATGTTTGAATGATTATTCAACTTTATTCTGTTTATGCTGTATTATAGCTACCCTACCTTTAGACTTTTAGGAGACAGGAATTTGGATTTATCTGCTGATTATGTGGTCTCTGGGCTCTACATCAACGCCCCAGGAGCAGCGGTGGGAAGCGGTGAAATTAAATTCTCTCTCTTCTCATCTTGCCACTGTCCACTGTCCTACAGCAGCTGGGACTGACCCAGTGGGTGACACCACTTTCATTCCAGGACCCCTCGATTATCCAGCTGTTTGCTATCCCTCATCTTGATGGCTGGACAGACAGGGTCATCGCCAAACATCAGCACATCTGAGGCATGATCCTGCACGCATGTCTCTCTGGCTCCCTCATCGCTGTGCAGGACCCCACAGCTGGCACCGAAGACACTAAGGACCATGTAATTTCCCAGCAACAGCTAAGAATGTCATGGGCTTTGCAGTCTTCACAAATGTATAAACATCTTATTGTCAGCATAGTCTATTGCAATTTTGCATCTGCTGTGGTAGGGCATACTTGAGCAACTTTATCAACTGGTGCAGTAAAAACAGCTGTTCCCAAAATTCCACAAGTGTTAAATAAAAGCTGGATAAGGTGTATTAATCAACGTTACTTCTCTTTGACAGATGTAAGGTGAGCGTGGGTAATGACACTCACCTTTTTTTTAACCTCCATACTTGGGTGAGTACTGGGAGGACATCTTCCGAAGGTTTTCTGTGGCAGAAAGATACAGTCTGATGATAACTTATCCCTTTTTTGTTCTGTTTTCTGTTCACAAGTGATTTAGTTTTGTGTTTTAGACAGTATGAAGAATGGTTATTGCTGTAGTTATAGCAAAGGGAGTCATCTTAGAGAACTGGAAATGTCTCACTGCCCGTAATTTAAAATATTATATAACATATATGCAAAACGAAACCAACAAAAGCTTCAAAAAGCTCCTGTAGAAAGAAGTTCAGCACAGTAAATATCAATCTTTCCTCCTCTCTCTCCCACTCTCTCTTTCTCTCTCTCTCTCACACACACACACACACACACACATACACACACTCACTGAAAGGGTCCTGTAAACATGGAGGGTGTAAACACAGGGTCAGGGTGCAGTTTTAAGAGGGGTGGAGATTGGAGAGGTATGTGCATAAGCATCTGTTTTCTTCATTTATGCATTTACTCCTTTGTCTGTAGCTTCTCCTCTTAATTTAATTTGTGGGAACCCCTTCTCGACCACAGCCTCCCCAGTGAGAAAGTATTCCTGCTGGGGTTAATGTGGCCTTCGGGGGGCTTAGAGACAGATCCAGAAGGATTACCCCCAGCAAAGGCGACCAACCTACACCCAAAATCATCAACATAGCTGGCACAACCTTTTCCCTCTCCCCTTTCTTTGTTTCAAGTGCCTTGAAATGTGAAACCTCTCTGGAAAGTTTCCTGGTGAGCATAACCCACATTCCTTCACAAAGACCCCTGCTCCCTCCCTCATTCTCTGAGTAACTGTACTATTTTGCTTTACAGCTTTTTTTTTATTTTGTAATAGAACTGCTTCCATTTGTTGGAAAGCAGTCACAGGGAGTAATCACCTCTGTACCCTGCATGGCAGCTAGAGATAGATAGCTGTCAGGACAGTGAATGAGTTACAGTGAGTGCTTATTGCGAACATGTTTATTTAGACAAGTGGCATAAAGATTTATAATTAATACCAAATGCAGTAATTAATGTTTTAATGCTGTAGCATTCACAGTGATATATCCTCATTATGCTACATTAAAAAGGTTGTGGTTTTATATCTATATAGAACTGTGAAAACTGAATAGGCTGTATTGCAAAAATCTAACATGCCACAATATGACATAACTGTAGAGTACAGTAAATGTCTTCCAATTGTAATAAAAAGCAGCAGCTCATCCAGTTCTGAATTGGTACTTTGTGAACTTTTTAATCTAAGTGTACAAGGTCTGTGTCTGTGACCGAACCACTGAGTCACTGAACGAGCCATAAACAGACAGTTTTGTGTCCAAGCCTTTTGGCTCTCTTCCCTAACCTCATCCCCGTCAGTCCTGTCTGTGGTGTTTTCACTGTACAGAGGAAATTACTGTCCTCACATCATCAGCTGTTGTGGATGTAACATTCCACAAGCGACCCAGACATTCAAGAGCAGACACCCTCATTTTCAGCGTGGTTAACGCACAAACTTCTCACCAGATTTTTGTGTAGAAGGGAATGTTTGTAATCTTGTCTAGATCTGCAGTCACTAGCACTTAGGATTTATACTTGTCCCCTAGATTGTTTAGGTTAATGCAAATAATCAGTTTAATATCACTCTTACACAACAAAAGGTTGCATAAGTAATGCAAGTCAATATTGCACTCAATTAAATATGTCCATATAAGTCTCTAACTTCTAGGCTCTAAGTTAATATGAATTAACATGTTGCATCTGTATTTCTCATCTATGTTTGATGGACATCAGCTACTTTGAAAGCCTGCCTGTAGTTGAAGGGAAAGTCACTAGAGGGCCACATTTCACCACATTTTGGTGTTAGAGGGTCACAGGACCTGCAACACGCTCAGTACTTAAAACCCACCACCAACCTGTAAGTTACAAGACACTGGTAAAGGTTTTTTTCTGAACACACTTTTCTTGCAAATGGTCACTCAGTTGTACATTAGACCGCCATTATCTGATATATATTTAAGAGGTATAGCAGGAGTATATGGTTCAGGTTGTGGATGTCCATCACTTTGCCAAACAGCTTGTGTGGCACAGGACAGTGATTCTGTGTGGACACTATGCACTGCGGGTGCATAAATTCATTATTTAAACCATTTGCTCCCTTTTATTAAAATGATGGCGAAAAGAGTAGGAAAGGTGGTTATTATAATGGTCTGGGGATTCAGAACTCGGAGGCAAAAGCTCAGTGGTGTGTGCATGCTGCATGTAGTCTGAACGTACAGGATACGGACAAATGTGTACTACATCTTCAGCTTGTGATACCTGCACAAAATGTCAACATTGTTTTACCAGCTTCCATCGAGCCAAATAATTATGTAGCCTGATTTTGTGTAGGCATGACTACCTTCTTGAAGAAGAATGAGTCAGTGACGAGCCGGATGATCGTCTGTCCCGAGAAATTCCTCTTCCTGAGAGAATATTGTACTTAACATTTAAGCCAAGTGGCTCTTCTTCAGCGTGCAATGGCAGCATGGTTCTCGGTTTTAGTGCAACTTCACGATGAGTCACAGTTTGTAAAAAGAGTAAGGAGCAGCTGTTACTGAGTAGCCTGCTAAACGGAGCAACATAGCCCCATGCATTTGTTAAAAGAGCACAGGAAGCTTGCACTAAAATGTTAATTGATTTCATGCCGGATGTACAGATTTAAACTGTCCTTTGAATGCATTTATATTGACATGAACGTAGACGGCGATGCAATATTCAACACAGTGCGTCTGTCGTAAAGCGCCGTTGGCTACAACCAACCACTGACTCCCTTACTAGCACGTCCGGCGCGTTTAGCCTATGGGATTGCTTCTTTTTGGGAGGTGAAGTATGGTGGCGGCAATGTTATGGAGTTTCCGCTACTCCTCTGCTTTCATGCCATAGGTTAGGGAGCTAGCAAGAGAGCTAAGTTAGCGTGACGCTAGGCCTCCAGTGGACCAGCGGGAGAGCTAAAGAGATCAAACACTGCTATTCGGAAGGAGACAAATATCCCTTTATGAATCTGCATGAGAACAGTTAAAATCTCAGAAATATGGTGGTTCTCAAAATTCGAGACCAGGTAAGCGATCGCTGTGTCAAAGGCTGACCCAAGTTTAAGCTAACGTTGGCTGGCTAATGGTAGCTAGCTGCCCCGATTTCAACACTCGCCAGCGGAATGTAATTCGAGTCTCTCCATGCTATTCTCCGAAACGGAAGCGTTTCCTTAAGCGTTTTACGGGAATCTTCATATTAAATAGTCACTCATGAGGTGAAAGTTAGGTGTAGTGTTGTCGGGTGAACTACACATGCAGTCATGTTTTGGGCGATTATAAAAGATGCATCAACATTTACACTGAGACACATGCTCAAGCGGTTACTGAGTTGTAACCAGCTAATGATCCTGTGTTTATCTCCAGCAATTAGCCAGAGCCTGTGCGAAATGCCTCTAGCCACTCAGTTGGGAAGTGACTAGTTATCATATTGTGAGAAAACAACACAAAACTGGGCTTAAGTTGTCTCTTCCAAGTGATTCAGTGATTTAATAATAGCCACTAAATCTGTAATGTGTTGTGAGATGACTAACAACCAAGGCGATCTGTTGATTGTGACATTACTGTGACAACTGGACGTTTGTGACATATACATGTTAACTACCTGAGCTGGTGAGGGTTTGTGATAGCTATTAAATTAAATAAAATGTAAAGTAAACGAATGGTGTAGCTTTTATGTACTAGTTCACCTAACTAAATGTTTAGTGGTGTTTGAAAACCACCAGCGTTTTGTGGAAGTGGGGATCTGTCAGAGGATTTGTGCTCTGTTCAGTTTAGTGATTGTCTTAGTGTTTATTTTATAAGTTATGTCCTTGATCACAAGCCTTTAGTGTTTGTCCCCTTGTAAATACCGCAAGTAATCAAACCCGTTCTATCAGCTGATTAGGAAGTAGTTCTTCACCAAGATGTATTTATTTATACTAACAGACATGGTATACATGCGGGTAAGCTGCTGTGTATTGGTTATAATAAATGTATGAAGTGACTGGCAGTGTGACAGTGTGACAGTGTCAGACGTGTCCTTTGACTCTATTATACACTTGCCACCTACTTGTGAAAACGAGAATAGCTTTCTGTTATCATTTTGAGGACTGTGTTTTGCACATGCCTGCTATTCTGGTAACATATGTACGTGCATGTGTCTTTCATTGTGTGTGTGCTTGAATGATCGTGTGCCTGGGCTCCTGTGAGCCAGTGGAGTTGCCAAAGAGCTGTCTCCATGGTGATGGTATTAACTAGGCTGGCTTGTATGAAGAGAGGAGGTGCACAGTCGTGCAGCTAGAGAAGCATAGAAAATCTCCTACAACAGTCGTGCAGGACTGGAGAACTGAAAACAACAAAATGCAGATTTGTCCTTCCTTGTCACTGAGGGGGATATTCAGAAATCGTAAAGAGTACAAGAGGCACAAGTGTCTGCTTGTTACTGTGAATTTATCCTCAGTAACTCTAACCTCCATTGCACCCTGCAGATATCCATGGGCATTATAATAAATGAATGGTAGGATTGTCTTATATTTTTTAAAAAGGGACTCTAAGCTACTCACTCCCTGGGTGCTAATGGTAGTCTTTGTCTTGGTTGTTCTGAATACGTACTGAGCACCAATCTAAGACTGCTTAAATTCTCATGTAGTTACAGTTTGTACGAGGGTAAAGCATATTTTGTCGTGTTGGTTCCAGCACTCT
Organism: Toxotes jaculatrix; assembly: GCF_017976425.1. NCBI lineage: Eukaryota > Metazoa > Chordata > Actinopteri > Toxotidae > Toxotes > Toxotes jaculatrix. The sequence continues at coordinate 13,712,387 of NC_054401.1, read as the reverse complement.
TCAGAGGAAAAAATCGTGTCAACCCATGTCACCGTGTATACTTGGAATGGCTGTTAAGAATGCACTATTTTTTTCTACAGCAAACTATTCCTTTCATTGTGGGTGTGAGCGAATGATCATGTGCCTGGGCTCCTGTGAGCCATTTTTTAATTTCTTTTTTTTTTTTTTTTTTTAAATCAGTAGCACTTACAATGTTTTGAATGTTGCACATAGGACACACAGTACAAATGATCTCTATCAGCGGTTCAGAAAGACGACTTGGATGCAAGCTGCTGTTTCTTTGATTCTTCTGCTTTGATATCGTTTGTGACGTGTGTGGCACAAACGGTTTCGTATGAACAAGATGTCTTTTGCACATGAAGTATTACAAGCTATGGGGCTGCACATTAGCTAATTAACTAGCGGGGCAGCCTGGTGGGTTAAATGAGGGTTGAGATCTTAATGAACAAAGGCACTTTGCATGCTGTATCATGCTGATGCAGAAAGAAATCCAGCTCGTGGAAGTAATTGTGTGCACAGACATAGACTATTCAAATTAAAGATTTCCCTCTTCAGCTTTTTCTACCAAAGGTGTATTGATGGCAGATGAAGGCCATACAAGATAAAGCAGGCTTTCATTCCAGCCAACCATTGCAGCAGGTGATTTTAAACCCTGCTGACTCTTGGCACTTTTTGTAGCAGGAGCCTCCTGCTTTTTGATCGTAGTTTTTGTTTTGGATACATGGGTGCACATTGCTCACTCAAAGGTTATGCTTGCTCACATGTAATGCAAGTGATAGATAATAGCTCACCTGAGACGCAGCATTTAAGTATCACCAATTTTCCACAGCTGTTGCTTGTGGAAACAGCTTCTCACTGTGGTTGCAGCTTTGAGCCCGCCATGATGGCTTATTTGTTTTTAGAAACTCAACTAAAAAAAAAAAACAAGTCAGGAAAGGGTTAAGTTTTTGTGGAAGCCAGGAATGTTCCATCTGGGTCTTTCATGGGTAACCAGTTGCAGCCTCTGGAAGGGATCCCCTGCCCTCACTGTTCTCCCCATCTATGCCAGCCTCCTCCCACAGGCAGTGGAAAACTGCCTGATCAAACACTCTCTGCTGGTGTTATGGTGGATCAGATAGGGGAGCACAGCAATGTTGAGGTGGCCAGCATGATGCACAGAGGTTCATTAGCACACTTAATACAGTTTGTGACTGTTGATAGGGGCACTGGTTTTTAGCATTGTTTAGAGATAGGTAACACTGGTTAATGACAAAAACAATTTGCAAAGAAAAAGCTAGCTGGTATCTATGGACGTTTTTATCAGACTTTATTATTTGTACCCCACAGAGGATAACCCACAAATATGTCACTATCCACAAACGTATGTTTTTTATTTGTCGTACAAAATCATATCCACAAAAATACAGAGCAACTTGCCAACACGCACAATTTCCTCTGTACACATTGACGCATTTGTGGATCCATTTCTACACATGAAATGGGTTTTGCACGTTTTAAAATCGCTTCCTGTCAGTTTGTGGACATTGTGACTTCCCTCGCATTTGTTTGCGGATTTTTGTCCAGATCATACCACAGCTGATCTCTAGAAAAAAATGAGCAAATATGTGGGGCAGTTACCAGCTACACCAAAAGGTGAGCTGATGGAACAACAGTTTTTACAGTAAGTAGACTACCTACCATCCATATGACATCAGATAACAAGGAGAAGGACAGCAGCCTGGCTTCAACTCAACAGTCGTGATTCAGAATCAGGTTTATCATTGTCAGCTCCAGGTGAGTGTGCTCTGCTTGCTTACTTACTGGCACTTCCTACATAATCTCTGGGAGGTAGATCAAATCCAGTAGCCACGCAACGATCCTGAGGTAAAATGTGAGAAAATGCAGTTCACAATTGACCTTGTGAACGGCAAATTTTATTTTAGATGTGGTCAGAGCTTGTGGTTTTCCAGATCTACAATATTTCCACCCCATGTGCATTAAACTGGGAAGTGAGCCTTCTCTTTTGAAACCATGGTCCAGTTGCAATGACCTCTACTAGTACTATTACTACCACTACGGATACTAATACTACCACTAGTACTACTAGTGAGACTACTGCAGCCACCTAAGAGAACTTAATAACCACCTATCAACAGCCTGGAAACCACCACCACAATGACTTTTAATCACACTTATAGTAACCGTTACTTTTTGCTTTTTCAGAGAGAAAGTGCAACTTCAACTTTAGAACTTTTTATTTCCAAATAACCACTGTATTTTATTCTGTATTATAATGTAACCTGAATTTTGCAGGACACCTGCATCAAGATTCAGATTCAGATTATGGAGTTGTTCTGCCAGAAACTGACATTCCCCTGAGCGACCAACAAATGGAAATTCTCAGGGTGGCAATAAATCCCCTAGAGCACTCAGACTGTAATAGTGCTGATATTCATTTGGACACAGTGAAATATGTCACATCCCTGGTGCACAAAGGGTATTATATAACACCTCAGGGTTACAGTTAACAATTGTGGCCCAAAAAAATAATAATAAAACAATGAAAAACGTGTTTGTACTTGTATCATGCACATACCCACCTGTCTGCCACTTCTCCCAAAGTTGACTCGTCCTCAACTTTTCACTAGTAAAAACAAAATACACTTCACTCAAAATGTAAAAGAACAGCAATGCAAGTGCATTTAAAACGCATTATTACTTTTTGTAGTAAATTTAAATTTGCCACAAAGTGTATTGAAAGTCTATCAGGTACTCTGAAATACAGTATTCTGAAAATCAGAGAAAAGTCCAGCTGACTGGCAGCAGTGTTGATGGTGTCTTGGAGTCCAGTGAAAACTGCTGTGACAGGAGAGAGGAGGCCAAGGTGATGCTGCAAAACCTGTTTCACCAGCACAGATATGTCTGTAAATGTTTATAGAGTAAGTTAGACGTATTTACAGATCACTCCGTATTTTTATGGATATGATTTTACACAACAGAAATGCAAAAAATAGTGATAGTGAAATATTTGTGGATCATAGTACACATCTGTGAGCTGCCTTCTGTGGCTTACAAATAATAGTAGTCCAATAAAATCTTCCATAGGTGACCAAAAGTAGAGCTGTTTGCAATGGCAGCTGCAGTTTAATATATCAGCCGAGATTGTCATAATTCTTACAGTGAGCACTTTTGAGTTGGGTTGTAAGTAACTACATGGACTAGAACATCGGGTTCTCAGCTCCGTCTCAGTCTTTAGAGACTTTGTTGTGAAAGAGCACTGTCTTACAGGAAGCATTGGCAAAAATGCTGCAACAGTGTCACAATGAATCACTTAAGCTACCCACACATCACACATGGGTAAATATTTCCTTAAAGCTTTATGGTTTCAGTTACGTGTCTTAAAAGCATAATTACTCTTGGCAGTCTTTGTTTTTTTTTTTTAATTAGGCACACATATGAATGTTTGTGCAAAATGGAAATAAGGAAAAATATCACAATATATTTGTCTAAAATACACAGCAGTATTTTCCCATTGTAAACTCCCCTCAGAGGGGTGGAGCCAGCTAAACTACTTTGTAAGAAGCCATGGTAGGAATGGCATGATTCTTAAGAGTCAGACTTCACAAAGAACTTCAGCAACTTTCTCCTGTACTGCAGTTTTATTTTGGGAACCTTGTTTGACTTCTGTCATCTTTGCCACCTGTTGTAAGGTTGAACGATATCAGCTGTGGGTAGCTGTCTCTTTTTTGCCCTGTTTTTTTTTTTTTTTTTGGTCTCTGTCTCTGCTGAAGATGCAGACAGCCACAGGAGGATAGTAGTCATGTTAAAGTTTAAAATCTGTCTGGTGAAAAAGTGAAGATGGACTGCGCATCAGCCATTGGAACATGTGGTCGGACTTGTATTCATTTAAAGATTGTGGTATTTCTCTCTGTGGCGTGGTGTGGATATGGTCTTCTGACCTACCCACAGGCTGTAAACACAGAACAGAATTAGAAAGCGGCTGCTCAGCATTTGTCAGTATCGATCCTGACAGTCTGTCTCCATCATCCTCTGATGTGTGGAGTCATCACACATGCCTCAGTCTCTGCCTTTTTTTTTTTTTTTTTTTTAAACAAAAATATTTAGGGACTTTTTAGCAGCCTAAACATGATTTTTTAATCTCAGAGCAAATGAGTCGTGTGTGTATTGTGGTGCTCGATGACGAGAATCCAGAAGTCTCTCAAAAGTCTAAGGTCTCCAAGGTGTGAATGGTTATTGTTTTCTCAAATTTGAACTATACTCTTGGCGCCGCAAGTCTGACACATTCTCTTTCTTTTACAGCCTGCTTTACTGAAAGCTATTTTCAGTGTGGACCCAGATGAAGTACGCTCACTCATTTTCAAAAAAGAGGATGTGAATGCACAGGTAATCCCAACAGACTCTCACTGAATCTGCGTCCATTTCCTTGTATTATTGTTGTATTTTTTAAAAAAAAACATCACAACGACACTCAAATTTAAAACCTCAGATGTATAATTGTCCTTGAAAGGCCTCAAACAGCTCTTTCAATTAACAGTTGCAGAGTACGAAACAGCACATGGTTGGTTTTTACGGTTCCCACTGCTTGATCTGGCTTTGCTTATTTTATTGCATTCCTCACAATTACTGCTTTGGTGGGGGGATGTTTGTTTCAAAATATGGCTGGTTTGTACTTGTACTTGCTTGTGTTTCACTGGAAGGCTTTTCCAGTTACTGAAGTTATGTTTAACCCCCTTTTTGCCATGAATGGGGACTGTGTGGCCGTCAACATGTAATGGCTATTTCTCAGTTCTAGCATTGTAATGTTACAAACAGTAAAAGAAACTGTGTAGTTTTGATGTCCTAACAGATCAGGACCATATTTTCCTGTATAAAGGACAGACAGAATACAAGGTTAAGGCGTGAGTTCAAGCTGCTTTGTGTCTTTTTAATCACTGTATTGCTTTTCTTTTCACGTTCTTGAAGGACAATGAGAAGCGAACTCCTCTGCATGCTGCTGCCTATCTCGGAGATGCAGAAATTATAGAGCTGTTGATACTTTCAGGTATGTTTTTTTTTAAAAGGGGATTTATGTAAACAGGCCATTTAAATCAAATACAACCATATGATTGAAATGATGGAACTGGTGTCACAATTTGAGCTTGTTTAAATATTAGTAAGATTGTTAATATGTGATAGATATGGCCAAATTCATCACACCAGTTTGTAAAGTATGGGTCTTCAATCATCCACTGAAATCTTAGAGAATGTCATTAGTCAAAGTCATCATCACCTTTCTACTCCAGTGCCGTACATGGAGGTCGATATACAGGTTTCTCTTTTCTTGGTATTAAAGGGAGTGGTGAATGATCAGCAGTGTTTCATTTCAAATGTGACACTCACTGTAGACACAGTAGAATATTTTTATGCTTATGTGGCCGGATGATGCATCTGTATTCAATATTGTGAAATAGCTCCACATCCACCCTTTGCTGTCTGCTCTCTTCCTTAGCAGGTGGAGATATTACAAAACATGACTTAACTACTGTCGGCTTCAGTTCTTGTTTTTTTTTGTAGCTGTTGCACTAGATGTCATGTAACTGTGTGACCTTAAACAGTCTTGACAACCAACGTCCTCTGACTCGTAGGTGCCAGAGTAAATGCCAAAGATAACAAGTGGCTCACTCCTCTGCACCGGGCTGTGGCCTCCTGCAGTGAGGTATGTGAATGCTTCTCTTATTCTCTATCACACATTTGTTTTACAAATCCAAACAGCGCACACTTACATGTGACGACTTCTCGCAGGAGGCTGTCCAGGTTTTGCTGAAACACTCTGCAGACGTAAACGCCAGAGACAAGAACTGGCAGACGCCGCTTCACATCGCTGCAGCCAATAAGGCTGTCCGCTGCGCCGAAGCCCTCGTCCCACTGCTCAGCAATGTGAATGTGTCAGATAGAGCAGGTCGGACTGCGCTGCACCATGCAGCCTTCAGCGGTCATCTGGAGGTAAAATTAAGCCCCAAAGTATTGTTTGACTCGTCTGTGGGCTGTAGTCTAAGAAGTGCTTTAATGCCTTTCGGATTGATTTAGTTGTACCTTAATGGAAACAAATGGCAGCAAATTTGAATATCAATTGCCTTAAGAAACAAAACCTGTACTAACTTAAAAGGGTCAGTGCTGACTGTGTGGCTGTACACTCTGTCCTGTCTTTATGAACTTTAGCCACCTCTGTACTTTTCCTACTGATGAACACAGTAATATTCTCCCCTCCTAAGAGCACAGAGTTTTTTTAGTGCCAAACCATCGCTCCAGGTTAGATGTCAGGTGCGTTACCTATCTGTTTCCATAACGAAGTGTTTCTGCTTGCCTCATAAATGTGTGAACACCGTGGCCGTTTTATCATGTACCATACAGAACAGCTGAACAATGGCTGCATATTTGCCCATTTAAGAAGCGTGAGATGAAACAACCAACTTCCCCATATAACCCTGTCACCATTTAACTGTCATAACCACACCAATTATTTAGAGAAACATATAGTCAGCAGTCAGCTGTACTGAAAAAACGTAGTGAAAAAAAGAATTGCTAATATTATATATATAGCACATTAAGCTATTTGTACCCACAGTATTTCCCAGTTGCTTTAACTTAGTGTTTCAGGTTTAATATTCTATTTTAAAACAAGTTGCTAAGCTCAGCCTTTGCTTTATTAGTGTATAAAGTCTTGGTTGGTGAAGGGTGGTAATAATCCTGTTTGATCCTGAGGTCAGTTGCTCAAATCCAAACACCAGGACAAACTGGAGAAGCCGCAGCTTAATGAACAATAAAGCTGCTTTCCAATGAACCGGTCATAATCTGTTTAGAAAATAACAAATTTTCAGATTATCATTTTTTTTTTCTCACACATGGCTGCAGACTGACACTGCAGGCTGTCGGTCATAAATTGCGGTCACATGGTCAAGGACGCTATGTACACAGACAGCGCTTGCCTTAACCACGTGCTGGCACGCAAATGCCTAACTGCAATCATATACTCGCATGCAGATTAGTTATCTTAAAGGTGGAAATGTCCCATCTAATCATGTTTTTATGCAAATCAGTGCATAGAAGCTGTTCAGAGACGTCGCAGTATTCTGGTAAAACACACAACAAATACCATGAGGACACGCAGTAGTAGCCCTTGCTGCAGTGTAGGTACCCTATAAACTGAAGGTGTAAACATACACGTGGTGTAGACCAGAGGATCAGTCCGTTATCCCTAGTATTAAGGCGCTAAAGGCCTTGTGTACACAGTGGTTATACGAGTTGCCGCACTGACTCGAAGGCAGCAGAATTTGAAGTGTTCAGGTCGCAGCTTCTCTTGACATCTTTCCTGACTGCTCTTTTTTTTTTCCCCTCCTTTGCTGCTGTTAGATGGTGAGGCTCTTGCTCTCCAGAGGAGCAAACATCAATGCATTTGACAAGAAGGACCGCCGTGCAATCCACTGGGCAGCCTACATGGGTAATAAGTCAACCATATGGATTTTTACATCACGCGATCCATTTTCCATGTAAGGAGAGGAGTTCCTCTCGCGTTGTGGTTAATAAAAACTGTCCAGGATTTCATTGGAGGAGGAATAGTGTCTACCATTATATATAAAACAGATTATATATGCAGTTATTGTGTAGAACATAGATGCTCGGGAGACTTTTTTTTTCTCGTGTTGGCATCGACGTCAGCATTTAGAAGAACATTTAACACTCAGCCTTGAAGCTGTCATTGTGTTATGTTGTCTGTACTGAGAAAAATCCAGCCTGCTGCAAGAGTGTCGCCCCATGCAGCCAAAAATAACTATAAGAAATATTTGATAATATCTCCATAGCATATTCATGTAATTAAATCTTTCTCTTTTTGTCTTCAGGGCACATAGAAGTGGTGAAGCTGCTGGCATCTCATGGAGCCGAGGTGGCCTGCAAAGATAAGAAATCTTACACCCCCCTGCACGCAGCAGCCTCCAGTGGAATGATTAGTGTTGTCAAATACCTCCTGGACTTGGGGGTGGATGTAAGTTCCACCCACAAGCGGATTGTCATTACACTGTAGACACCACTAGATGTTATGATCTGATCAGGAGAGATATGCTTTGATTAACAGCTCAATAGATTCCTATACTATGTGCTATAAGAGTCACAGTCCTGCTTTGTTACCTGTTTGTCTCTCTATTCTCTGTTTATCTTGCCGTCTAGATCAATGAGCCCAATGCATATGGCAACACACCCCTCCACGTGGCCTGCTACAACGGGCAGGACGTGGTGGTGAACGAGCTTATTGAATGTGGAGCCAACGTCAACCAGGTGAACGAGAAGGGCTTTGCACCTCTCCATTTTACCGCCGCCTCACGCCACGGGGCGCTCTGTCTGGAGCTGCTAGTGTGCAACGGGGCTGACGTCAACATCAAGGTGAGTAAAAAACCTGAATGACTCCTGTTGGCATTTTGACACTGATTACTTGGAAAAGGATTGGTCAAAGCTGTTACTCAAGAACTGGTTTTATATATATATATATATATATATATATATATATTTTTTTTTTTTTTTTGTTGTTTTTTTTTTGTTTTTTTTTTGTTAGAGGCACTGTTTAAACAGTCACACGTTACCTGTGTGTGAATCCAAGCCTGCTGTTTGGGCAATATAATTTATAGCTGGGAGTCATAGTAATGACCAGCGCTGCGATACTAACATGTTTTTGTTTGACCCCAGAGTAAAGATGGAAAGACTCCCCTCCACATGACAGCAATCCATGGGAGGTTTTCTAGGTCTCAAGCGATCATTGAGAATGGTGAGCTCCGCTAAAAACGCAGCCTCTCTCACTTCATTTCCCCACTCTGGACAGTAAAACGAAAACTGCTTCTTAGTGTAACACTTGCTAAGCGCTTGGTTTGTTTTCTCCTGAAGGTGCTGAGATTGACTGTGAAGACAAAAACGGAAACACACCACTGCACATTGCAGCCCGATACGGACACGAGCTCCTCATCAACACCCTCATCACCAACAAAGCTAACACAGCGAAGTGAGTGAGCCTGTTTGCGCTTTTTCAGCAACCTGTCCAAAGCTAACGTGTTTTTACTGTTATGTAACTGATACAGATGATTCTGTACCATTAGCAGAAAGTTCCTACCCTTAGTTTAGCAGCCAATGATATTTGGGTCATACTGGTTAAATCAGCGTGATTGTGTCTTTTTCAGACGAGGGATTCACGGTATGTTTCCGCTGCATTTGGCTGCTCTCAGTGGATTCTCTGACTGCTGCCGAAAACTCTTGTCTTCAGGTGAACAACTCTTTCATATTCATATTGCGTGGCTGCTCGCAGTACAAACTTATAGAAATCTGAACGCTGTAGAAATATCCGTACTGTAAAATATCTCATACAGTAAACAGTATATGTAGGATGTTGTTTATAATCCTTTTCTCTGTGCAGGCTTTGATATTGATACTCCTGATGACTTTGGAAGGACCTGTTTACATGCTGCAGCTGCTGGAGGGTGAGTACAGGACACCTGAACACTATGTTTAATATTAACTGTAAGTGTTAAGATGGAGTTTATGGCCTACAACAAAAACAATACGATTATAATTATCAATGAATCGTCTCATAAATCTCTAATCCCCTCAGAAACCTGGAATGTCTCAATCTTCTCCTCAACACGGGTGCAGACTTTAATAGGAAGGACAGCTTTGGCAGGTTTGTAGCGTTTACTGGCGGATGCGGGTCAAGAGTTTGCGCTCTGTCAGTTTCTCGGTCAAATTTGAACAGTGAACTGAGCCATGTTTGCTTTTCCAGGACCCCTCTGCACTACGCTGCTGCCAACTGTAACTACCAGTGCCTGTTTGCTCTGGTGGGCTCTGGGGCCAGCGTCAATGACCTAGACGAACGGGGCTGCACTCCTCTCCACTATGCTGCTGCCTCTGACACAGATGGAAAGTCAGTAATACTCAGAAAATTCAGTTGTTTTTTTTTTAAGGGAGGTGGTGGTTGTGTGGGAGGCAGGTCGCGTTTGAAGGTTTTATGGATGAAAGCTTACTTGCATTATCGGTTATGCTAAGTAACAGTTCAAAGAAGATCCTGTTCCCCTGACGACGGCCTCTTTGTTGTGTGTGCAGGTGCCTGGAATACTTACTGCGAAATGATGCAAATCCAGGGATCCGGGACAATCAGGGCTACAACGCTGTGCACTACGCCTCAGCGTACGGACATCGCCTCTGTCTGGAGCTGGTGAGAACTTCTCTTCAGAGTACACAACTTATGACGATCAGTGTCTCTGTATTTGTACATTGCTATGATGTTTAAGGTCTTACTGCTTTCTCCACTCTTGTTTACAGATTGCAGGTGAAACACCTCTAGATGTGGTGAGTAGAATTTGTACCTTTCCTCCATGTGTATGTTTGGGGGTTTTTCATGTATAAATTGAACCACGAGTCACAGTCATAGATCTGAGTGATTGCATTGGAATCAAGTTCTAACTTGTGCAACTGCTTTGTTCAGCTAATGGAAACCTCAGGGACAGACATCCTGAATGACTCTGATGTCAGAGCTCCCGTCAGCCCCTTGCACCTTGCTGTGAGTAGTGCGTGTTATACTTACAGCGGCATTGTCATCAATCTACATTTATTTATGTGAACTTATTCATGGTAAACAAAATCTTTCAGGCGTACCATGGTCACCACCATGCTATGGAGGTTCTGGTGCAGTCTCTGCTGGATCTTGATGTGAGAAACGGCCAAGGGCGCACACCCTTAGACCTGGCTGCCTTTAAGGGTCACGTAGAGTGTGTGGATGTCCTAATCAACCAAGGAGCCTCCATCCTTGTCAAAGACTTCACCTTGAAGCGAACCCCCATCCATGCTGCAGGTACGGAGTTAGTGGCTCATGAATTTGCCTGCATTTGGCTTTTCAGACCCAAACACAGTGTAATGAGTAATGATGATGGAGTTTTCATTCTTTCCCTGCAGCTACCAATGGTCATTCAGAATGTTTGCGTTTGCTGATTGGAAATGCTGATCTTCAAAGTGCAGTAGATATTCAGGATGGGAATGGACAGTGAGTAAAAATTTGTTTGGGTTTTTATTTTTCCCCCTTACGTTCTAAAGTAATTGCTAACCTTACTGTGTCTTATCTCTTAGAACCCCTCTAATGCTGTCGGTCCTGAGTGGACACACAGATTGTGTGTATTCTCTGTTAAATAAGGGAGCCAATGTAGAAGCCAAAGACAAGTGGGGCAGGACGGCCCTGCATAGAGGAGTAAGAATCTTACATACTGTGTGCATGTTACTGGATATTGTGTGATATTGCTTTTTGTCTTTTTTTTTTTTACCTTAACTTTTATCACCACAGCTTTCCTTAGTTTGAGTTTTTTCTGCCTGTGACGAGTTAAAAGAAACCATAATAACATTTACCAGCTCTCGTCATTTAATAACATCGTCATTCAGAGTATAATCAGCCATAAGTAAAAACTGATTTCTGTCCTCAGGCAGTGACCGGTCATGAGGAATGTGTCGAGGCCTTGCTTCAGCACAGCGCCAACTTCCTGGTGCGAGACTGTAAAGGGCGCACACCGATCCACCTGGCAGCAGCGTGTGGACACACTGGGGTACTGGGAGGCCTGCTGCATGCTGCCCAATCAGTGGAAACACTCCCTGTCTTAACAGACAACCAAGGCTACACCCCACTGCACTGGGCCTGCTACAATGGTACAGAGACGAGGCTTTGAAGACGTCTTAAAAAGCAGTCAATATAGTTATGGAAATGTTTACTAATGGATGCTCTTACACACAGACATGCTGCCAAGAAAGTGAAGTAGAGCACTTAAGAAAGTGTAGATTTACGATAGGCATGCACATTTTATTTTTCATGTTTCATGCTTGTTTTTTATATTATTCTTTCAAACAATTTCTTTATGCACCCAAGTTTAAATTTTGGCATGTTGATAAGGAAAAATGTTTAAGAAAGCCCTGAGTGTGAGCACCCAGAGAAGAAGGCTGATTCAGTTCTTCTTTCCTGCAGGTCACGATACATGTGTGGAGGTTTTGCTGGAACAAGAGGTTTTTCACAAGGCCGAAGGCAATTCTTTCAGCCCCCTCCACTGTGCTGTGTAAGGTCCTCTCTGCTGCCGTCTGTTTCGATCAGTGCATACGAGGCCAGAACCTTTGACAGATGAAATAAGTGGCTCTTTTCTCTTCTTCAGGATCCGGGACAATGAAAGTGCAGCTGAGATGCTGATAGACACTCTGGGCCCTGCTATTGTCAGTGCCAAAGACAGTAAAAACAGGTACACATACTCCTATAAAGCAAAATACAACAAGAATTGCATTAAAACTCTGTATTTTGAATAGGATTGCTTGATTTAAAATGAGTCTTCTTCTGATGTTATTTGTGTAGGACCGCCCTGCATGCAGCAGCCTTCACTGACCACGTGGAGTGTCTCCAGCTGCTGCTGAGCCACAACGCTCAGGTCAACAATGTCGACACCGCGGGGAAGACGCCACTCATGATGGCTGCTGAGAATGGCCAGACCAACGCCGTCGGTACGAGTGTTTCTCTACTCTAAACCCCCAGACTGGGAAATATCACTGTGGAATGTCAGTGCAGTATTGAATTAATCAATCAGCATTGAATTAACTTTTTCCCGTCTTGTTCCCTCTCACCGTCGTTGTTAGAACTGCTGGTGAGCAGTGCAAAAGCAGATCTCACTCTGCAGGATGCTGTGAAGAACACCGCACTTCATCTGGCCTGCAGTAAGGTGCGTATTACCATATGGTGGCACTGTTCTTACAGCAGCAAATATACAGTGTGCCCCACAAGGATGTGTTGCAGTACTACAGACAAAGTGTATTTAATGTATGTGGTTGTTTACATGTTTTCTACAGGGACATGAAACCAGTGCCTTGTTGATATTGGAGAAGATAACAGACAGAAACCTCATAAATGCCACTAACGCCGCCTTACAGACGTATGTCTCACTCGTATTATATTAGTGTCTTGACTTGCTGCATCTTAGTGATGGAATGGGCTGGTAGTGTTTGTAGATATATGTGGGGATTTGAATTATTAATGTAGAGTTACAGAACAAATTGAAAAATATTGACCTGCCTGTCATCACATCCGTGTTGTGTCTTTCTTTTTAGGCCCCTACATGTGGCTGCGAGAAATGGTCTGACTGTGGTGGTGCAAGAACTGCTTGCAAAGGGTGCTAGTGTACTTGCAGTTGATGAAAACGGTAAATTTCACAGCAACATTTTCTTCTCAGTATATACAGCCACCTATATATTTAGGGCTCTTACAGTACATTGAGAAGTGAACAAAAACACCAAATATATCAAAAGTGAGATTTTGCAGCTTTTCTTTGTCTCTTTGTCTTTGTTTAATAAAATGTGTAACACGAGTGCACTGTAATCGTTCCAGGTTACACACCCGCCTTGGCTTGTGCCCCCAACAAAGATGTGGCAGACTGCCTAGCCCTCATCCTGGCCACCATGATGCCTGTGTCCCCCTGTACCCCGGCGCCCACCCTCCCTTTCAGTGCCATTAACCACTACACTACCAGCCCCTCTAAGAGCGTCACTTTCGACACCCTGCCCGTGCTGCGCGGCGAGCACAGCTCCTACTGCAGCTTCAACAACATCAGCCATCACGAGGGCTTCTACAAGGACGAGGAGCTCAACGACTCGGATTCAGAGACGTACTGAGGGACTGGGGGAGAAGAGATAAACGCATAAACACACACACTGTGTCTTAAAAATCACCCACCGCCAGCTTGGGAGGGCAGAAGAAGAGAAAAGCCCCCACAGGAGCCTTAAGAGTCCCCCCCCCCTACCACCACCACCACCACCACCACCCACCAGAGAGCATGAGAGGGAGGAGGTGCAGCAGGCTGGCCCACACTCATCCCGACCTCATCCAGCACCAGGTGTCCTTCCAGCTGATTCTGGACCTCAGATAAAACTGTACTTGTTGGGCAGACAGCGACCTTTGTATGGCAATAACATGCTGAAGAGGGATGGTAGCACTTCACAGAGAGCTAAACCGACAGGGACCAAAAGACATGGATGCATTTTAACCCACTTTTAACTGTAAATGAGACTGAAAATTTTTGAGTTTATCGGTGGGGGGAAGGGAAGGGAAGGGGAGAGGAGCCCGTTTTCATTTTTGAAATTTTTGTGAGGAGCTATTAAAGAGGTTGATATTCGCACACTACATTTGTCAGAATGCGCTTGTCCTTCAAGTCTGTAAGTCATACAGGGGGAAAATCATTTATTTTTTTGAGATCAAAATTTTAATACACCCATGTTCATGTCTTAATCTCCTTATCCTCTAGAAAAAAAAATCAGATTTTCTGACCTGAGTAATTTAAAAACATTTGATATGTGCACCAGGTTATTTTTAAGTTCATCAACCTTACCTTTGTATATTGACCTGTCCACATTGCGGTTTAGTCTTTCAAGAATAAATTATTTGTGTACTTTGGGTTCTTATTTATGTGTTCATTTTGTGCCTTCATTAGTTACTGAGAAAAGATGGGTTTGTAGAGGCAGCTGTGAAAGAACAGTGATGCACATTAGGTAAGTAATGAAACAATTGTGAGAAGCACTGATCCAATACTGAGGTATCTGAGGCTCAGCTTTGTGAGGAGAAACACTGTAAACCAATGATAGGTGAGCATTTGATTTTCTTGTGTTCTGAATGATATATATTTTTTTTTGCTCTTATATTAGTCAATGTTTGTTGACAGGTTTTGCTTGCTTTAACTTCAAAAAAAAAAGAAACCACTCAATCCCACCATGATTCAAAACTCCCTTTTCTCTCTGTTGAAAAATCCTTTTAACTGGAAATATGTACAATACATTTGCTAGCTTCATTAGAGTGGAAAAGATTTTTTCTTTTCTTTTCCTTGCTTTTTTTCTTGAAGAGGGATGAAACTAGCATGTATATAGAAATTATGACTGTGAATTCAAAGCTCCAATGAATTCTTTCAGTACTGAGATTGCTGTATATTTTATGAGTAATAAAGAAATGAGTTATTTAATAATGAACTTGAGTCTCTATGGGGTATTGCCTTTAGTTCTGTACATGCCACACGCGAAGCAGCTTGAGAATCCATTTTCACAGAAGACGTTTTGTCACAGTAGGAAAGTCACAGGTGTAAATAATAAAATGACTAATGGCTGTGTTCCATTTAGCTGTAACAGTTTCAGGGTCCTGGTGTTCATGCTGGCTCACTGTTACACTGTTTTTACACAGAGCAATAGTCAATTTCATTAGTTGCACCTGTGCTGCTGAATTCTTCTGAGTCACTGTCCTTCATGTTGTGGTAATGTTTTTCACAACCTATGATAAATGATGGACTGATCAGCCTTCCTCCAAAGCAGCAACAATCCAAACACTGTAATGGTTTAGGGCTACGATAAGTCGATTAATCAGTCGTTCAAAAGAAAATTCATCAAAGCAGCTTAAATAACTGTCATTTTTTTAAGTAAAAATGCAGTTTCTAAATTGTACATTTTCAGTTTCATTAGTCCTTTATGATAGTTATTGAATACTTAGGGGTCTTCTGTTGCAAGTTGCACAAAACTTCACCTTGCAGAAGTTGTGTGGGACATTATTTGATATATTTGGAATTTTTATAGATTGTGCAACTAATAAATTGAAAAACGAATCGTGAGTATGAATCAGTAACTAAAACAATCATTCGTTGCGGCTCTAATATGGTCATATGTATGGTCATGCAGCTGAACACCACCGCTGAAAATGGCAAGTCAAATCACGCACAAACTCTACATGTGTTTGCTTATCACCCTTCACCCAATTTCTACATTTTTGGCGATAGGCCTCTGGAACCAACTCACACGCCTTTAACACGGCTGCTTTGACTGATTCATAATCTAGGTTTTCCCCACAAACAGCCGAGTATGCCTCCTGGGCTCTCCCAGTGAGAACACACTGAAGCATAAGCACCCGGTCCGAATCAGGCCAATTCCTTGCATTTGCAACATGTTCAAAGAGGGTGAAAAAGGTATCAGGGTCCGGTTCATTAAATTTCTGACACGGCTCACCTTTATGTAGCACACCCTGGTCAAACAAAGACAACAAAACTACTTTTTTGAGTTCCTCTTTACGACACTTATCGGCAACAACAATATTATAATGATGAGCTGTTTCCACTAGCTGCTCCTTCTTGCAGCCCTTAACAAATGCTAATGTCGGTGACTCAAAGAAGTCAGCCAAGGAAGCCATTACCACCAACACTCATTCAGAAAATACAGTGATCACCGTCAAGCTGCATTGAGGCAAATACCAGCCTCTTGACAAGGAATATCTCCCCTCACTGCCTACCCCAAACTGGCTAAATCTCAACCCTAGTCTTCGTGTGATACTTGTGGTGGGTATTTACGCACTGCATTGCCGGCAATAACCATGCAGGCAACGACTCAGCCCGACAGCCCGGTAAAGCAACCATGAACTGGCTACCCACCTGCAGCAGCGGATGTGCCCCCGAGACAACTGCTCTCGCCACGTTCTCACCACACTATCCCCCCCAAAAAAACAAACGGACCCAATCCCTAAAGGAAAGTGCCCCACAGCCTGCTGGAGAATTCCTTGTCCAAAAGTGCATCTAGACGGTGACACTGAAAATCAATGGAGTCAGTAGTGTAAAGTGTGCATGAGTGAAAAGTGTGAGTATGCAGGTTTTGAGGGATGTAAAACAAAAGCAAAAGGCTAACTCAAAACAACATAATCAGACCAAACCAAACACATGGTGTGCCTGTGGGCAGAGAAAGGGAGAGAATGAGCAATTGATTGCAGTGGCTCAAATAGACTCTCCAACAGGGCCCAGGTGTGTTGAGCCACTCAAGACACCTGCAGACAGGAGGAGCAGACACACCCACAGGGTGTCACACATAAAGACAAGACACACCCAGAGGGTGTCACACATGGGGCATCACATGTGGTAACAGAATAAAGGTCAGAGTTGCACAACAACTAACTAAACGTGCTGATTCTCAGCACGTTTTCTTCAAATCTTGTAAAGAGTCAGATTATTTGAACAATTTTGACTTCTTACTTAAAATAAACGTGTAAACGAAATGTGTCGAGTACAGCTTTAAATGCAAGCGATCGGTGCAGTACTTTATGTCAGTGGTCCGGTCGACGATGCGTAGGGTGTTTATGTGAGGTCACACGCAGCGCCTCCCGTGATTGGCTCGCAAGTCGGAAGTGATAGCATCGGGGCGGGTTCAGGGGCAGATCGAGGATGGGAACAAACACGGTCCAGTGGCTTGTACCTGTAGTTAGTAGTTGAAACAGTTTCTGGCAGTTTGGCCTTAATCGTCGCTTTGCAGATACAGAACAGTGTCTCTGTAGAACCATGGACGAAGTGACTGGAGCGCAGCTGATTGCCGAGTCTCTAAAGGCTCAGGTATGAGCGTTTAAAACGCCTAAACATTACGAAGATGTTATGAAGTGTCTTACTTACACATGAACCCACCAGCTGTGTCTGTATTTGAACAATATAACTGTGCACGAAGAAGTGTGTCAGAGTTCATGTGCCGCGCTGTCAAGTTTAATAAACGTTTAATACCGTGAAATGCATTTTACTGCTATTTACAATCACACGTATTCATAAAGCTCGTATGTTTCAGTGTGGAGTTTGTTTAGAAGGATTTTTTCTCCCTGCAGAAAGTGGAGTACATGTTTGGGATAGTTGGTGTTCCTGTCATTGAAGTGGCCATGGCTGCTCAGGCTGCAGGGATCAAATATGTGGGAATGCGCAACGAACAAGCGGTAAAACTCTTATTATTCTGCTAGACAGCTGTTTGCTTACATACATTTTCAGCTGATCGTTTTACTGTATTCAAATAAAATCTGTCACACTACAGGCATGCTATGCAGCCTCTGCCATTGGATATCTTACTGGGAGGTAAGACATTGACTTGCTGAACACAATAATAACTGGGCGAGCCTGTGTCAGTTTTTTCTCATGCATGCTGTCTCCTGTCACCTGTGTTTGTCTTTATCCAGACCAGGTGCCTGCCTGGTGGTGTCTGGACCTGGACTCATTCACGCTCTGGGTGGAATGGCCAACGCTAACATGAACTGCTGGTATGACTTTTTTTAAAAAATTTTTTTTATATATATAGTTTTAACCATAGCACCCATAGACTATGACCATGTAGTTAAAAAAAAGTGCATGTTGCCTGTGCACAGGCCTGTGGTTGTTATTGGAGGATCCTCAGATCGAAACCAGGAAACGGCAGGAGCCTTTCAGGAGTTTCCTCAGGTAAAGCACGCCTTCACGTGGACTTTGCTGCCACTGCCACTTCACTGAATTGACACTGTCTTTAATTTATCGTTAGGTGGAGGCATGTCGCCTTTATAGCAAGTTCTCTGCCAGGCCCAGCAGTCTGGAAGCCATTCCCTCAGTGATAGAGAAGGTAACATCTCAGCCTGGTGTTACACTGTTTAAAGTTTAAAACATCTCAGTGATGTAACTAACAGGCTAAATTAAACATTTTATGCAGTTTAATGATATCAAAAAAAGAAGTGACTTAAAGTTTTATTGTTTGGTTGCTTGTAGGCAGTTCGCACAAGCATATATGGGCGTCCAGGGGCTTGTTACGTGGACATTGCAGGGGACATGGTCAATGCTAGAGTGGACAGGAGCAAAGTCAGGTTTGTTGTCATTTACAGTTTTTATAGATAGATTTTAACGAGTATTACGTATTATGTGGTTACTA
Source organism: Toxotes jaculatrix (assembly GCF_017976425.1). NCBI lineage: Eukaryota > Metazoa > Chordata > Actinopteri > Toxotidae > Toxotes > Toxotes jaculatrix. Next base: position 13,693,643 of record NC_054401.1, on the reverse strand, counting down.
GTGTAAAGTGAGAGAAATGTGTTTCTCCTGCAGAGTTGTCTCCTGTTGTCCACCTCCACCAGTGAGTCTGGCGGACCACGGTGCAATCACTGAGGCCGTCTCTGTCTTGAAAGCGGCTAAAAGACCCTTAGTCATCGTTGGCAAAGGTAACATGAAAAGACACATTTGCAGTATCTCTGGAATTTTTACAATGAATGAGTTAGAAGCCCAGACTTTCCTCCATTACTGCTGAAGCAGAGCATCATTAAATAAGTCATGATGACATGAGTGTTGTTGTGCTGTACAGGAGCAGCCTATGGTCGAGCGGAAAGTGCTCTTAGGGAGTTTGTGGAAATGAGCGGTTTGCCATTCCTGCCCACCCCCATGGGGAAAGGAGTGCTGCCTGATGATCACCCCAACTGTGTGGCTGCTGCTCGCTCAAGGTGAGACACTTGTTCACAGTAAGAACCTGCAGGAATCTAAAAAAAAAAAAATTGCATCAATACCTCAGCCAGAAAGTATGATTAGATATGGTTTTATATAATGTTAAAATCTGTTTCCGTTACTGATCAAATTTATATATAAAAAAAAGTTCTCTATGGGTTATATATTTAATTAGATTGTCCACAAAACATTACAGATTACACACCAGGTTTCTCTGCCACAATACTGTTTATTCACCACATACACTAAATACATATATTGAGTAAAGTTTTGTATAACATCATTGTACATGGTATTCAGTTTGTTTTTGATTGTCTCTTTCCATCTCGACTCCAATCTTGCCCCCACCTCCACTGTTTCGGTCACTAAGAGCTCTTCTCCAGGCTGATGTTGTGCTTCTGCTTGGAGCCAGACTCAACTGGATTCTGCATTTTGGTCTGCCACCTAGATTTGACCCCAATGTTAAAGTCATCCAGGTATGTAAATGAGCAAGTTCAATATGTCTGACTTTGAGACTTTCAAAAATAATATTAGAATATCTGACTGTATAAAATGATTTGCCAGTTCAGGATTGGTGCAAATACTTTTAATACTATTATTATGACAGTGTAGTTTATAGATTTCTTCATCCACGTCTCCTGCACTGTTTTCCATTGTTGCTGCAAATGTTGTGTTGTAATAATATAACACAATTGTGTCATCCATGCAGGTTGACCTTTGTGCTGAGGAGATGGGGAACAATGTGAGGCCTGCTGTTGCTCTCCTGGGAGACATCAGTGTTATTGTCACTCAGGTACATTAACTGCAATTCATTCAACACACATACTCTCAAGTCTTTGATGCGTCTCTCTCCTTGTGGTCTTTGTCCCAAGATCCTGATGTGCTTTAAAGATGTACAGTAAGAACACAGAAATGTCTTTGATTCTTTTTTTTTTTTTTTTGTCCTTCAGCTCCTGATGTGTGTCCGTAAAGATGTCTGGAAATATCCGTCTGACGCAGAGTGGTGGAGCACCCTCAAGGACAAAATTGCTGCTAATGCAAAAATATCAAAGGTGGGTTTAGACTCACTAATGAAAAGCTGATTATTATGTATTTCAGGTGATTCCATTTAGATGTAGTACATTGTATTGACATTATTTATTTAAATTCACAAGATTTTTGCCCTTTGTCTCTCCACAGACACTCGCTCTGCAGTCAGCATTGCCCATGAACTACTACACAGTGTTTCACCACGTCTCCCAGCTGCTGCCACGTGACTGCATCATTGTCAGCGAGGGGGCAAACACCATGGATGTAGGGCGCACTATGTTGAACAACCACCTACCTCGACACAGGCAAGACGGTCTGATTGGAGCAGAGGTTTAAGACACACTTCTCAGATGTCGCCTCAGTTCATTCTTTATGCCTTGAAACACAGCTGTACACAAAAATGCATATTCCATAGGGGAATTATCAGAAAGGAATGTGAAATCACAGAGGCTTTAAGGATCAAATTCAAAACACAGCAAATGTAAATTTCCACACTAAAAAAATACAAAATATAGCCACTGTTTACAAATGTTTAACTCTATTAGAGTGGTGTGATTTTACTCAAGTAAGCCTTAAAGTCTCTGCACATTTTTTTAAATGAGCTAATCCTGATGTGCAGGTTGGATGCTGGCACATTCGGAACAATGGGAGTAGGCCTCGGTTTTGCGATAGCCGCAGCCGCTGTGGAAAGGAGCGAGAATACAGGCCGAAGGGTCGTCTGTGTGGAAGGAGACAGCGCCTTTGGATTTTCTGGCATGGAGGTTGAAACTATGTGCAGGTAGGTTTGTTTCCTCCCTCTCTATGAAGAATATTTTATACAACTTGATTTCACGGTCTTCTTGTTTTTCTTAATAGGTATAACCTACCTGTGGTCATCATTGTGGTCAATAATAATGGCATATACAGCGGAGTGGATCCTGAGACGTGGAAAGAAATGGCAAAAATGGGAGATCTGACCTCAATGTGAGTCAAGTGATCATCATACAGTGTAATCACTGTGATGCTTTCCTTCATGTAATCAGCTGTGATGTAATGAAAGGTATCTTAAGTTGTCATCTTGCTTGTCAGAGCCCCTCCTGTTACCCTCCTGCCAGAGGCACGCTACGATGAGATTATGAAAGCGTTTGGAGGCCGAGGCTTCCTGGTGAGGACGGTGGAGGAGCTGCGCAGTGCCTTACAGCTTAGTCTGAGCGACTGGGAGAGACCGAGTCTCCTCAATGTGCTCATCGACCCTTCCTCCGACAGAAAACAGCAGGTATCTGTCAGCTGAGCAACACGGGTCAAAAATGAAAAAAATACCCTGGAGTTTTGTTGTGAAGCTGAATTTACATAGTTCATCTGAATTGCTTCTTCAGCTGTAATGACTGGCAAGAAGTCTATTCTGTGGAAATGCCACGCCCCCTGCTGGTTGAGGATGTAATTGAAGCTTCAATGCCCCTTTTCATCTGCTTGAAACTCTCAAATTATCGCTGCCTCCATCATGGTCATTGCCCCATTCAACTTGGCTGGGACTTTACCTGGCAAAGGTGAAATTAAACATGTTAATAAGGTCCGTTATGAGGTGGAACCTGCACAGGACAAATATTGAGGGTTTCCTGTCTGTCCAGAATACCCAGACACCGTTAATCTCAGTCAGGGTCAAGAACACGACATTAGTAATAACAGTTCTTAAATGCCGCATTTTATCCCCTTGCAGCCCAGTGGTCATGCAGACTTGACGACAGTGAGCACTTCAGACATGTCACATTATATTTGATCAAAGGCTGCAAGTTGGAAGGGGTGGACATTTGGATTCAGGCCCCTTTTCATTTTACGTGGAAGTAAAACAAATAGGTGTGCAATGACTTGAATGGCGTTGGCGCTCGCAGCTGCAAAGCCAAGAGTGATTAAAAGCAGCATCACAGCAACAAACAGCTCAGTGTTTACTTTTCTCTTGTCTCATCCTCACAGGGCTACGTGACTGACATGTCTTACTGAACAGTAATCCACACACTCCAGGTGCACCACAGAACTGTTGTATTCCATTCACAATCCCTCCACCTCACACCAACATGACCTTTCTATTTCAGGGTCCCCATAATTAGAAAGCATGGCCCTCTGTGTTTATGTTGAATGTATCCACGCAACCCTTCGCAGACATGTTTGAAGGCTGTATTGAGGACTGTATCCATGGTGCTGAACTCCATGGTTGTGCACTCTGTGGCCAGCAGAAAGACCTATTCTTTGTTCCTGCACAACTACATTTCTGAACTTGGAGGTTAAATTGATCCCAGCATTCATCAAGGCCACAAAAGGCCCTTGTAATGTAATGTAATGTAACCTGTAATGGCTCCATGGTTTGTGGAGGTCTGATATAATGCCGTGTTGTCTGTATTTGCAGGAGTTTCCTTGGCTCACACGCTCCAACTTATAGACCTGAAGAGAGATCTCCTCCTCCCTCCAGGACATTATCAGAACAGCAGCGACAGTTCTCCTCAGGAAAATCAAACTGCTCTTTTTGTTTTTTGTGATTGTTTCCATGAAATAACAGAATATTTTTATTGATTCTTACTACACAGTAGTGTTGAAATTTACTAAATATTACCGCAATAAAATTTTTTTACACATTACAAGGAACTTGATTTCTTTATGTCAGATCAGTCATTTTTTTCTCCTATACAGGGCTGCAACTATTAGTTTCTGAATTTAACTGACACAATTAATTTAGCCCTTAAATCCATAAAAACAGTGAAAATACCTTTACAGTTGCCCAAAGTGACATCAAACCTTCCAAAACCCAAAGATATTCAGTTTACAATGATATTAAAAGAATAAACTGCAGCAAATCTTCACATCTAAAAAGCAAGGACCTCAGACTATTTGGTTATTTTGGCCGGAAAATTACTAGTCTACTAGTTGTCGATAGTTGATCAATTTTCTTTCAATCAACTTATCGACTAATCAACAAATCATTTATGTAAGAGCAGAGTACTCCACTCTACTCCCACATAATAAATCTTGTAAGCAGAGCGACTGAACATATTGTATATGGTTTATTTAAAGCTGTCATCCAAATGGATCCAGTGCAAACGCAAATGCAAATGTTAGTAAAGTGAAAACATCATTTTACAGTCAACTTAGTGCTTAAATCCAGTTCTTTTCAAATGTATAAATTTGCATATGTATTTACATAAATTTATACACATTTATATGCCTTGTCATATTTACAGTGGGTACGGAAAGTATTCAGACCCCCTTAAATTTTTCACTCTGTTATATTGCAGCCATTTGCTAAAATCATTTATGTTCATTGTTTTCCTCAATGTACACACAGCACCCCATATTGACAGAGAAACACGAAATTGTTGAAATTTTTGCAGATTTATTAAAAAAGAAAAACTGAAATATCACACGGCCATAAGTATTCAGACACTTTGCTCAGTATTTAGTAGAAGCACCCTTTTGAGCTAATACAGCCATGAGTCTTTTTGGGACTGATGCAACAAGTTTTTCACATGAACTTGAACACAGAACTTTCTCCCATCTCCCGACTGCATCTCTGGAGCTCAGCCACAGTGATCTTTGGGTTCTTCTTTACCCCTCTCACCAAGGCTTCTCTCCCCCGATTGCTCAGTTTGGCCGGACGGACGGCTCTAGGAAGGGTTCTGGTCGTCCCAAACGTCTAACATTTTAGGATTATGGGGACCACTGTGCTCTTAGGAACTTTAAGTGCAAGTTTTAAGTGTAAGTGTAACCTTGGCCAGATCTGTGCCTTGCCACAATTCTGTCTCTGAGCTCTTCAGACACTTCCTTCCACCTCATGATTCTCATTTGCTCTGACATGCACTGTGAGCTATAAGGTCTTATATAGACAGGTGTGTGGCCTTCCTAATCAAGTCCAATCAGTATAATCAAACACAGCTGGACTCCAATGAAGGTGTAGAACCATCTCAGGGATGATCAGAAGAAATGGACAGCACCTGAGTTAAATATATGAGGGTCACAGCAAAGTGTCTGAATACTTATGGTCGTGTGATATTTCAGTTTTTCTTTTTTAATAAATCTGCAAAAATTTCAACAATTTTGTGTTTCTCTGTCAATATGGGGCGCTGTGTGTACATTAATGAGGAAAAATGAACAAATGATTTTAGCAAATGGCTGCAATATAACAAAGAGTGAAAAATTTCACTTTGAAAAGGGGGTCTGAATACTTTCCGTACCCACTGTAAGCACAAGGTTGTAGGGTTTCTATCAGCATTGACAATCTTCTGCAATATCTACATACCTTTAATTTTAATGCAGTGAACTTTTAGCAAAAAAATGTGAGTACATAGTGTGATTAGTTTTATTAGATGTTGGTGTGTTAGTTTACATCAAGGTGCATGAATAGAAAATGGAATAATTTTCATATCATTATAGCTGAAGTGCTCTTGAGAAGGATGTTGTCTCTATTCCAGGTTTTTTTTTTTTTCTTTTTTTTTAACAGCTTTCCCATCCCCCAAAGAGCCTTCTTGGAAATGCAGACACTTAATTTTGTGGGACAGACTAGGCAATAAAACCAATCTGTCCGGAACTAAATGGATACCATGATGCACGGTGGGATGCATTAAAAGATAAATAAATAAAAAAAAGCACAACAAATTCATACACACAGAAGATTGATACACTAAATGAAAGTTGTCACACGACGCACAAATGCACTTTTACACCTTAATGCTGAATCCTAATTAAATCTCTTGCAGAAAATCCCAGTGTGGGTTAGTCTGTGAGAAGTGAGAGGAGAGCAGACAACAAAAGGCACCCCCTGCAGTTGTAGAGATCGAATATTGGCACCCGAAGCAGCTGGCGGGCTGTCTCCTGTAATTTTAGCGCACACTGATGCGGAGGAAAGATTTAATGGGCATTGGTCGGCGTACCTCTGAGGGCGTAAAGGAGACAGAGCAGAGCGAGCAGAGAGGGAGAGGACAGTGAGGAGAGAGGCACAGAGAAAGGCAGCGTGTGAGGGCTGCTGTGGCTCAGAAATAAAGTCAAGCAACTGTCTAGAGCAGCATGACTCTTCTAACACTTGGATTGTATCTGCCACTGTGGTGCTGCTGTGGCCTGGCTCAGTCCTCTTTTCTGGATAGCTTTATTTCAGTCCCAGCAGGTAAGAGAATTGTAATCCTGAGACTGTATGTGTGTACATGTACGCGTGTGTGTGTACTGTACTGTACTGTACATACAGCATTATGCATGCTCTGGTAGTAGAGCTGTACATCATGGATACCAAATGTTAAGTTTTGGGATTCATTTGGGCTCATTATGTTAGTAAAATACACTTGTTTTTATTTTCTTGTTGTGCATGAGGTAGAGTGGAAATGCCTCTATAAATAGCGAGACCAGCTCCAGTCCTTCAGTGAGAGGCACAGCTTTAGGAACTCTGCTGGACGGGTGTCATGATTTGAGAGTTTGCACCTGTTTCCCTGTCACTTATGCTGCCCCTGCATGTTCTAACCTCTGTGATTTGTCCAGCTTTTACTGTATGTGTGGGAGATTTGTTGTGTCACGTTGTATGTACCTTAGTTGTCCCTGCATGTCCATGTGTCACGAGTTAAGCATGTAAGAGGTCAGGATTCACATTCAGTTGTACTGTTTGACATGATCTGGCTTCATCGCCCGAGTGTCTGACTGCATGATCACCTTGCACAGCTCTCAGATCCCAGGAACAGCAGAAGAGATTCAGCCCATGCTGTTTACTGAGTCCACCTCCACCCCCACTCTTTCCTCCACCCCCTTCGCTTTGGCGCCGCCACACTCATGTGAGTCAAAGTCATGTGACTTTCTATTGTGGAATATCTGACTATTAATATGTCCTTGGGTGAAATCGAGACTGCCCCACTCTTACTGCCTTTTGACCCTGAATCAGACAGTTTAAAAAACTCAGATGGTTTCAGAAGTTTCATGATGAAATTCAGGTTTTAAGTTCTTGGACAAACTTTGTAAAGTCAGTAAAAATCTGTTGATCCTCCTTTTTCTAATTGCCATTTTTCAAAATCTGTAAAAGAAATATAGTATCTTATTTATATTTTCCATTTTCACAGGATGAAGTCATTTCAAATAATGGTTCTCCCTGTCCCCAAGGCCCCCCTGGGCCTCCTGGTCCCCCTGGACCTCAGGTAGGACCCAGACTCTTCCCAAACATCACTATCCCAGCAGTAATAATGTACTGTAGATGTGGGACTTCACAATTCCAATACACATTGCACAATTTTACTTGATTAGGATTCACTGCCAGTTTAGCTAAATCTGACTGTCACTATTTCATGTTTGGGGTCTGCGTAGATTTGAGGTGTTAAGATTTGGTACCCCAGCAGCACATTACCCCTTATCTCCTCTCCAACGTGAGAGTTCCTGCAGAGCAGGGGATGGGGATTTCTCTGGCCCATGCAACACAGCAGCCCATTAACGTTCTACATTTAGCTGAGACACAAATAGCCTTTTTCCACCGCCTGCCAGTGCGCCACACATCATTCTCAGAAACTGTTTGAAGAGCTGTCTGCCTGGAAAGGCATACTGTGTCGCGTAAATTCCAGGCATTACCAACACAAGCATGTGTCCATGTGTTTGTGTACTCTGGTGATGAAAGATATAAAGACATTTTGGCTTAATAGGTTTTTGTAAAAAACCCAACCTCCTCCGCTGTTAGCCCAGCGTTTCATTAGTGAAAAACAGATTTGCCAAATGATTGTTAAAGCTTTTGCTGTGTTTGCCTTGCCCATCTCAGGCTGTTACAGCATCAGCTTGACTGCAGCAGCATTTCAGTATATCAAGAGAACCCACAAGGCACTTTTAAATCAATAGTGGCCACTCAGCCTTCAGCTAATTGAAACTGCAGCTGTGGGGGCTCCAGAAGCGGACATGACATTGTGGTGGGATATTGTGGACAATAAAAGTAATTTAGATGGCTATCTGTGGGATTTATAAGCACATGCTATGAATTTATTGTTTTTTAATGCTCATCAGGGTCCACCTGGATTACCTGGGGTAGGAGGGCCTAAGGGAGAAAAGGTGAGCAGTTTACTCCTCTAGCCTCATCTCATTTAAGTTGGTCATTATATGTTTTACAATCCACTCGTTATTTTGTAAGCCAAAATTGAATTGACTTGTTGCACATGAGTGAAAGATGCTTGCTGGGAGTATATTAAATGACTGCCGTCCTTGTCCCCCCCCCCTCCTCCACATCCTGTCGTCAGGGAGAAATTGGAAGACCTGGGCAAAAGGTGAGTCTCCATTAATCACTCCATATTCTCCGCTAAGTGGATTTACTCAAAAATGAGATATAGTGCCTCCGCCTGCTCGCTTGCTAGCTGTAACTCAGAGCACTGCCTGTGCCTGGTTGTGTGCATCAAGAAATTGTGTGCGAGTACAACCTTGACAGGAGACAGAACACACACACTGACAGGATGAGAGGGGTACAGAGCTGCTGAGACGGGCTCTTTTGATAGCAGAGGGAGTTAACACTCTCACAGAAGGGGGACATATTGCCTCCCTTTTGACCCCTCAAAGACATCCAGCATCGTGCCTCCCTGTCAGATGACCCTCCCCTCTCTATTAGAGAGGGGAGGGAGGATGAGCCCACACAGCCTTATTGAAAGCTCAGGACACAGGGTTTGATCACCGCAGGCAGAAGAGAAGTGACCTCCTCAACGATCAGTCGCTGTGGTTGAACAGTAAAAGCGGCCCGGTGGGAGAGCTTCACTGGCTGGTGGCCTGACCGAGCAGCTTTGCAGCACTGCGGTGCAATTTAGCTTAGTGCTTCAGCCAGGTCATAAATCATTTTATTTCCCACAAGCAGGGACTCCTGTTCTATATACAGCACATCATTTAATTAAAGAGAGCAATGTGACAGGGCTTGTTAAAGTCATTCTCCCCCTACATGTGCAGCAGCGTCTGATAAATACTATAGCAAGCAGGCTGCCAGCTTGTACAGCAAATCTAGGACGTAGATTTCTTCAAAGTAAACATGGCTAAATGGACCCTGATACTTCAGCTGCAGTTGCTTTATCAGGCTTTTATAAGGTATTTCTGTGTCTCACATCATGTGTTAAAATTGATGTCTTCTGTAAGGGTCGAACGGGTCCTCCTGGACTCCCTGGGAAGCAGGGACCAGCTGGATGGCCAGGACCAAGTGGGCCCAAAGTGAGTAAGTCAGACCTCATGACATAGATGATAAAACATAGGACATGACTTGAGACTAGTAAGTCCCGATATAAGGTAGTGTAGATGAGTGCAGTTTTGATTTGTGTACCCATTAGTGCAATGAAATAATCTGTTATGTAACCTTTTCCATATAGATGAAATAATAATTAAACCTAGTCTGTATTCTGTATTATGTCTTCTTTGGGGTGGGGTAATATTTGGGGCGCATGTCCGAAAAATGAAACCAATCCACATTTATTATTTATTATTCACTTATTCTTATTGTCTTCCTCTGTGTCAGGGTGAGAAAGGTGACTCGGGGCTGATGGGTTTGCCTGGAGCCAGAGGACCAATTGGGCCAAGGGTATGATCTACATATGACCTACACTGATGACAGTTGGGCGATCTCCTCTTTCACATTATTTAGTTTCATCTCAGATATTTTGTGTTTTTGATCTTTAGGGTTTACCTGGTTATAAAGGGGAAAAGGTATGTGACCATCTTATTAAATATAATTTAGTACATACACGTTTAAAGTTGTCGAATGGATTTCCTTTTACATTTAAAATATATTTTTTTGTATATATTTATTTAAAGTAGGTATTTTGCTTTATCAGGGTTCTCGAGGTGATCGTGGTGAGACTGGACTCAAAGGTGATAAGGTGAGCAGAGTGTATCAGTGGTGTCACTGCAAATGTTAAAGCAGCAGCTGTGTATATATACACTGCATAAATCTATCATGATATTATCATCTACTGTTCTGTGTCCACAGGGTGCAATGGGTTTCCCAGGGATGCTTGGACAGAAAGTGAGCAACACATTCAAGAATTTCTTACCCAGAACTCACAAGTTTCAAAACCTGACTGAACTGACTGAGTGCTGAGTTGATGTGATTTGTCGCACAGGGAGAAATGGGTCCAAAAGGAGAACCTGGAATCTCAGGAAACAGAGGACCCACTGGCCGACCAGGAAAGAGAGGCAAGCAGGTGAGGTGTTTGTGCCTCAATTTTTAGTGTGCGATGGGACATTTTGAACACAGGAAAGATGTTATCTTTTATAGAGATAATACAGTAAGAATGAAACTCGAAAGTGCACATTATAGAGACACTGTGAGAGCAGGAGAGACACTGAGCAAGTGTCTTAAGGGTTTGTGGGTGAATAGAGACACTGTGAGACATTCTGTAAAGAAATTATTTAATTCTGACCACCTTGTGTTTTGTTTTGATCGTGTCTCAGGGACTGAAAGGGGATTCAGGCAGTGTTGGTCCTATGGGACCTGCAGGCCCACAGGGACCTCAAGGCCACCCTGGTCCTCCTGGTTCCCCTGCCACAGGTGAGACCTTTTACCTTTTCAGGGCATGAACGTACATCCTTTTTTAAAGGGACTGGTTTGCATGTGGCTCTGCACCTTCTCTGTTCTCTGAGAGTGTGTGAAAAGCTGTGCTGCCAATGAGAGGCGAAGAAAACATCCCCATCAGCAAAAGGAAGCACACTCTAGACCAGTGTGCGAGGTAACACCGGTAGTCTTATTTAGCACCAGAGAAATCTAATCTCCCGAAGTGAAACAAGATGCTCTCTTCATGACATCATGTGGCCAAAATGGATTCACAGATGGCGAGCCTCCCTGCAGTTTTACAAATATTATGTCACCACATAATTAAAGTGACATTTGTTATCTTGATCAGGTTTCTTTGTGAATTAAATTGATTGTGTTTGCCTCTTGATAGATGAATCAAAGGTACTGCGTGTTCTTTCACACACTACATTCATGCAACAACACTTCCTCTTTAGCCCCCTGAGCCTCCAGCGTTCTGGTACTTGGCAGCAAACATGTAGCCTGTGGTTGCTTTTTACTTCTGGGAGCCTTTGTATACAATAATGATTTTATTCTTTCTCTCCGCCAATGTTTAGGTCTTTACATGGTTGGAACAAAGGGTGCACGAGGCCCTCCGGGGCCTCCTGGAAAGTGTAGCTGCAGCTCTCTCAGCAGTTCACCATTTGATGATCATTCTTCCAGAGGAAACTATCCCAGAGTACCAGCGGTGAGAATAAATAAGGATGTCTAGCAAAATCTACAGTCAAGCCCAAAATTATTCATACCCCTGGCAAATTTTGACTTAAAGTTACTTTTATTCGACCAGCAAATGTTTCCTTGATTGGAAATGACACAGGCATCTCCCAGAAGATAATACGACGATGTACAAGAGGCATCATTGTGGAAAAAAATCTCAATAATCAATAGATAAGCCTTTATTGGCTATTACAGCAATCAAATGCTTCCTATAATTGCTGACCAGCTTTTTTGCATGTCTCCACTGGTATTTTTGCCCATTCATCTTCGGTCTCCTTGCCATCACCCTGATCTTTAGCTCCCTCCATAGATTCTCAATTGGATTCAAGTCAGGACTTTGTCTGAGCCACTGCAAAACGTTAATGTTTTTGTCGGCTAACCATTTCTTCACCACTTTTGCTGTGCGTTTTGGGTCGTTGTCGTGCTAAAATGTCCACTGGTGCCCAAGGTCAAGTTCCTCTGCAGACTGCTTGATGTTGTTGTTGAGAATCTTGATGTATTGCTCTTTTTTCATGGTTTCTTTTACTGTGATTAGGTTCCCTTGTCCATTGGCTGAAAAAACACCCCCACAGCATTAGGTTCCCACCACCATGTTTGACAGTGGGGATGGTGTTCTTAGGGTTGAAGGCTTCTCCTTTTTTAAGCCAAATGAAGGCTACATCATTGTGGCCAAACAATTCAATTTTTGTTTCATCTAACCATAAATCAGAAGACCATAAATCTTCCTTCCAGATGTGCTTTTGCAAAGGCCAATAGGGCTTTTGTGTGCCTTATCTGGAGAAGTGGTGTCCTCCTTGGTCTGCGTCCATGGAACCCAGCAGTGTGCAGTGTCTGTTGGACTGTCTGCCTTGAGATGTTGCCACCAGCAGAGCCCAGATTCACCAGGATGGCCTTGGTGGTGATCCTTGGATTCTTTTTTACCTTTTACCTTTTTTACCTTGTCTCACTATCCTCCTGGCCAACACAGGTGTCACTTTTGGCTTCCAACCACGTCCTCTGAGATTTTCCACAGTGGGATCGTCTTGTATTTTTTAATAATACTTCGCACTGTGGCCACTGGAACTTGAAAACATTTAGATATGACCTTATAGCCCTTTCCTGACTTGTGAGCAGCCAAAATGCGCAGCCGCAGGTCCTTAGTGAGCTCCTTTGTCTTAGCCATGACTGTCCACAAACCAACTGCAGAGAGCTGCTGTTCTTCATCTGTTGATTAAAACAGCTGTTCCCAATGAATCAGGGCAATTAGGAAGCTTTAGAACAGCTTGGACTATTTGGAATGGTATAGAGCTTTGGATTTTCCCATAGACTGTGACAGTTTTTTTCCACAATGATGCCTCTTGTACGTCATCATATTATCTTTTGGGAGACGCCTGTGTCATTTCCAATCAAGAAAAAACTTGATGGTTGAATAAAAGTAACTTTAAGTCAAAATTTGCCAGTGGTATGAATAATTTCGGGCTTGTATATATTGTATGTGTTAATAAAGCCTGTTATTATTCAACTAGATGTTATTTTCACATATAAAATTTTAGAAATCTTTGGGTTATTTGGTTTTTAATAAGTTTTGAGTTCATTATTTAAAGATAAAAGGTACTAAAAGATAAAAGTACACCTAGTGGAGAGATAGACATTGCTTTGAGACACATATTAACAGCCAGGACATAAAATTTTGATGCTCAGTATTTCCAAATTGCACTCTAATGGGATTCAACCTTATGATTCAAAATGCACTAAATACTGAAATCATTGCAGCAGATTTTCTCTCTTTGCCTTCTACTCAGATATTCGTTGTAAGCAATGAGGAAGAACTGGAGCGCCTTCACACCGATAATGCACTTGCATTCCGCAAAGACCAGAGATCTCTCTATTTCAAAGACATTGATGGTTGGCTGCCAATCCAGGTATCACAAAATCTGATTTTAACTTTATTTTTTTAATATTATTATTTTTTTTTTTTCACAGTCAAATTTTTCCTTCTTTTTTTAAACTCTGTTTCTTAAACTTTGTTAAAGACTTTTCCATTCCAGCTGACACCGTTCCAGTCCATGGAAAACGCACCTGATGATGAAGGTTACTGTGGTGACGGGATAGTGCAGATTTCCAGCGGCGAAGAGTGTGATGACAGGAATAGAGTCGTCACTGACGGCTGCGTCAGTAAGTCATGCGTCCATGTTAGGTGGTCTTCGATAGCCCCTTAGTTGTACTTTGCTGTGCACATATAACATGACCCCTCCACCTCTGCTGTCTCCCCTTACCACAGAGTGTAAACATGCCTACTGTGGAGATGGATATCGCTATGAGGGGGCCGAGGAGTGTGATGGAAAAGACTTCGGATACCAGACATGTAATTCATATCTTCCAGGGTAAGCTCAGTAAACAACTATTTGTGGACAAAGCTCTTTGCCGCATCAAAAGACAAGTGTTTTGTTGACATGTAAAACTGAGCTAAGGTTCTCCCTCCTCTTATTTGCAGGTCATATGGTCACCTCAAGTGCACACCATACTGCGTTATTGACTCCACAAACTGCAAGTACTTCACTTGAGGAGGAAGCTGGGCAGTGCAGCGGGATTCTCTGTGTGTTTTTTGCTTGACACTAAACAGGAATATTTTCATGCAAAAAAACAAAGAACAATAATGCTCCAAGCAAGAGACTCTGAAGGAAGAGGAAGCCAATGATTCTATGACGAAAGCAAAACAAAACTTACATCTATATATATATACATCTATAACTCCTCCGTATTGCTGCTGAGATGCCACGTAGCTCCCCCGGAGATATAAATTCGATCAGGGGAGGCGAAAGCCTTTAACCCACACATAGGAAATGCACAGGACAACTGCAATCTGTCTTAACAAGCAGGACTTAAGACGGGCCTCCTCACACCGCCTGATTGGACCCCAAACAGCTTCTGGATGCAACAGTTGTGTGACAGCCGTGCAGAGACTTAATTAAGTGCCAGAAGGAGATGTTACAGAGGAGCAGTAGCTGGGCCTGAGTCATATTAATCTTGACCCAGTTACTGTTGAGAAAGAGAGGCAGTAGGACATCCAGAGCCATGACCCCAGGTATTCTACTGCAGCGTGAGTGACCGTGCACAGCATTTGCATGAGGCTGGGATTACTAAGACCATGACAGCAGCTGTCGCTATCCAAGCATGTAACCATAATCAGTTTATCTGTTATTGCCACAACACGGTTTGTACTGTATACTCTCAATATCACATCATCAATTTCAGTCATAAAGGTAAAACCAGGCATATAGTATTATCAGTATGTATGGTTAGAGATGGAGATACAAGTGGATACGGTGCATGAATTATGCACTTGTAATATTTCAGTGAGACTGTTATACCAGGAGGCTGCACTTAGAAGTCTCCCAGCTCCTGGGAAACTTCAGAGGCTGACTGGACGTTATTACCTTGTGATGGTACCGTACTTGACAGGGACATCCAGAGTCTGGACAAGGTTTCATAAATTCAAAAACTTCTCAGGAACCAACAGGCAATGTAGCTCCACACAGCACCTTTCACAGGCATCCTCCACTAACTCTCTTTGTAAATCAAAAGACAGTGACTGTACGCTCAGGCACACAGGTAACTCAAATGAGAGCTTTAAATGGGTCGACAGAGTGCAGTCCTGTAGGTACGACGGAGTTCCTTCCCTGTGCTTCAACGAGAAATGAAATACACTGTATGTGAAGGCTTGAAACTGTTATGTTCTTAATTTTCTCACTGCACAGGAAAGGCTGGAATAGTCTGTAGCTGCTAAAGGGAGAGGAATTTCAATTCCAGTCTGTTCTATGGTCATTACTGTATTTACTCTAATACCTCTTTATCCAGTCTTTCTGTCTTACAGTATATACAGCAACAGAGAAACTCAACAGTAAACTTAACAGTGTAGATGTAGTCCGCTGTGTGCTGGGCACCAATGGTGAAAAATGACTTTGCCGATATAAGCTGACATTTTCCACAAGCTACTGTATGACTCGCAGTGCCAAGGGAGACCTTTTCTCAGCCATACTTAGACGTAGTCGGGTGTTATAAAACGACTCTTCAGTAAAAGCAATCGAAAGATAAAGACTGTTACTATATCGTGTCTGCATGCTTGTGATACCGTGCTAATAATTGTGAAACGCTTACACTTTGTCAAACACTGTTTTGTAAATCACTGCATTCATCAGCATAGCAGGTGTCTTAAGAGATGTCAGTCTTGCTCTGGCCAGAGTGTAGCTATGTATGTATGTATGTATGACAATCTTTATATGATAGTGATGAATTGTGCCATGCACAAAGCTCAAGTACCGTTTAGGAACCACGTTGAATGTCGTGCCTGTGGCTTGTGCTGCTGTGCTGTATCCTGTACTGTGTATGCACAACAATGTTGAACCATAACATGCATGTGGTAATGTACTGTAAGGCTTTATGAAATATATTCACTGTGACTGGGATAGTGAAGGTTCATTTTGTTTCATTCTTCTGATATGATTTATACAGTAGTTGTGGACAGTTTTCAAAAGGACTGAAAATAAAATGGGAATTTAAATCATTCGCTCTGTCTTACACATGCATCTTTGAAGTCTGGTCAGGGGTTTGTCAGCAGCTTTGCTTCCTGTCTGCTGTGAGAAAGAGGTGACAGTGATTGGGAGCAGTGCAAAAAGCCAACAGGCAGTGACAGAGATGCTATTGACGTTCCCTCAGCGCAGAGCTCTCACTGTAAAAAAAAACAAAAAACAGATATCTATCAAGTGGTAAAAAAGAGGGTGTCAGCAGGTCCTTGCAAAGTGCTGTGTTGGACTAAATAGTAAACAGAGAGTGAACTCCAACACCGCAATTGGTTTTTAGCTTGTGTTTCTGTCTCGATGAAGCCCCTCAGAGCTCAGTCCGTGCCTGGAGATGAGGCTCAGTGACACAGGTTTGGGGACGGGCAGCCAGCCAGAGTTTCAGCAGAGATGTTTGAGGCTCGATGCGACCACGTAACTCTATTAGCATGCCGTATTTCTTTGCTAAATCACATCAGGACAATTTGTCTGCTGAGATGTCTGAGTAAAAGCTTGCCTTGGTGTATTTATCCCATCATATGCATTTCCTTAACCAGGTCAATCAGATTTGTACCACAGATGTCTCTGTGCAGCACTAAATGTCGCTGGAGATGCAGTGGGCAACCTGATTCCTAATGAAAAGATCTGCTTTGCACACAGAAGAATCTATAGAAGTTTTCTATTGATTCATTTATGAACCAGTAAGCTATATATGATAAGATAAGACACTGTTCACAGAGTTAAAGTTGTAGGAAGCTGGCTCTATTTTGAGCTTTCACTGGCATTAAGTTAATGAGGTGAAATCAAACACTTTTTCCAACAAAGGGGTTATTTTAGTGCAGGTTGGCTGGTGTAGCATTACAGCTGTGGCACAAGCGTTGATGCAAAGGAGGCCACAGGGACAGGAAGCAGGCAGGGACCCAGCTGTTGGCCCAAGCCAAGTGAAAATCCCTGACCTATAGGCAGGAATTGCTGGCATGCAGGGTGCTGTGGTCCTGGCAGAGGACATACTATTGCTGCACATGCAAAACACTAATTTTACACACACAGAAAGATATGCAAAGGTGATTTAAAACTCTCTGCCACTGCAGATTTACTATCTATTGCTTACTCTTTGATTTGTTTGTCACAAAGCTCAAATACCTTGACAAGTAAAAATGTCAAGGAGTGAATGGCAGAACATTGCCTAATAAACAGAAACATGGTTGTTCTACCTCTGGGCTCCTGTTTGACCCAGAATATGAGACATCATATTTGACTGGAAGAAAATTTGACACACACTAAGACAACTTTATTTATTATTTATTAAGTATAAATCAAATAGCATCTTCTATACATTCATAGAAAAAAAAATCAAATGTTTACTATTACAATAGCATATTTTCAGGATTAGCATCAGACCATATCTGCATCAGGAAATTGGCCTATTGCACATCTGAGATGTAAACCTGCTGCAAATGACTTATTTGTGGTACAATAGTTTTTACTGTATGCATTCCTGAAAAGTCTAAAGAAAAGTCTGAGTAAAGTTAAAAATACTATGGGGCGTGTCTCGGTAAAAAAAAGCCCTATGAGGATGTTCCTGCTTTGTTCAAATGGCTCAGTTAATCTATGGCCACACTTTAACCTGGCCAGGAGGTGTCTTACCACTCTTTTTTTTTTCCTTTGTATTTTTGAATTGACATCATAAAGTATTAAGTACAGCTGGTAACAACACTCAAGTACATGTAGAACTCTGCATGGTTGAGATGGAGGACAAAAAAAAATGAACGCTGGAATCTGTAAAGCAGACTTGCTGAAGGTTAAGGAGAAGCAATGTATTTTAACTCACACTATCTATCCCCTTTATGATTATTAATTTACTTGGTTAATTCAAGGCCTTGGCCTATGTTCAGTTTCCATTGGCACCTATGTTACTTAATACATAAAACCATGCAATCACTAAACATGCTCTAGGAATACAAATGCCCATACATTCACACAAAAGCCAGACTGAAATGATCCCCATGACATTAATGTGAACGTTATAACTTAAGACATAATAAATAGACACTGAGAAAATGCATAGGTTTGTGCAGAGGATGTCCACATAAATATTCAGCAGTTATCAGGACATTAACAGATACACTGTATGATTCCATTTTCGTGTGTTGTGGTACTGTAGGCAGCGGAGGCTAAAGCCATTCACATGACAGTTCCTTTTTGGTCCCATGGAAAGTCTCCAGAGCGACAGCTCGTAAAGTAATGTCAGCCGTGTAAAACAAATTAACACATTGTCAAACTGCGGGTTTCAGATTAAAATTTCAGGGAAAAGAAAAAAAAATTATTGAAAAATATTGATTCATTTCCACTAAAACGTCAACAGTCAGTGCAAGAAAAATGTTTATCTAATACACTCAAAGTCAGCCCAGTATGTTATTCCATCACATACTTAAGGCATATGTTGGGCATCGTAACAATCTGACATTGTTTTTTAGTGCTTTTTGTTGGTTTCAAGTATCACCTCGTTTCACGAATCCGATGAAACAGGACAATCTTGATTTAAAAATTTCTCTGCATTCTTATCAGTTCAAGGAGAAGAAGGATCTTCAGGGAAGTAGAGCCAAAGACCTTGTGGTTATGTACCTTAAAACACGTACAGTACATAAACAGCCACAATACAGCGACAAAATGTGCACCAGAAACAAATGTCACCATGAGTAATTATGGTTGGAGTCTGCATAACAGGGCTTAATACCCCTACACTGTCACAGGTCTTCTGAACAAGACCTGGAATCTACATTTCATCACACCATAATGTCTTCATTGTTTATACTTGCTTTGCCTCTAGTGGGCTTCTACAGACATTAATACCTTCTTCAAACCTAGACCCTCTACTCTCGTAGAGTTTAAGAACCACTGGAAACACCTCACACCGACATGGGACACGCTCACATTATTTTGTACACTAGATACACTTGGCATCTGGCACCTTCCTTCAGCAGTTAGACACTACTCTGCCCTCTGCGCTCAGGTTCTGTCCTTCCTTGAACTCGAATCATCTCTTTGTTCCATGTTTCACACTACCTCATCAGACTCCAGGTTGTATTCTTCATATAGGGCATCCAGGATGGCCAGCTGTTTCTCCATGGCCGGGAGGTACACGTCCAGGTCCCTGTGCATGCCGCTGGTGAAGCCGCTCTTCAGCTCGTCGCCCTCACTTGACACTAAGGCAGCGGTGAAACTTTGATAAGACGGGGCAGCTCTCAGGGCCAACTGGGGAAAAGACCAGGGGAAAAAAATTAGAGGAGTCACACTCTAAGCAGGGACAAACATCAGAGGAGATGAAAGATAAACAGTAAAAGCAACATGTGAGAAAACAGTGGGGTAAGTGAGGGAAACCTACAGCAAACACTCCTCGCACAACCCATCCATGGTACTGTCGAAGGGTCTTTCCATAGGCGTTATCTGGGTGAAAGAAGACTTACACAATGAGGAAACTTGACAGTGAACAGGCATTAAATTTCATGCGTTTGCGTATGTCCGACTTGGCTCACTTAGTGCTCCCTGGATGTCTTGTTCTCCTGCGTTGACCTCTGAAAGAAACTCTTTGAGGAACTTTAGGCCTCGTCTGAGCCACAGCAGAGCCTCGGTGGCTGAGTTGCGCACCTGGGTGACATCTGTCTGGACTTCATGCAGCACAATAGACTGTAGTGTGGGGAAGCTGTGAGGGTCCGACATCAGCTTCTGGTGTATTTTCTAGAGCGTCACGAGACAAAGTAATATAGTGACATAAAAGTGAAAGATTAAATTTTCCATTATTAGTAATGAGTCTGATTGCTAATTAAAGATAAACCAGATGGGACCACACAATATTGTTTAAAAAAAACAAAAAAACAAAAAAAAAACAAAACAAAAACATCCCTCCCTGTTGACCTATTGCATGGTACATCGTAAGTGACTTACGCTGATTGGTGAAGTTTGTCACAATATGTTCTGCACAATAGAGCAGCTTTTATTGAATGGCTTTATAATTGCTTATTTTTTTGATCAGTAAATTGATTAATTATAAAAAATGTGTGAACTTACCTTTATATTTCCAACAAAATCCATTTTAACTGGTGCAAAGACAGTGGACCCCAGTTTGTCTGAGAAAAGAGAGTCTATGATCATTTCTTGCATTTGTTGCTTCTGAACTACAGATTCTCAATTTTTATGTGCTATTTAAAAAGTGCATGATGTTATGACTTTAACAGAAGTTTTAAAACCTAAAGAGGACTGTTATTATTCAAGAGACATCTTGTTATGATTAATTCAACATTTTGACAGAACAGTTAGATCTCACCTCACTCTCTGTATATTCAGGACCAGCGCAGATGTTGGTTATTAGAAAACATAGACTAACACTACCCTGGCCTTCTTACAACTGAACATTGTTGTTCAAGAATAACTGCAAATCTCTAACGCCAAATAATTCTTGATAACCAACAACCCGACCTCTCCCCCTAAATATTAGGACAAGTTTTTTCATGTCCTGCACTTCTTTATACTGTTACTGTGAGTGACCACCATTATCTCTATGTTGTACACCCGGACAAAGACACACACAGCTACAAGAACGCATAAGAGCTGATTGCAATGATAAACCTCGTCATGCGACTGATTGTTAAACTACAAAGAATAAATAAAGCTACGGAAAGACATACAGTGGCAGAAGGAAATAATGAGGGCACGACAGAAATGAATGGATGAATCCAAGAAAGAAAAGCTGCAGCTTCATTGATTATAGACCATGTGAAAGACAGAGCATGCACACACAACAGTAAAAAGAAGTAGTTTTTCTTAAGATTATAAAGGATCAAATAATCACAGATGTAAATGGGCATCATGAGAAAGAGGAAGTGTTGCAGATTGAAATGAGAAGAGACTGAAAGTGATCGGCCTACCTAATACAGGCACTATTGCATAGCATGAGTCCAAAAACTCTTGTGTAGGGATACCATTGTCGTCGTCCAGTCTTATATCACTAAATCTAAAAAAAAAAGTAGAACAGATTCAAACAAGAGAATATATTAGAGGTATGTATGCCATTTCAATTTTTATTTGATCAAATCAAACAGAAAAAGAAAAGGGTACAAACGTCAAAACCAAGCCAGAGAAATGATCCACACAGTGTCATGCAATCCTATGCCTGACAATACCTGAGACTAGTCTGCTACCTCGTCTACAACTTCAGAGCTGTTTGTTTTTAATGTCTTAAACTGCCCCAATGTTAAAAGACAAACTACAAAAATACATATATTGTAATTAGTAGTTGTAGGAGCCATGAATGTATTACGTATTTTTTCTATTAGTAATAAAGTTAAGAGATATTGTTTGTTTTTTCATGGTTATATATTAGTTGATATCACCTGTTGGTCTTTTTTTTGTTTGAGAGAGAGAGAGAGAGAGCGGGTGGGACACCGTATTTTTTGTTGACGGCTAATTTTCTTTGATCACTGAGATTATTTTGGTTTTATTTTAGAGCACGTTATTATGAGTTGATTATCTTTTGTTTGTTAATAAACTGTTAAATTTAGGTTCGAAGTCTCAGTGGATTTTTTTTTGTAGCGCGTCAGACAATTGGGCCCATCCTTCTGTCTCTCAGTGACTCTGAGGACTGCGAAGTCGCTACAGTAGTTGAATACTGGATAAATGAGGCAATGATTTTCCTTCATTATAAAAATGTTCACCTCAAAACCTAATATCACACAAATGACCATTCACACTAATCAGTTGCTCAGTAACACTCTTCCAGGTCTTAAAAAAAACAAAAACAAAGTAAAATGTTTGAAATACAGAGTGAAATGTTAAAAAAAAAAAATTTTACAAACCCAAATATCAGACAAGGGCCCCTCTGTGTCATGTGATCAAGAGAGAACACACTAATATAAAACACTTATTTTAGTTAAAACTTCCCAAACCTGTTATTAATTTATTCTGTGCAACACTGTAATACAGTTAATATATTTCCACAAACTGTGCAGTTCAGTCAAAAGATGCAGCACAAGTGCAGTGCCTCAAAGACAAAAGTACTACATATAGCTTAAACTGGTTTATCCTAATACTGTAATAGTGAACTATCACAGACGATCATAGTAACTTTTCATACAGTAACTAGTGTGTCCTAAAGGATGTGACCTTCCTGAGTAGCATTTTCATACCTGTGACCCATTGTGCTGAAGAAAGTTTCCACGTGCTCTGTGTCTTCGGGCTCTGATGAAGCTCTGGAAGTCTCGTTTTCAAGTTGAGGCTCGTCTGTAGCAGCCTCCCGTTGAATCTGCGGCTGGACAGCGTTCGCGTCCTCATTGTTGTCGTCGTGCTCTTGACTTTGGTCCACTTTGTGCTTCTGCTCTTGTGTTGCCCCCTTCTGATCATCAGCTTCATTTTCCTCACCCCCCTCTGCTGGTTGGTCATAGTGCTCAATCTCTGAGGTATTCTGAGTAGTGTATAGAGTAGGATCAACTCGCTCCTCGTGGACTGAGCTGTTGGCGCTGCTTGCTTCAGTGTCTGTATGTGACAGTAGACAAACAGATACATAAAATCTATGTTACCACACAACAGGATTGAAAACAAACATGCATACACATATGGTTTCAGTCAAGATGTCTTTCAAAGCAAGTCTAAACCCCAGTTTTCATCAGACTGGGTGTAGCAAATTGCGAAAGGGGCACTTGGTCAACTTGCACAACCATCACATACAATTATTCTCTTTAACAACTGGCAGCAAACACCAACACAAAGCTCACACTCATCCTTCATTCAGTACTTCAGTAAGTTTCAGTAGTATGACAAACTTAAAAGACATGCTCCACACTAAACTTTGTATGGAGTGCAAGTACTGCAGCACTGACCTCTGTGGGTTAAAAGGTTCAAGTGTGTCACCCAACATCACAGCTGGGTGTGGCAAGGTGTGACTGGTTTCAGTTGTGACAACACCCAGCTGTGATTTAGCCTTGCCCTTTGTGAAGTGCTGTACTGTGAAGGGTAAAGGTAAAGAAAGCAGCAACGACAAGATGACAGCACCAAGAGATTTTTAGCCTTGGTGTACTTTAGAAGTGCAAAGTCTTTTTGATTTGGGGGTTTTACCCCCTATGGAAAAAAAATCATAATTCACTGCTAAATTTAAATACTATCTAATTAATACTGAACTATCAAACAATTAAGCTAAAATAATCTGTCTACACAAATATTAAATTTGATTTGATTGACCAATTCCTAATTCCTATATAGTGCTACTTTACATTAAAAACCTCATATTTACTAAAGGAAATCACTACAGGCCACCCCATAAATAAACTTACAAATAGCAAATTTCAATACATTGTATGTTTTTTTAATTTATTAATTTTAAATATTGTATTTTGTTATCACAGTGAGGTTGTATAGGTATTACTGGCAAGCCAATAATAATGAACTGAAAAAGACTGATCTTATTTTCCATCACTGGCAGTAGCCTCCCATGTGTAAAGGCTTTGTTATTGCTAAGGGAAATACAATAACGTAACTGGGCATCCATCATCGTCTGCTCACTAAAAGTCAATAATCTATCCACATCCTTTCAGATGATGTACACACAACAACCAGACCTCTGTGCTGTGCGGTCGTTACTTTACGGAATGCAGTAATGGCTTACAGTTCAGGGAGCTCTGCAGCAGGTAAAGTGAGTGGGGCTGGGATACCTGTTTTACCTGATAGGGAAGGGTGCTGTTCTGGTCTATCTGATTCATCTGGTCCCTCTGCTGCAGAGTCAAGGCTCCGGTCGTCGTGTGCAATTGCTTCTCCTGAGGTTTCAGCCAAATCGCTCCATCTGGAATGAATTTGAGTGCACTGTGTTAATGTTGTTTTAGTCTTTTGAGCATATATATAATTATCAGTTGTGCCTATTGTGACACAGAAATGAAATAGAAATTAGGTGTTTGAAAGTATTTAATAGAGTATCATATTTGTGCCTCAATTTATTGAGGCACTGTGTCATAACATAAGAAAAACAACCTACTGTTCTCCAAGGTTCTGATTTAGATGATTGACAGGTTTAATCTGTTGGGGAGGAAAAGACATACAGGGATTACATGTTTATTTTTGCGAACCATCCAAAACTAATTATATTAGATTGTTATTTTTATGACTGGTCACAGTGTTGTTGAGAAAAATGTACCTTTTGGGGTTTTATGGCTGCTACTGGGGGAGATCCTGGTGGACTCTGTGTTGCCATATCCGAACTAAAAGTACGATTTGCTATCTGCATGCATTCCTCTAGTGTCTTCAGGAAAGTGGTGCATGTTGACTTCACCATGTTTCCAGTGTCTATGCCTGTCTGAGAGAAACACACAAACATACACATTAGCAAACACTGCCAAATATCCCAACACTAAAGTAAATGTCCTGACAGGTAAGTACAGTGCCTATAAAAATGTATTCACCCCCTTGGACTGATTTATGCTTTTCAATAACCTTTTCTCAAAGTTGCTTGGCATGTTCTTTTGTCTTCATGGTGTAACTGTAGCCAGGAATACTGATAAACCAGTGGCTGGACCTTCCAGACACAGGTGTTGTTATACTACAATCACTTGAGACACACTCACTGCACTCAGGTGATCTCCATTTTACTAATTGTGAGACTACTAGTACCAATTGCCTGTATCTCTATTGAATTAGCTCAGCCACTTTGAAGGGGTGACTATTTATGCACTTATTTCACCTTATCACTTATTTTATCATGTATTTTTAATATTAGTTTCCACTTTGACAATTTTTTATGTAAATTACTGTCAAAATAGCCAAATTATATGGACCATGATCCCATTTATAAAAACAATTAAAGGATAAAACATCCAATATTTTTTATAGTCACTGTATGTTGTTTGGTTACAGCATGCAAACAAAATCTACTCAAATCTATAAAACAAAAGATTTTTTTAAATTATTTGTGGTAACATTTGTTGTTTGCCTGGTATATTAACAAGCATAGGCACACAGCAATTTGATGTCTTGCTAGTTGCAAATGGGCAACCCTATACTGAAGTTTCACACCAACCGCAGCATCTCTTATTTCATCAGCTCATCCGAACCTTAAACTTACCTCCGCTGTGTCTCCTTGCTCATCATTCTCCTTGATCTTGTTTACTTGTTGGAGAAGAAGGTCACAGTACAATCTGAGTTCTGACATCTTAGTTTTCAGGGCCTCTGTGTTCTCCTGGAGCTCTGTAATAATAAAAGCAAAATAACCAACATTTGGGAATTTACAATACTTTAACAACAACTTATAGCTGTGTATAAGCACAGCCTGTACACAGCCTGTATGTCAGATTTGGATGTTATGGCATCCTAATACCTTTTTCTCTCTTTGTTCGGTTGTCTGTCAGGCAAGCTTTGGCTGTTCCCAATGCCACCAGCCATTTCTGCCTTTCTGCTGCATTGATGGCTCTGAGG
Organism: Toxotes jaculatrix; assembly: GCF_017976425.1. Taxonomy (NCBI): domain Eukaryota; kingdom Metazoa; phylum Chordata; class Actinopteri; family Toxotidae; genus Toxotes; species Toxotes jaculatrix. The sequence continues at coordinate 13,667,978 of NC_054401.1, read as the reverse complement.
TAAAAGTACTGCTCTCCTGGTATGGTCAGGTCAACTCGTGTAGAGTCAGTGGAATGAACTAAAAACGCAGCAGCAAACAGGGAGACATGTTTGTCAGCGCTACACCCCCAAAAAAACAGTAGAACTTCCTTACCCACACACGCTCAATGAAACACGTACAAAGTGTGCGACCTTGGATTTCACAAACCTTGGATTTCACAAACTGAAATTTTAATGCTGCCCTTGCAACCTTTCCAGGCATCCTCTTGAGAGTCATAGTAAGACAAAGTTCCTCCATCGAGCACAAACCAACGAGGCTGCCACCCTGAAAAAGATTCAGATGTTAGGTAACTGCTCTCACGTCGCTGTTCAAAAAGTACGTATATTTACGTTTCCAATACTTGAAATCACTTAACAAAAGAAACACTTATCCAGCTTCATAAACTTGGAAAGAGTTAACCCTTACGCTGTGTTAGCTGCAACTAATCAGTTGTTAAGTCAGATTACGATGACAGATGGTTGAACTACCTAAATTAGCTAGCGCTACCTGTGTAGACTTCAAAATTAAGGATAACTCCTCATTCGTTAAACAGCTAACTACCTTGGTAAGGTAAAGACACACAGAAACCAGTTAATTCAAAGTGGTGCATACAGTTGAAAGCAGGCGGTAGCTCAAGCCAGCCTCCCCGCTGCCTGTTCGCGTTATGAACTAACTCAACACAAGTCCGCTACGACGTTGTCATGCTAGCTAGCTGCCTTAAAACGAGCACTACAACCGAAAACCCACAAAGACCGTGAGACTAACTTACCGCTAATGTAATTGGTCCACTTATACAGCATTCCCTCCATTGTTTATTTATGTATTTTCGCCGTTCATTACTTGTTTATCATAACAAGATCTGATGCACAGCTGATTGCACCGACTCCATCGGGGCCCTGTGTGGTTTGCGGAGTAACGTCCCCGGCTTTACATTTCAGCTACGTAGATAAAACTGCGTAAACTTTTTCGTGAATGGGGATCTATGCGATGACGAGAGAGGCTAACAACGTTCCTCCCACTTACGTCAGAGAGTTTTAAGTTTTGTGGGTGTCAATAGTGGTGATTGATACAAACAAAGACCAATAAAATGAGAGAATACACGTTGGGCGGGGCTTCTTAATGAATTTATCCAATTGTAGAGGAAGGAGGGCCAATAGCTGTACAGTGGCTCCGTTTGTAGCTGAAGTTGGCTGCCACGTATTTGGCATTCCTGCCATGTATATATTTTGGGTACAGCATTTTATGGGAAGGGTTTAATTAGCTTTTTGTCAAATTTGTGAGTAAATGAGACATTGTCTGTCAAAATGATTCTTTTTTCTCTTTTCTCGATATTCCCCTCATTGTTTGTGTTTGTCAATGGGGGAAAACTGCCCGAGCCAGAAGTGAAAATTGAAGTTGTACACAAACCGTTCATGTGTTACCGCAAGTCAAAGTATGGAGACATGCTTCTGGTTCATTACGAGGGATTCTTGGAGAGTAATGGCACCATGTTTCATTCCAGGTAACCTCTATCTATAAGTTGTAATAGTGCTGCATGTATTGCTGGACACTCCGGTCCTTATGCTGGATAAGTCACATTAGGGTCACTGCTTGTTATAGCTGTAAAAACCATTACATATATCTAATGGACCAAACTGTGCTGCAGTCTACTGCTTGTCAGTATTCGGGCCATTGCCCATTGAGTCCTCATGTACCAGTGACCTCTCCTTACAGTTTGATGGCAACCAGTGAACCCTACTGTGCAACTTTGTGCTATCATTTCTGTGCATTCTGGACTTTTCTTTCTCAAAAAAACAAAAATGGTGCTTTGTGACTCTTGGCAGCCGCAAACATGGGGATAAAAATCCAGTATGGTTCACTCTTGGGATGCGAGAGGTGCTTAAGGGTTGGGATAAGGGTCTGCAGAACATGTGCACAGGAGAGCGCAGGAAGCTGACCGTCCCTCCATCTCTAGCATATGGCAAGGAAGGAAAAGGTATAGTAACAAACTATTTTTATTCTAAAAGTTGTGGTAGCAAGTGTGTTGTCTGTTGCTTCAAATTTCCCCTTCCATTTGTGTTCCACCATAACCTGCCTGTGATTTTTTTTTTTTTTCAAATGAATATTTTTGTTTGTCTACAGGCAAGATCCCTCCAAGCAGTACTCTAATTTTTGACATTGAGCTCATAGAGATTCGAAACGGTCCGAGATCACATGAGTCTTTCCGGGACATGGATCTCAATGATGACTGGAAGCTCTCCAGAAAGGAGGTGAGAAATTCCTATAAACTTCTTTTCTTTATATGTTAAGATTGCAGATGTATTGTATTGCTATGTGAACAGTCATTGTTATTCCCCCTGCACTTCAGGTGAAAGAGTATCTGAAGAAGGAATTTGAGAAACATGGATACTCACCTAATGACACACATCATGATGCGATGGTAGAGGACATCTTCAAAAATGAGGATGAAGATAAAGATGGTTTTATATCTGCGCGGGAATTCACCTACCAGCATGATGAGCTCTAAAGGACTGAGTTCAACTACTTCTTCATTTTTTTTTTAACTACCAGAGTGCTTGTTTTATGAATTTCCTACAAAACAGTTACATGAATTGAGGAATTTGAATTTGTTACTGGGCTGTTTTACATGGACCTCTTTCAAGGACTTGTTTTTTTTTTACACTTTTGAACAGTATTGTCTTGTTTTTGGTTGAACTTGAATACATCAACTCAGTTTTTCTTGTCATTTTATGTAAAATTACATCCATAATATATTTGTTTCAATTATACAATGCACTGATGATGTCACCATAGATGTATTTAGGCCACAGTATTGGATTTTTTATATTGATTTTTTTTTTTAATAAACAGAACTTGTTAGTGATCTGAACAATTCATGTGCTGAAAAAAGCAAGTGTGCTTTCAGCAGTGGGTTGATGTGACACTGAATGATGATGTTTTTTCTGTGCATGTCTTCATTGGTCACTAGGGGGCATTGTTGTCCTTTACTTCTGTATCATTTGTTGAAATCTCTAATGCTTAAAAACAGCTTTAGTATACGGTCAGTGGCCCTTGACTTAAATTTCTTAGGTGCTGTACTGTTAATAACAGACCAAATGATCAAAATGAGTCCACAGATATATATACAATGATTTTTTTTATGGAGAGTAAATCATGAGGAAGTTGCAGGTAGCACAATGTTTCTTTAATAAAGGTTGGGTCACTTGAAATGATGGTTATATCAAAATATGATGCGTGTCAGATTTCTGAGTAATAAGCCTTAAATCATATTTAATTTCTTCCTCCATATTTTATAGTTATATTTATAAATGCCGTGAGCCTTCAGCAGCCAACATATTCCTCCAGTGATATTCAAAATATGCACTTTGCTGTGAAGACTCTCAGCAATACCACGTAAAACAGTATCCAAATGCAAAACTGTCGTGCTGAAGCCCAAGTCGGGAACAAAGCTTCTGAGTTGTTTGAGAACAATTTATGAAAGAGCAGGGGAAAACCCATCATCTGACATCATTCAGTGACCCTTGTCATACTCATTTTATGTCAAACGTCATGTGATGGAATCATGTAAGAAATGAGAAGTGACTCTAGAAGGGATCTTTTGTTTAAAACGGACTGGGATAACAAGAAAAGATAAACAACTGCAAACTATCTATAACGTAGGCAATCACCCGTTATATATATATATGTCACATCCAGTACAAGCTATAACGCATGCAGAGCATAAGTGATCTATTGCTCAGTGCTCAATCATCAGGCTGTTAAGGTTAGCATGGAATCAGCTACTTAACAGCAACAGGAGGATCAATGTCTCTGAGATCAAAGATGTCAGTGAGATGTGCTATAGCTGTAGCTCTTTAAACTATACATATTACATTACTGAGTGAATCTTGGCAGGAAGTTAAACCAATACACACACACACACACACACACACAAATGTCTTATAATGCAGCTGAGAAAGAAGAGGATGTACTCTCTTTCCCCCCTAAACTGTAAAGGCTTCCAATAAACATTGGTCAGCATCACATAGCTAAAATATTGAGTATTAAAACCACTTTGAGACATGTAATACTGTAGTTGCTCCATGGCATAGAGGCCCATGAAAATCCCACCATGACGATGGAGAAATACTGTTGAATAGACACATTCTGCTGTTGTGTATTTCAGCTTATTTTAGTAACTTAACTTAGACTATATTCAATCCTATTGCAATTCTTTAAATAAATAATAAAGGGGTGTGGACTACACTGATATACACCAGTGACATTCTCAGGAACCAGCATTAGATTCCAGAAAAAGTGACAACCATGAGTGAGCACAGTGGTTTTTCTGAACACTGCATTTCATATGGTATCTGGTAAAATTCCACCGTGTTGATAACCAGAGGTAAAACTGGACAAGTGGGAAGGTTATGAAGCAAGACAGAGACCGAATAAGAGATAAGGTGTTCTGGGCAAAAGGCCTGGCAAGGATATGGCAATAGCTGTCACAAGATTTAAAAAGAAAAAAAAAAACCACATACCTGTGATTCACTGTGCTGCAGGCTACAACCAGTCATTACTAGCAAAGCAGAGCCTTTCTTCTGACTGAACCACGTCTACAGCTAACACAGCAGTGGTGAGATCATGTTAAATTCCTGAGAAAAAGAAATTGAAAACCAACATTTTGAGAAACTTCAACAGGTCCCATTATTTTAAACTGAAGTTTTACATCCTTTAATAAATCATCATTTGATAAATTACATTTTTAACTGCAACCGTCACAAAAATACATTTTGATAAAATGGATTTGTAGAAAGGATTCAATTAATCACATCAAACAAACGGCAAAAGAAACACGCTCGGTACAGCTTTAGTACGACAATTAACTTCTATGGCACTGTGAAGTGAATGGCAACTACTGCAGAACCGAGCAATGTTACTGGCATTTTAAAAAAAAAAAAAAAAAAAAAAAAAAGGAAAAGGTCCACAATCTTATTTTTCACTTGAAAATGTCCCAAATTACAGAATGTAAACAGAACTACTGCAAAACTGGCAATCAACATCTGTAAAGAAGAGCTTTGCTCGTGTGATGCAGTCTGTAAAATGACATGGAAATTAAGGACCAGTATCTAACCACCTGTTTCCTCACTGAAAACATAAATGAAAATGGTAGATCCACATTCTTCGGACTCTTCTTTTCTCTTGTGAACAGTTTTGTTTTTAGACATTGATTCAACAGACATCATTCTCAACAGTATATATTATTGTGACAGAACATGATGCAGAGTAAAAGACAAAAATAAACATCTTTACAAAATAAATCTTTACACTTGCTGCAAAAAAGTGCTTCATGAGCGCCCAATTGTCTCATCTCTCATTTTTTAGTACAGACAGTTAAAATATTGATCATTACATGATCTGATTTTATCTACAATGAAAGGATCCACACTTTTTCCATACAATTTTTAACCAAGGTTCCCACAAAAAAAAAAAAAAAAAAATCCAAATATGCACACATGTCACGTGGGAACGTAAACTTGGCTGCCACTGTGGAGCTTGGTTTACACAGCACCAGGCCTACACTGATTGACAATCTGCCTGAGGCAGATTTCACAGAGTGCTGTAATCATGACTGGGTCTACACCAGGTAGTGACAGTCTTCAAATCAATGAGAGGAGGGAACTGCACTGTAGGTAGTTACATATGCTGGATCATTCCCTAATATAAAAATGATGGTCTTGGCTGAGTATGGGAACTCAAAACCTACAGTAACAAGACAATGTCAGCACTAGACCAACTTCAACTAAAACAGTCATGCGAGAAAGAAGCATGTCAAGTTCAATTTGATTACAAACTATTCTGAAACTTCATTAGAATCAAGGTGGCTTGAATTTCCTCTTTGACAGAATAAATAGTTGTCCTTCGTTCTTGTTTGTAAGCCCAGCATGCCCCAGTCCTTAGAATAAGACATCTTCATGCTCTATCATAAGCTGCACCACTAGCTTCTGCTGCCTCATGTCATTCAGGGTTGTCAAGGCATTCTGCTCCGGTGGCTGCATAAGCGTTGGACCAAAGACAATCCCCAGGTTCTCAGCGTTCATTAAATTGTCCTTTTCGAACATTGTCACCCTGTAAAATATAAAAAGATTACTAGTCTGTAAAGAGAGTTGAATCAGGCAAAAAGTACAAATATTTGAATGTGCTTTTCCTTTTTCAGGTCGTGTGGTGATTCACCTCATTAAAACTGAATTCAAGGATAAGGCCAGCATTATTCAATAATAAAAACAACGACAAACAGAAATGATTAGTGTATGAATTAACCTCTTGAGGTGAGCCATCAAGTATCGTAGGGTCTCGTAGTGGGCCGGGGGGAGCTGCAGCAAACCCTCGTGGATGGCCTCCAGTCTGGATTCAGCATTTGGAATTTCTACATCACATTAGTAAAACATTAGTATCAGAGTACAGCAGAGCAGCACCAATGCAGCAATGGCATGGGGTTGCAGAAAGAGGAGCTCTTACTTGCAGCTTGAATGAATTTGGAGTACAGGTCAAATGTAATGACTGGAATGGGAAGGTCTCTTAAGTAGAGCTTCAAAGCACCAGCAATGATGTTGATGTCTGCATAGGCATTGGCACTAATGTCCGCCTTTTCACCGTCTGTTAATGAGAAATAAAATATTTATGACTACCACGTCATTTTATATTAAGACACAATTCGAAATAACAGCTAATAATAACATGCAGTCCTGTTCCATGCTGTGCCGCAGCTGAAACAAGCGTCTTACTTTGAACTTTCACAATTATGAACTTGTGAACTAAAACCTCAGAGACCTAGAACCCACAGGGAAAAAAAAATCTGACGTCTACAAACCTCGGTCAAAGGCGAGCCTCGCGTCCTCTATGTGCTCTGAGAAGCCAGACACTCGGTAGAGACCTTCAGATTTCATACCTGCAACAGAAAATTCAAAATTCAAAATGTTTTGAAGTTTATAATTTACATTCACTTCCTGTGAAGTGACTGATGGGGTTTAGTGTGATGACAGGCTAATTGCATTCTACCTCTCAGCTCTATCTCTCGAATACACATGTCCACCACCATGGGTCGCGTCGTGTTATGAGCTTTGACAAGCGTGGTGAGGTCACAGCTAAACACTTTCTTTATCCTGCGCAGGTCCGGCTGGCAGTCGCTTGGAACCAGTTTGGAGCACTGTTTGTGTACATTCAGCCCACAATCTAGCAGAGCAAGAGTGAGATAAGCAGAGAGAGAGAGACAGACAGACAGATTAACCTCAGACTGATGATAACACAACCATCACAGCAGGCTAAAGACAGCAGTTTGAAAAGGTTTCCCAGAGTCAGTGATAAACTGCACTGTCAGACAGCACAGCCACAGCTAAGCTGTCTCGGTGCACTGCGCCAAAGGTAGATAACAGTGAACATGGCAGCATGGGTGGGGGTTCTTGTTGTAGTTTTAGTCACATGGAGCGTGCTGGACAGCTGGCAAGAGCAGAGAGTGGGATGAGAAGTATGGCTGCTTGTGTGGCAGCACAGTCTGGAATGAAGGTTTTGAGGGAGCTGTACTTGTAGACCAGGGTGTCCCACTGAACCTGCTCATCACAAAGATGCTTTTACTGCTGGTCTGCTGATTGTGGTCCTCACACTCAGTCAGTGCTCGCAGAGAGTGTGTTGCAGGAGATAAGAAAAAAAAAAAAAGAGGCTAGACAGGGAGCAACAGAGGACAAAGAAGTCTCTCCTGTTTCCCATAGCACATGAGGTGTCTGATGATACCAGTGTTTGCCTCTGGCTTATCAGCATGGCAAATGCCTCAACAACAAACACTCTGTTAAGGGAGAAAGCAACCAAGTCCAGCAATGTGCACATCAGTTTCAGGACTGTCTGTGCAGTCAACGGATCTTGTGACCATGGAAGTCTTGAAAACCCCACTGATCTCTAATATGTAATCAGTCACTTAGTTCTGCTGCTATATTTGGTCAACAATTACAGTACTTTTGACCTGTGATTTTTTTCATAGTTAGACATTTTCATATTTCATTTTGAAACATGCTGTAAATGCTGTGAGAATACTGCATCACATGGCATTTCTTTGCTCAGTAACCACTAATTAGAAAATACAGTGTAAAAACATCTAGTTGCCTTTAATTTTGGTCCGACTGTGATTAAATATTCTTGAGGGAAATAGGGTTTAAAAAGGGTGATAGCAGTTCCAGCTGTGATTATATACAAGTGTCTGAGCCTCAATTTACATTGATGAGTCACTGACAGGAGGCTCTCCACTTGTTTGTCACAGATGTAACAGGGGAAAAAAAGGAAAATAACAGCAAAATAGGACATAACCGAACCACCGATTCAACTGGAGAAAAACATTTTCAGAAGGATTATGCAACTGAAACACGTGTGGCAGGACAGTGTTAGTCACAGATCATACACTACTTGTGTGATCCATAACTTGTGTGGCTTTCTTTGTGTAATCCATGACACAGAATTATGGAGTGTATGGTTACCTGAGCAGCGGACACCCTGGGCGATGAGGCCCCACATGAAGTTGGCACAGTACTCACACCAGTGCGGCCCTCGAAAGGTATGTACCTGGAGTTAGAGACAACATGGTTATACGCACACAAACACACACGTGTATTGCAAGTCACTGCTATGTCCAGTCCAAGCTGGAGAGCCTCCCTTTTGATGTACTGCATAGAGATTACTCTGTGATCCCACACTACAGTGGATAGGACCCCTGGCCAAATGAGAGCATTTGTATATACAAGGCAGATTAAAGGATTTACTATAATGTGTCTGGCATCTGCTCCTGGGCAATCGGATACATGCAGGCAAGCACACAGGCAAGCCTGCGAGTCAAAATAACATATGTGCACCCTAAAAAACACAGATAAGATGGCAAATGGGGCCACACCTGCATGCACGTGCACACACACACACACACGCACACGCACACACACCTTCACTGATACTTTGAATAGGTAGTAGTAGTAGACTGATGAGTGAAGAGAGCATATGGCAGGTGGTGAGTGGAAGGTTTTTGTTCGTTTTTCAAAGGGGACGCATGGAAAAAGCTGGAGGTCGTTGTAGCCTGCCTGTTAACTGAAACCCAAGATACAATTGCAAGAATGTTGAGGCGCCCAGAGGCAAAGAATCCCCAAATTGTCTTTGTGTGTTTAGAGAACCATAATTCTATTGTACATCCCACAATGTACGATGCACTTACACTCTGCCTGTGAGCAGAGGACTGTATGAGACTTTTCAACTCTGTAACTGTTTTTACAAAATCAGCAGGCGAAAACAAAAATGGATCTAAAAGCTTTAAAGTCAATGCTAATCAATGTGCTCTGCTGTTAATGGGTTGTGGTATAGAGTATCCATTATTATCCCCCCCAGTGCATATGGGTGTCAGCTGCATGTGTTCTCATCAAAACAACAGCACACACTATGGTCTGTGATTGGACAGGCACAATGTCTGAGGCAGGCAAAAACACATCTCTAAATTTATCTCTCTAATGGAATGCTTAAACAATGCAAAAAACTTTGAGAGTTAATAGAAACCTGCTGAAATTGTATTAAAGTTAAGTTGTCAACAGTCAGACTTTTCTTAATAAAACGCTACTCACCTTAAAGTTGTGGATCTTCTCATAGGAGCACTGCTTCTCCGGTGTGTCTTTCAAGGCACTCCGTCGCACCAGAGGTGAGGATATCTGTGGGCAGGAGGCCAACAGTTTAATAGGCTTCCACAGAAGAGTCCCCTTGCTCCCCAGTTTGACTCCCAGAGCCAAAGCCAGCAGCTCTTGACGCTTTCGCTCCTGCCTTTTAGCCTTGTGGGAAATCAGATCCCCTCCTAAACCTCCTCTGTTTTCTTCAGCCTCCATGCTTGACTGGTCAGGGTCCCACAGACTCTCCATCTCCTCTGGGGAAAGATGCGGAGGTGAGACGTGGGTGCTGTGCAGCAGACGCTGCCGGCAACAGCCCAGCGCAGAGGCAGCAGCTACACTCCACTCCCCTCTGACCCAAGAGGACGACTGATGACAGCCAGCACGGGATTGACTCTGCATCTGGTCTGAATCCAGTGGCAGCAGAGAGCAAGAAGGGCAGGGGGAACAGGACCGGTAGTGGGCGGCCTGAGGGCAGGAGTGTGCCTCACACAATGGCCTTCTTTCACACGCCCAGAAAGGAAAGAGAGAGAGCGAACAGGGTCCCTGATGAGGAGGGGCCAGGAGGTTGAGAGTGAGGGCGGTCGAGTGCTGTCAGGACCGCTTCACACAGATCAACAGCTCTGTAAAGCAGGATCAATAGTGCAGACGCCCTCTTTATAGCACAGAGCACACTCCCATTAGCACGCTGCCTTCCGGACACACTCCACTTCACTTAACTGGAGATAATACTCTACTGCCAGCAGCTCTCAGTCAGCACTGGGTCTCCTAACTGGTTCACTCGCCTGCTCAAAGACAGACCCAAGATTCTCTGGTCTGACAGAGCGGAGTCTGTGTCGTCGTAATTCAAACAGATCTTGACCTCCAGCTATGCCAGTCGGCCGGTGGAATTCCCCACACTGCTGTCCAGACTGGATCTTCCAGACACTCTGACTGCAGACTACTCATGCCAATCACAATCCCTTGTCTCAGAGGACCAGCAGAGGCAGACCATCAACCGGGATTGGGAGGGATTATTGCCATAATCCTTACACAGGGAATAATCCCACAGTGCCCAAATCCATGTAAAATCCCATAGGAAGCTCATTTGCAGGTCTGCAGCCATATAGTATTTTGCCAGTGGGGGGCTGTTGCTATGTTCATGCTGAATTTGTCCCTATTAGCTCTGCTTGTAAACAACCAGTAAGCAGCTCCACAAGGCTTGCTGCTCTTCTAATTAATCATGAAGCTCTGGAACAACACACACATCACTGACAGAAACCCGAACTACAGATTGTACAACATGTCAAGTTACAAATATCTGTGAGATTTTATGCCACACAGCTACAGCTAAGCCTAACATAGGAGGACATTCTGAAAACTAAGGTTGAACTGATTTATTAAACAGGGAGGAGAGGTCAGAGAGTCAGTAAGCATTGGATTTGTGATAATACAGGGCTGGAGGAAAAGCAGAGTGGTGAGGCAGAGAGCAAAAGACCCGAAGGGCAACTGCAAAGCTGAGATAAAATGAAAGGATTGGCAGCTTATAGACACAGAAGCAAAGTTAAAAAAAAAAAATACTGCTGTGGGGCTTTTGTGTACCAGCCATTTCTTTCTGTCTGAGGGCAACAGTTAACTGGCTGATAGTTGGGAGAGTGACAGGACAGGTGAAGATATTTGTCATTGTGGCTGACATTCTTTGAAAAGACCTACACATACCATACCATACAATTCAGCTCTACAGCTAAGTCTGAGGGGACAGATGAGGAATAGACCGCTCCGAGATATTTTAGACTTGCGAGGTAGGAGGGAGGGAGACGAGGGCTGCGCTCTTTGTCTGCAGGCAGATGGCTTCTTGTCTCTTAAAGAAGAGCTTGGAAGAAAGGACACAAAAGGTGGTCACACAACAAGCTCTGCTTTCTTTTCAGTGGCTTTGGCTCTTTTATTCCTGCAAGGCTTTGTGAGAGCACAGCTGAGAGTGGACTCTGTTGTGAGTGAGCACTTGGAATCATGGGAAAACAGCACAGTGGGCACTGACACAGTAAGACAGCAGGATACAACTATCCACATTCCAAACAAAACAGCCCTAACACCATCTCTAACAAACAGAAAAATGGACATACTGTGAAGGGTATGGCAGTCAAAGATATCGTCCATTATTCAAAAACGGAGGAAATTGCCACTTTTGTTTGCAATAGGAACACTGAAAATAAATAACCACTTTTAAATGTCTGGAAAAGTGCACTCACAATGCTGTGAGAGGAGCAGTTTTTTTTAATCTACAACTACAGAGCTTAAATAGTTGTTTTTGCATCTTTATAGCATGAAACTCTAAGGAGAGAACAGGTAATTATCCTAACAAACAACAGGACCATTTCTTTGGAAATCTTTCCAGGGCATGCGAGCAGACCAGTCTGTTGAGAGTCACACTGAGATTAAACCCGTGTGGCGAGTATCAGGAGGAATGTGGCAGAGGTTTTTAGCCACTGAGCAAATTCCTACACATGCGAAGAGAAGGAAACTAAGGAGGCTGATCTACAGGTCGAGTCAAGTACCCCCCTCTCACCCTCTTAGAGTATTTTAATTACACAAGAATTTGCAGCCATGGCAATATGAAGGCATCAACCTAACACTGAGTAAATACATGTGAATGCTGACTATACAGTGAAGCTAGTGTGGATGTAATGCCTCAGGGTGTGGCTGTGTTATTGGTAAACAAAAAGCGACCACAGATTGGAGCCATCAAGGCCAGGTCTCTGCTTCTCGGACACGTAATATTCGAGCGGACAGAAAACTCACTCTTTTCGAAGTGACTGGCAGGTGGTTTTCAGACGCCGGCTGACAAAGCCCGCCATCATCACAGCTGTCACTGTCTCAGATGCTCATGTATAAAACTTGGCAGGAGCAATATGAAGTCAGTTTTCCAAAAAGCGCCTCGATAACTGACAATGTGACATTTAGCGAAAGACGTGCTCCAGATTTGCTTGCTGAAGGGAGGTTTACTGGAGTCTGCGAGCCCACAAAATTTCAAACATCATAGCAGCAAATCAAACAAAGAGCAACACTGCTTGACACTGTTCAATAAAGCACTGTGTGTTAAGCAAACATAGCTTAGTCTGTATGACTTCTGAGTGTGGTTCTCTGGTCCAGGGGCTTCCTAGAGGTTTGCAGTGGCATCTGCAGTACTAAAGCTTATTTAAAACCACAATATGTCAATGGGCTACTGACTGACCGATGGCCATTAGGTCAAAAGTGCTGCATTAATGGCTCATGTCTCAAGTTACAGAGCCCAAACTGAAGACTGATGATATTAATACTGCAACTGATGCCCCTGCTGACAGAGCTGTCATGTGTCCATCATTGACTGACTGTCAAGCTGACAAACTATAGGCTGACGTGTTGAAGGCAAAGAATTTCTAAAGCAATAAATTTTGTCCTCAGGCTGAGAGACACATTAGGGATTAAACAGCTCATGAAATCTCTGAAGCAGAGAAGATCATGAAAACATTAGCATCTGTTAATAAAAAGAGCTTGGCATGATTCTAAGGGCCATCATCAGGCCAGAAAGAGAGGAGGAAACAAGTTAAGATTGCCCCCTAGTGGAGGGATACTTGGAATTTTTTCCCAGTGAGAAAACAGACATTCCTAGTTCCTCATTAATAAATGATTCACAGACTTTAATCTGACAACAGCTCACGAGTGCCAGTGAATACAATGTGCAATGTGTCTCACCTAAGATCAGTGTCTGATATGCACGGCAGGCAGAGCAAAGTCCCAGTCCCCTTGGTCATCATTACCTTTCAGAGGAGGCAATGAAGCATGGCAGCAGTGAACACACCCAGGGGCTACAGGGATAATGTACGTCTCACTCATAGGACAAAGTGTCCTCTCAGAATCACTCTCATCCTACAGGAAATGTACTGTAAATCAGTAGCATGGAAGTAGATCAAATGGTCTTATATAGTGTTTAAGGGGCAGGATGTTGATATAGACAGCTAAAGAGCTTTTTCTTCGTAAACACGTATCGCTTTGGAACAAAATCTGGAAAATTGTTTAAAAAAATATATATATAATAATAATTTCCCTTAGCCCAAGGTGAAATCTTTAAATTGTTTTTCCTCACCAGCAGTCCTAAAATGTATTCAATTAAAAAAAGGACATTTAACTCAATAAATCATTACATGATTTATTGATTAGCAAAACTGTTTCCATTTAATATTCTATCTACCACAGTATCGATTTACTGAGTTATTGTTTCTGCTTTAATAGAAAGTAGCTTTTTTGAAGCAGGATCTTGCTCAGCTTCCCAAATTTCCCCAAATGACCTCCCAAAGGGATTAATAAAGTATATTCTATTCTATTCTAGCTTCAGAAGTAGAAAGTGGCAAGTTGACAAACGGCCTTCCTACTCATTATAGCAACTTTAGTGCACAAAAAAGTAAACTCATGGTAAAATTAAAATTTGACTCACCCTTTCATCTCTCTGAAAAGTGACCCTGCGTGGTTCTGTGCGTCCACGGCTCAGCCTGTGCACCATCTTGTCCTTGAGTAACGAGGTGTAACCAAGATGCTCATAGATGGGGTTTGTGGTCATTTTGGCAATGTACTCCGCTGCCTTGGTCTCGATGTAAAGAGTGATGAGGGCGTCCGTCACAAGGTCGTGGACCGACTCGAACCTCTTTTCCCCGACAAAGTGCTTCCCATCATAGAACAATCTGTAGTTAAGGGTCTGGTGCCCGAACCTGGATTGAGATATACACAGATGAAGATGTGCTTAAAAACAGAGGGAGAGTAGAGATGAACACGGGTTGAAATGGTTGAGCGGCTGAGAGAAAATGAACAAGGTGAAGACGGAGCGAGCTGTGGGCTGCTCATGGTGACGACCTTTCAGGGATTCTGTGCTGCATACTGATGTGTTGGTACCTTAAGGCCAAGGTGTGTGTCCCTGGCTGTCTTTGGCTCTCCCTGATGAGGTAAGCACCCTCTACTCCCGCCAGCAGCTCATCTGCATATTCTCGAGAGATCACTCCATGAAATCTGTGGGAAAAAAAAAAAAACTGAAGTGGGGGCATAGATGGAGATACATATGCATACACATACACATACACATACACATACACATACACATACACACGTACGTACATACACACACACACACACACACAGTGGGTGTAACTCTTCCTTCAATGTAACTTTATTCTCACACATCTTCTTCAGCTGAGCCTCTTATTCTTAGCATCATTACCAAAGCAAAGAGACATACACACACATACAATACACATCCACCCACTTAAACCCTAACCACATCTGATGGGAGGCAATAAAGATAAATAAAACCATCCGCTGCACAACAACATTTGAAAAAAGGCATAAAAAATGACAACAGCAATTAAGTTACACTCACTCTCTGCCATAGTATTTGGGTCTGGTCTCCATCTGTAAACCAGAAGAAGAAATATTGGCTAGATCAATGTGATATGAAAGCTCAATTAAATGGCTCTGCAAATTTTTATTACAGCCCATGTGAAAGAGAGAAGACTCTTGACCACAGGACAGATTATCTCCATCTATGCCCCCACTTCAATTCGCAGCTACCAAACCACAGAACCAAATCACAGAGCGTGACGATGAATAAAAGGCAGTCTAAGAAAACAGGTGGTGATAGATGACCAGCTGCAAAGAATTAATATTTGGTGTGTTACTGTGCCACACCAGGGCATGTGTGGTGTGTCTGCATTACAAATCTCGCACAGGATATGGCTGAAAAACATTTCACTCGTTGTGAACGTGATGTAAAACAACATCGAACATCAGCATTGAGATTCCGACATCATCTTGTACAGAGGGTAATGAATTACAAACAATTTAATTATCCGGATCCCCTTTCTGTACAAAGACAGTGGGCAAAGCCACTACAGATGTCCGTGTTAAACCTCTTTAAAATGCACAGTTATGATCATTATGGTTTTATGGGAACACATTGGTAATATGTCAAACATCATTTTGTACTTTGAATTAATGGGTAGCCACTAATCTCACACAGCCAGCCCACCACTTTCACTTTGCTCATCTTAGCGTGGCAAGACTCAAAATGGGATGAGACATGCATCATTTCTGGTGGGCTACACAATAGAAGATTGACAGTTCTCGCAGTGATGGCGTTAACAAGCATAGTAACTTGTTCCATTAGCTTTAAATTCACATAGCTGGGGG
Organism: Toxotes jaculatrix; assembly: GCF_017976425.1. Taxonomy (NCBI): domain Eukaryota; kingdom Metazoa; phylum Chordata; class Actinopteri; family Toxotidae; genus Toxotes; species Toxotes jaculatrix. The sequence continues at coordinate 13,652,108 of NC_054401.1, read as the reverse complement.
ATTAAAACCTATGCTGGCTATATAAAGTGTTCCTACTGCTTGCACTGAGGTACTTAACTTATTGTTCATGCAGTAAACTGTTAATAAATGAATGAATTAATAATAAATGATTATGAAATATATGAATTGGCCATTAAGAGATCCTTTCCAAATATGCTGTCCTTAAGTATTTTAGATCAATATGTGGTAGCTACATAATAGATGGTTAGCAGTGCTCTCCTTCAGATAGACATCAGCATAGACATCCCCTAAACCTGACTGAATAAACACACAGACCACCAGCAAGGTTAATCACTGATCTTTGAAAATGTTGTCCTAAACATTATTGTATTCACCAAGGTACACCCCTAAATAAAATGTAAGGCAAAGGATAAACCGTGCAGTTGGAGGATTATGCTTAATCTTCTAACTCTGGCATACCACTGAGTGTAAACAATTGCTCATGAGGTGTGGGAGTTGAGAGAAGCAGCAAGTCACTCCCCACAAGTTACTGATCGGTCTGGCTTCCAGCTGCCAGGCTCAATCACTTCTCGGTGAATGTTTTCCAGGCTAAAACCTTGAGAGTGAAAACTGACTTTGCAAGCTGTAATGTGGCCCTGGTCGTGGTAGACTGTGTTTTAAGGCGAGGGGGAAAAAACCTTTATCATGGCTGTTTAAAACAATCATAAAACATATCAGTGATCACAGGGTGGTGTGCTTGTGGCATTAATTTTAATCATTCACAGTCACAGTGCTGGAACCAGCTGATTAATCAACTGGTTGGTTGACATAAACTAATCTGTGACTATTTGAGGATCATTTTACTGTTGAGGTTATTTTTTAAGGAAAAAATGCAGCTTCCAGCTTCTCAAATATGAGGTGCTATAGATTTTCTTGATTTGGACTCTGGGTTCTGCAAAGTTTTCATATTTTACAAGCTCAATGGTTAATCAAAAATATGAAACTTATCATTTCAGCCTCATACAGTAGCCTCTTGTATACAGATTGATGAATGTACTGACCTCCTGAGGACATGTGATCCTCTTTGGTCTTGGGGCTTCCTGCTGTAGCTGGTACACTGTTAGAAAAATACATGCATGTTATTTAAGGCTGTCTGCCCTTTTGAGTTATGTACACAGCTCAGAGCAACAACATCAACACACACTTAAAGATGAAGGAAACTGATTACGCAACGCAGCGATCACACATCACACATCTTCTGGACACAGAACAATACCTCCACTTAACAGGCCCTGTGGTATCAATCTCTCCCCTGTTCATCTCCTTGCATACACCCTTCTGTTACTGCTGTAAATCTCCAACTTGGATTCATCAGTAAATAGGACTTATTTTTTCCAGTCATCCACTGTGCTGGTATATCTTAGCCCACCCCAAGCATTTGGCCTTGTTTCCCCTCCTAAGAAATGGCTTAGGAACTGCTAATTGTCCCCTGAGATGACAACAAACAGCCCTGTGATCCTACTATCACAAAGCTACTTAGAGAGCAATGATCTGCTGGAAACTTGATGCACAGCCTTATTTATAACAGGTGGACTCTGGCTGCAAGTGGAGTTCCTTTAACGAGCCTCTGATGAGTAGATCAAATCCACCTGAGTGTCATCTAAACACAGGCTACAATGGAAGGAAATCTGACCTTTTGGTCAGTGCCCCACGTTTGCTTCACTTTGATTGCTGACCTTGAAATAGTGCAGAATCTTAAATATTTCTTCTTCAATTTACATGGCATAACTTCCTTTGTTTTAATATGTTTCTGAATCCTCACATGTTCTGATTATTTCCAGCTTTATGTGAAAGTATTAGAGATTTTCAGTGTGGGCTAACACTTTTGAACTCCACTTGTATACACACTTTCATACAGCCACAATGTTAAAACCGGTAACTAGTTTTAATGTTGCGGCTGATTGGTATATGCAAGGCTAAGCAGTTAGTGGTTTACATGAGAGAAGCCAGACATCTGCAGTCATTTTCCTTATTATTCTAATCTTTTCTAAGAGCTGTTGTGCAAACTAGTTTAACTCTAGAACAAAAGTACTTACATTTACAAATACACACATGCTGCAAATCCATGTTTCTGTGTATTTAGATGTACTTAAAGTATTGGGGGGACTGGAAGTAAATCTGAGAAGCAAACTGACACTGGAGCAGAGGGATCTGTGGCAGGCAGAGTAATCACCACAAACACCTCAGCAGCCTCGCAGAATTGCTACATTACAATTAGTGATTAAAAAGTGAGGGAAGCCAAAACGCTGCTTGCTGTTTCTGCTGTTTCCTAGAACTGGATGTCTGTCAGGACAGAAATATTACCCCAACAGAAGAATCAGTAGCTGAGTGTGCCTTCTTTCTTCTTATCCAATTTTTAATCCTTAGTGTGTCTAGAACTGGAGTTTCTCTGGTATTTGCCACATTTCCAAACCAGACTCTGTATGAAAATTCTTCGATAATAACAGAATAACAGTTTTAACTGTTTCATACTGTAATACACTTGCTCCTAGATGCATATTTGTCAGTCTGTGGCCTTGTGAGACGTGCATGAGAACTGGAGACAACTGTGTCTTCTTTCAATCTGTACTTCGCCAAAGAAATCTCTCTGTGAGGTTGAGCTAAGTCTTCACTGCAGCAGATTCTCCAGGCAGCGGAAGGAAGACTCCTGACTGTGAAAATGTCCTGACTCTTGACATTTTCATGTTTTGTCAGGCTGATTCAAGCCAACCAGAGCAAGATCTGGACATCATCCATTCCTGTGACACAGTGAGCTCTAAAAATACCTCAGAAGAGGATCAGAGGAGTCAGGAGAAGATGGTTCAACTTTAGAAATGCAGACTTATTGGAAAATTATTCAAATGGGGCATTTAATTGCAGGAAAAGTGTAAATAAAAGATACGAATTGCAAGTGGTTAAACAAAATATAATCACGGACAAACACAGTTTCCAGCAGAAATGATTTGTGCTCAGCTTCAAAAAAAAAAAGCATCACATATATTCTGAGCAGACAACCCATTTCCTCCCACATGGAAAAAAACACTGTATAATGAGGTGGGTGTTCTGAGGACCCCATTTCAGCTGAGCCTCTTTGCAGGTAGAAAATCTTATTTTCCTGGGTGATGGTAACCTATTTTACTCAGGGATCAGGGATGTGCTGCTTTGCATTTGTGCATGTGTGAATGAGTTGTGTGGGCGATTGTGTTTGAGTGTGTGCCTTTTGTGCATGTGTGTGTAGCCCTTTGCAACCTGCAGTGTATCTAATTGTACTATGCACAACAAAATCTGAAGGGTCAGAGTATAGAAAAATATATTTTTGTTTATTTATAGGTCGCAAAAAAAACGTGCTGTTATTTAAAGTCATGCAATAAAGGCTAACGTCAGGTTAAAACATTGATAATCAGCATATAGAATGAATTGATTACTCACAGTAAGACTTCCATATGGGTGGCTGGTAATCCTCAGGGTCTGTAAAACACAAAAATAAAGCAGGTTTCTGTTATGAACTCACAGTGGTGTTTATAGACTGCCCTGTTTTCTCTCATTAAAACCTCCATTTCTATCCCTTTCCCAGTGGACTGACTGTGAGGCCTTCACCGTGGTTATGTCACCAATGTTTATCTCTCTGTTATAATTATGCATATGGCTTCACAATGTGGAGCTGCCTCTTGAGATGCACCAGTGAATACACTTCTAATCAGCGTCCCGGCTTCAAGGACAATCAATACAGATGTCCGCTTGTTTCGCTAAACATCGTGTCGGCACACACCTGATCTATATTACCCGCCGGCAGGGTCCCGAAAACATGACATCTCTATTCTGAGATAAGAGTACAAACTCACCAATCAAAATTAAGAGAAGTAAATACAATTTAAATCCCACAGCAAGACCTTCCTGTGGGAAATATAGTGGCTGAGTTATGATTATGTGAACACATTCCTGGAATATATGATGGAGAGTGCTGTTACAGTATATTAGCTGAAAAAGAATGGGAGAGGTGATGAAGTAAATGCCCTGTAGCAAATGATAATTTACTGTAGTACCTACTCGGTAAAGTAACGACTTATAATAAAACGTGTCACTAAATGAGTCAAAAACACAGCGAAATTTGCTACTGGACAACGCTGCCAGTGGTGTAATAAAACGTCTTACTGTGACATAAAGGGTGCAACGTATTTTTACTCATAATATAATACTGATGTTGGCAATAAAATTTCTCAACACAACTTTTCAGGTGTTTTAAAACCACATCTCACACCGCAACTCTACGTCTTGTGGACAGCCACATGATGTGGTTAAAAGCTTTGGAAAGGACAAATAAATTGGACATTGTGTTGAGTTTTTTTTGGTCAAGCTGCTGTTTCCAAGGTGAAGAATGTACCTTGAGAAGATAAAGAGCTTTTACATAATAACAGCTGTTTAAAATACTGGTAATAATTTGGTGGTATTAACAGTATTTGGCAATTTCATAGCAGGCTTTAACATATGTACAGAAAGATTTTCTAACAAGTTACTGTATGTACTGCATACTCAGTACGCCAGCATGCTAATGTTTGTCTACAGCTACCACAGTGGATGATAATACTGGGGGCCAAATGCACAAAATAGCTACTATGATAATAAATGATTCATCTGCCTTTCAGATGTTAAATGTAATATCTCTCATTAAGCTCCTTCCCCATTGCTGAAAGATTCATTTGCTTGCTCGGACAATGAATCACACTGGTCCAGAAGATACATGTTGTTCATTTTAAACATTCCTTTGCCCTCATCAGCACATTGGCACCACACCCCTGTGGCCAGAGGGAAAGAAATAAAGCACACCTGAAAGGGGAGGGGAGTCATTTAATGAAAACTAGTGAGCACTTGTTGGGAAATTGTGAAACTTGCTCAAATAAATGGCACAAGTGTTTAAAGCTGTACCACTGAAGTCTCTGTATATTCCACTTCCATTTCTATTTGTTTAACTGGTGGCACTTAAAGTGCAGGCAATCAGTGTATTTCCTTCATGCTGTTTTCTCTACTCGCTGAGTGTGGAGAGGAGACTGCTCGCGACATTATTAAGCATGCAAAAAGCTTATCATTGATTCTCATCATAACACCCCAGTTACTCTGGAATAAGCTGAATTTATTGCAGAGGAACGACAAGATAGGTGCATATAATCAAAAGCTGAATAATTATGCAAATGATGAAAAAGCAGCTCAACTGAGAAGTGGATTTTTTCAGGGTAAATGTTTTCGCTAAAGTCCTCCACAGAATGTCTACCTTCAAATTTAGCTATATAGCCTTCAGGCTCCGTTTGCTGATGTGTGGCCAAGCTGCCTTGGAAAATGTATTGTCCTAATGCTGAAGCTTTGTCATTGCGTATTGCACTGGCAACAATCTGGAAGATTTATTCCACTGCGGCTTGTTTAAAGAATGTGATTTCATGTGGCTGGCTGCCAAATATTCTCTTTTCAATCTGATGCTTTTTAATGACGAATGGCATTTCAGTCTGGAATTCTGCAGCAGCTTCGGCTCCGAAAATGGAGCTCTTCAGGGTCGATTCTGATGCAAACACTGGCACACGCTTGCACAAACATACACGTGCAATAACACTGGGCTGCACCGTGCATACCCACTCTCAACCAAACACACGTACACGCCGGCGAAACACACGCACATAAACACACAGAAATCCAAAGAACATCAAAAAGAATTTCTAAGTAGCTCAGAGTTTGTGCAGAGCCCCATGATCAGGGAGAATTTTAAATTCTAGAGCAGCCGGAGGACTCTTCCCCCAAAGAAACAACTATTAATTGTGTTGCCCTCCATTACTCACCAGGCAGAGGCATTCAATAAAATAATTACCGGCGAGTGTTTGCTTTGGTGACAAAGAGAATATGTGATGAATGAAGATCAAGACTTTCACCCCCTGAGATAACGTCTGCGTCTAGAGTCTGTGCACATGCAAAAAAATAAAAAATAAAATATTTAACTTCAGCACCAGTATATGGCTGACAACAGCTCAACAAGTTTAGAGAATTTTATGATAAAAAGAAGAGGTCTTGAAGAAGACACAGACTGTTTTCACTATCACCTTGTTAAATTCAAAGGTTTATAACAGCGTTAATGATTGAGTCTCCTGATAAAAAACAGTAAGACCAGGTAGTTATCACAAGTCCTGTTGACTTCAGTTTCACAGCATGTCCCATGTTTCCATGGTCTATGTGCACCTGCCACCTGCTCATTTCTGTCGGAGTCAGGGTGAATGAGTTTGTGGTCTTTATTTGTAGTTATAGGTGTGCCAGGCAATAATGGCATCCTTTGTTATCCCTCATTCCCTAACACCACACTAACCCTGAAGGTCATTCTTATCGTGCTCTTGATCAAGCAATGATGATAATGATGGTATTGGTGTTAATGTGCTACACAAAAACCTCAGATTTCACCTCCAGCATTGTTACCCTTCTTGTTAAGCGTATTTTGTTTTCTGTTCTTCTAGAGCTGAAGAAATTGACATGGGTAAAAAAAAAAAAAATTACTTTCACAGTTCACCAGAAAGCATTAATTTGACTTGACATTGTGATACATGCATGATTTTAATAATTCTACACAGATTTGCTACAAGCACTTAACTGGTGCTCATTTTCCATATTTAGTTCTCCTGGAAGCAGAAGTCCTTCCCTTCCTCCGAAGCTCTTCCTAAACCTACAACTTCCAACAACCTACAACAAATAATGTAAAATGTTCCTAATTTCTGAACTGACTAAAGTTGAGGACTATCACATTAATTCATTCATTCACAATGTAGCTTTGTAGACTCTTTTGAGACTGCAAATATGATTAAGTGTGGCTATGCATGATATAGCCATTTGATAAAAATTTAAAAAAAAAACATACACATTGGCAAACATTAAGTATATAGAGAAATAACACATTCTGAAGTAGAGCTCTGAATGCAGCAGTGCTAAAGATACATGCAGAACCTCTCACAAACAAACAGTCAGTGGGATGCAGCAGAGCTGCAGCAGGGAGACCATCTGTGTGTTACACGCGTCCAAAACAAGCATTTCAACACTGTCTTAGCGCTGACCAGATAACATGTGACAGGTATGAGTGTGCCTCTCAGGAAAGAGTTACAGTATCTGTGGTTTGTTGCTGGGCTGTACACCCTTACTGAAACTGTAAGTTTTGTTGTTAACAAGCACTGTAGGTGAGTTAAAATGGGGAGAGGTGTAATTTGATAATCTGATTCTAACATTTTCTTGATTCACTGAAAGAGCCTGTTATTGTAATTAATGGGCTGGGTTACTTGGGGGACTAACTTGCTCCCTCACTGAGGCTGTAAAACATGCAGATAATTTCAGCGAGTCATTGTACATGACACAAATCCAGTCCTACACGATGTACAGGACCAGAAATGGAAACAATGGAAAGATTTTGAGGTGAAATGCGACATTTGCCAGAAACATGTGCAGGATGGTGTTGAGCAGACAGCCTCTCTGTAATACATGGCTGTGATTCTGCCTCCCTGACCAATTTTGTCATTTAAGGCCCGAAGCAGAAGGCATACTTTCATGCTCTATCCCTCAATTTATTTTCAAAGCTTGATTTCCTGGAGCCGCCTAGCAAATGGTATGCTGCTGGTACGGTACATGCTTCCATGACCAGCCGTGCCAAGAATATGTAGGAATCTCCCTGATCTAGACGAAAGGCCAGAAAATATCTTTGCAGGGAAAGGAAGAGATTGCAACATATGAATTACAACCATGATTCAATCCTTTCAGTTTGTCTGTCATTTTATTGTAACTGCTTAAAAATACATTATGGAGCACATCTATTATTTGTCACCTGTGTATAATGGCTGTAGTTTTTGATTAGTAGTAGAAGATTATGTGTATATATCACCCTTCACACACTATAAGGTGGTTTGTGTACACATCACTGTTCCTTTTATTTGGATAATTTACAGTAAGAACAGGAAGCACAGAAATAAATCAGCGCTTGCTTCCATAATGTAATTACCATTACCACTATCATAGATCAGCACAAAAAGCTGCCATCAGTGACACTTTGACTGTTCACACAGAGAATTTAGACGAACTTTATTTACACACTCTCCCACAAACAACCGCCTCAAAACACGATTTCCAGATTGACTTATCATTAGAAGCAGCTGAAATAACTTCACCAAGAGCACTTTGTTTGCAGCCAGAACAGACGACCTAATATGGAGCAGAAATTGAGCCTAGACTCATTTTTGAGTCATATGCCTCATAGACAAGATTATTCAAATGTTGTGTCTGACTGCCAAAGAGCTCTGCATGAAAATAATAATACCCTTGTGACAACCACTCTATCCCTGGCAGCAGCACAGCTTGTAACCTCTGATAATTATATTGAGAGCCCAACAGTAATGACAGCCCTCCAATGCCACAGAAAGAAAAGACTTTCCTCTTAAAGCAGCAGTGGTCAAACAGTAAATCCACTGCTGTCTGAAACACACACATGAGATAATGCTTTGTGAAGCATGTGGTTACCACAGGCTATATCAGCTTGGAAACGACTGTCTGTTCCTCCCACTGGGCAGTACCTTGGGAAATGTGACTCTGCTGTGTGGTGTGGCTGGGATGTAGACTGAGTAGGAAAGTAAAACAAACATTGTACATACTGTAAAATGTCCTCACCCTGGGATAAACCAATGTCTTTGCTCTGCAATGATCAATTTTAATTTTTATTCATTCATACAAGGAAAAAGTACAAAATATCCACAGCTTCGAAATGTTTTTTTCCATGTTATAAAGTAAAATATTGGTGTAAACAGTAAACATAAACCAAAGTGCTGACCCTAGTATTATAAATGGCGTCTCACTCCCCTTGCCACACACACACACACACCCTCTCTCTCTCACACTCGCACACACCTCTGGTTGTTGGTGTGGCTCCCACATCAAACACAACTGTGATAGTGGGGTTTGTACTTTATACCTTGGCAAACAAGAGCAACACGTTTTATCAACAGCCTGGGATATACACAGAGACAAGCATGGAGCTGCTCATTTCATTATGCGTTTGTTTGAACAGTTGCTAAAACACTTTCTGTTCTCATCCTGTGAGAACTGAACCCTGAAATTGAAATTTTAACAAACAAATAATAGGTACTAATCGCTGAACTACACTTCATCATTTGCAGAGGGGATTTGATGGGAGTCTTGTGCACACTGTAACAGTATGAACTGTATTATGTCCCTGGACCATAGAATATTAGGATTTTCAGAGTGTCAGAAAACGGCCCAGCCCGCTGCTGCGTTTTGGGAAAATGGTAGACTACACAGGCCAAATGTAATCCTTTAAGCAAGCCAAGTGGAAAGTCAATAAGGGAATTATGGAGATGATTGGCAATCTAATGATAACATCCAAACCCAGCATCACACTGACTGCATCTCACAACCTTATAATCCCTATGCACACGAAAGGCGTCCTCTCCCTCTAATGTTTCCACCACTGTATCAGTCATAACAGATGGGGATGCTTTTCGTTTATCCTTAATCCTAAATCACTGGGAGCTACTTTAATATTTGTTTAATGGTTCCTAGGCGCACGTGAGCTGCAGATGAAGACATAGATGTCACATTTCCTGGAGCTTGTGTCAATGGTGAGCATATATGAAATTGCTTTATACTAGATAATGAAAAAAAGTTTGATTTAAGGCAAATAAAGGCATTTGACGCACGCAACTATAAAGTTCTCCAAAATCATCATTATTATTATTATTTTAAATGCAATGCCTGAGAGTCTAGAATGAGTCTGGTCCTGTGAACTCTTACCAGAGGACAGAGATGAACCTGAGAGGCTTGAGTTACTGGATGCTGCCATCCCAACCCCGTTTCACGGCTCTGTTACACCCGTTTGGCCAAGGTGCGCTCGCAGCAGCTCGTCCCCGGCGGTGCCTCCATGTCACTCACGTCCCAATGTGCTACACCTCTGACGGCTGCACCGGCGACTATTTCATATCTCGTCTCGCCCCGAGCTCAACACCCGTATGTCTGAATCCGCGGATCCTTCCCTTCCGCTCGCTGTGCGCCTTTGGCGAGGAGCTCACGCTGCCGCATACACCGTAGGTGCAACCGCCACGGATAAAAATAGTCTGACAAGCTGCAGCAATATGCTCCGTGGATCAATTTCTCTAAAGCAATCCCTCACACTGGACAGACGGACTCTGTGGGTCTGGATTCCTGTGCCATGTAGAAATCAGCTATGGTTTCCATGTGCCACTTTAAGGATTGTAATAAACACACTACACTGCAGCGTAGACGCGCCTTCTTAAAGTGAAAGTTTGGAGCAGGGTTGCCAGATGTAAGCAATCCCGACTTGCCAAAGAAGCTCAAAAAAACCGACTTTAGCTCCGTTTGCAAAATCCAAAACATACGGTACTTTTTTTCCCCTTGAAACCCACGGTTATGTGGGATTCATGCAAACTAAGGCCCAACTGGCAAAACCACATTACCCCAGCTTTGGCACTTGCATATTTTCATCAGATGTCATGTCATGTCACGTTATGTTAAAAGAGCAAGAATGAATCTGTGTGTTTTTTGCGCCACCTGGTGGGCTTCCCCCTTTCCCATGAGATCACAGACTAAAGAAAAAGATGGATAGATGAAGTGTCTGTGACATTAACCAACACATTTTAAAAGGGTTTTGAAGCCAAGAGTTCTCCACATTTACAGATGTGGGCCCTTTGGTTTCCTTCACTGAATGTCTATATCATGACCCTCTAAGGAGGAGAAAAAAAAACTTTGGTTGATTTCATAGACTGTTTAAAACACGGACGTAGCACCCGTGACGTCACCCATTGGTTTCGGGGAGTCGGTTTTGTGACCAAACCATGGACACCTGAGCTGCGCCATCTTGGATTTTAGTGGGAGTGTACTTTCCATATTTGGCGGAGAGGCGGTTACTCTACGGGTCAGCCGGGGTCAGCCGGCCAAGAACCCGGCCACTTAGCTCGGCGCAACATTTAATATTTACCGGCTTTCACCGCTGCTTCCATCCACTATCCACTTACAGTTACAGCAGCACATAAACAGCAGCAGCCGCTTACTGACGGAGCTGCTCTGTCCATGCAATGTAGGACTTTTTAAACAGAAAAATGAAACGAAATAAAATTGTAGCCTTGTATTCCCGCAATAAACGGACTTGAGAGCACGGAACACACCGCAACAGCGTTCCTAACATTAGCTGCTCCGGTCCTCTATCTGTATCAGCAGCGACCATAAATCGGCAATTAAGTCATAAGCCAGCGGCAAAATATGCTAATACATGCTAATTAGTGCAAACATCCAGGTAAAATAGTGAGAAATTTACTTACCGAAAAAACACAGACTCCTTCGACGGTCCGTTAGTACAGTCTACACTACAACAAGCCATATTGTCACAAAAACCTATCCGAACATTGGCAAACAAACACGGACACTGCAGCCCCTGTCAACCGCTGGAGGTAGCCGGAGGTCTCTGGATGTAACCGCCTAGCCCAGCCGATGCTTTAGCAAAGAGCTAACTGCCAGTGTCTGTCTATGGAGGTGTCACTTAACGTAACTCGCCCTAATCTATGTAAGAATTTTAAGCCTAAATAACACAAAAACGGTTGTGGTACAAAAAAAATCCACTGGTTCTGTGGAATCACAAACAAGAAGTGTTGTCTAGCCCTTTCCGTAAAACTAAAATGCTATTGAGTTGTCTAACCACACCCACAGGCCTCAAAACCAAGTTCGTGCTTACTTGTGTCCTGGGATTTTGGGAGTTGCTCATTAAGGGTGATGGCTGACACCTGGGCTGGTGTGACTGCTCACTTATATACTGAATATAAACTCCCTCCTCTCTGGGTTACTTGGTTTGGGTGAACTAAATAATGTATTAGAGTCTCGTATGATCTCCACATTTTGCCCTTCCTTTAAGCCAGGTTGTATTGAAATGGGGCCTCGACCAGTTTGGTAGTTACCTTTTCTTTGCTACTTAGTATCAGAGTATCAGACGTGACAGCAGTGTTTTGTTAGCTTGGGGCATTAAAAAAATCCATTTTGGGTTGACCATAAATTTTTGAGAAAAAAATGGAATGTACTCTGACTCTGAGTGGAAACATATATATATATATATATATAAAACCTCACAAATTTACAAGAAAATCTTTTCTATTCTCTGGGAATATAAATTTGCAAGGAAAAAAGTCTCAGAGATTAAAGTCACAAATTTACAAGAAAAAAACTTGGAAAAGTAGTGGGGTTTTTGTCAAGGAACCACATTCATTCACTTTGCAATATTGGATCAACCTCATCACACCACAGGTGCTGAAATTTGCTGTGAATTATGCCTGCACTGGATGACCTAATCAAATTATACTTTCCAATATGATTTAGCAATAAGGAAATACTTGAGACTTTAGCCCAGAATCCTCATATTACCATAAGCATCTGGTCTTTGAAGAGAAATTGCCACAAATTAGGCCCACTCAGAAGAAAACAACATAATGATCTGGATTAGGTGATGGCTTTTGTGTATCGGGAACTATGCAATGGACAGATGCCATTATGTCACTGTTTACATCTACAGGCAATTCAAATGGGATGTGGTATTCCCTGTTTACCAGCAGCGTCTGTGGTGTAATGATGTTGATCCAGCTTTTTAAACTGAAGCAGTGTGGTTCCTTGACAAAAACCCACACTTTTTCCAAGTTTATTTCTTGAACTTTCAAAAGATAAGACAGTGTGGTTGTAGTGGACAGCTTCCAGAACAGAATGTGTGAAGCAACTGTAGGCAAATATAGGGTACAAAAAAATGACAAGCCAGCAGCATGGCTGAGTGTGGCAGTCTGAGATAACTGTCAATCAATGCAAAACTGCTTCAAAATATACCAATCATCAAGCCTTACCTACAAAAAAAACAACACCTTTTGAGTTAGGCATCATTTTGACATGTCTTAGCAGGACACACACACAGGTGCAATTAATGACATAAATAATGAATCATCTGTGTCCCGCAGTTACATGCCCACGGTTGTTGTGAATGCTGGCTGACAGGCATTTTTCACGGAAAACACTTTGACATGTCACAGCAGGAAAAGCACCAAGGGTGAATAATATAAAGCAAGATGGCTGAATTCCATTTAGCTGCTTCAGTTTTAGGGTCCTGGTGCTGTGCATGCTCCCTCACCCTGACACTGTCATGCCTTAGAGGGGCACTTGAACAGCCCATAGCCATCGTTAAATGTATTGTCAACAGCTCTTTTCTTGTCTGGTGTGAAAAAAAGCTTATTGGCTTAATAAATTAAAGGGAGCCAGTGTTAATGTAATTAGTTACACCTGTGCCTTTCCTGTTATACAAATATCTGCCACTGGGAGACAGCTGGAACATGTTTATCTGTTTGTCACCAGCACCAGAGCTTTCACTTAACCTTTTAAATGATTGTCATTTGCATTGCGGGACAATATCGTTCTTGAACACCACCCTTAAGAAGTAAATGAATTTAGTATTTAAACATGCTTCAGTTTGTTAGTTTTTGTGAAGACACACTGTGCAGGGTAAAATGTCCCTGCAAGAAAGCTAAAGCAACAATGGCGTCCATGTAAATCATAGACTGATGTAAATAGGTGTATAAAATGATAAGTATGTTAGGCACTAAAAGCAAACCTTCATAGCTTCTAAGGTTTTTAGCTGCAAACCTTGTAACACATCTACTCGTCTTCTCAGACTTTTAAGTTTATATGAGAACAGTTTACTTACCAGGTCAGACTAAAACACATTGAAACAGGTCTGTTTCCAGCGGCCGGACAAGCAAAGCACCACGGTTAATGTTTTTTTTTTTTTTTTTTTTTTTTTTTACTTTTTCTGTGTAAGCGAACAGCTAAAACGCCGGCAGTTCCCTGCAAGTCAGCGCCGAGGGTTTACCATCCACCGCGTGCAAAACAACGACCACGTGATCCACCATCTCATATGATCCACCCTTAGAGCTGATCATGTGACTCAGCTTTACAGGTTAGATTCACGCTTCTCAGTCAGTCCACAGCTGACCAACTTGTAAAGACATTTAGAACATGAGGTAAGTTTTTAACAAATTAACATGTTTTTTTTCCCCCGCCCGCAGTCAGAGGCGCGGTCTCACTGTGGTCAGATAGTTGTGAAATCTGAGTGACTTGCGATGTTTAAGGTTCACACATCACTGGCCGGGCCTGTATTCTGAGATGCACTTTGTAAACATTGGCAGGCTGTTGAAGGAAACTCTGGGTTTCCTGTTACTGTGGGCCTGTCTGGACTCTGCGCACTCAAGGAGCTGCGCGTCCTTCTTCTGCCGAAAATCTCACCGTGTCAGCGGACTGAATGGAGTGGATCCCGGCTCTCCTCTCTTTCTCACTCCTTACCTGGAGAAGGGAGCCATAGATGAAGGTAAAAGAGCAGTCACATAACATAACACTACAATGACACTGCAGTTAGCGTGGCTCACTGTTAGAAGCTCATCATGATCACTTTTCAGAGGCTGTGGTGTTTGCCACATGCATTTGTGTGTGTGTGTGTGTGTGTTGCATGAATGTTGACATCTTGCTCTTCCAGCCAGGAAACTGAGTCTGGTGGGGGAACTGCCAGGTGCCAACGTCAAAAGCTATGCCGGGTACCTCACCGTCAACAAAAAATACAACAGCAACCTCTTCTTTTGGTTCTTCCCTGCGCTCATGGTAGGCCCAGACTTCTCCCTTTCAGCAGGGACTTTCCATATAGCAGAACCACATCATTGTCTGTGTTGCTGCAGTTTGTGAAATGATCCCAGCGAGGGAGGAGAGAAATAATGAGACTTTCTTGTCTTTGTTGGAACCTGCCTTTATTGTACTTACTGTATTCTAACTGAGCTTTCTCAGTCAACATGTGATAAGAAATTGCACCGTGTGTATTTAGTCAGCTGCAGTTTGTTTGGTCAGATCAAGTACTATGTTACGCTGTTATTTTCACAAGATACTACAATACCTAAAACCCTTTATTTCAGCCTGAAATTCGTGTGTCAAGTTCAGTGTTAATAATCAACTATTAAGTGACAAAACATGGATGGTAGACATTGTACTTTGATTACTTGCTATACTTCTTCAGTCTGATAAACCCAGACCTGACCTTATCCTAAACCTGACCCCATTTTAATCATTGTCACTCTCACTGGTTAGGAAGTTGTGTGGTAACATTTCTATTAAAGTGTAGTTAAATGCAGTTTTTGTCCTTTTGTTAATAAACTAAAGTCACCACAAGGTGGAGCTGAGATCTCAACTTTATCTCTGCACTGACCTGTCTGACAGCCAGTCCAAGAGAAAGCTCCAGTGCTGCTCTGGCTGCAAGGTGGACCTGGTGGCACCTCCATGTTTGGTCTGTTTGTGGAACATGGACCGTATGTGGTTTATAAGAACTTGACTGGTAAGAACTGATTTGGTCCCACAGCAGCATATGCATTAACACTGTAATCCAGATTCAACCTAATAATCTTGAGGCCTTTAATGTCCGTGTTGGAGCATTATTTAGATTTTCTGACCTGTATGTCTTTTCTGTCTCTGCAGTTGGTTTGAGGGATTTCGCTTGGACAACGAGATACTCAGTTTTGTACATTGACAATCCAGTATGTAGTCCTCAGAAAAAATAAAAGGCACAAACTGATTACGTGATTATGTTTTATGTGTACGAATGTTTACTTAAAGATCTAAAAGAAGAGTTTGCTTGGGTTTCTCTTCAGGTTGGAACGGGTTTCAGCTTCACTAGTGATGACAGAGGTTTTGCTCAGAACCAGGATGACGTTGGCAGAGATCTGTACAGGTAAAACACTTCCATCCAACTCAACCATAGGAATTTTGCCACATTGGCCTTTTGCTTTTTCTGGCTACTGACTCTTCTACTGTTCCTGTCTCTTCCTTAAAAGTGCTTTGACACAGTTTTTCCAGATCTTTCCTGAGTATCAGTCCAATGAGTTCTATGCAACTGGAGAGGTAAAGTGTTTCTGTTCTTGAGCTTTGCAAATTATTGTTGTCAAAACAAGTTATAGCATTATACGAGTGGCATTTTGTGCACAGAACAGTAGGATGATTTGGTTTCCAGATTTATGCTCATCAGGGGAAATTTGTGTCATGTTAGACCCCTGACAACAATTTAAAGAGTCTCACCTGCTTAAGAAATTGTCCTCACTATGTAAACTTGTGTCTGTCTCCACACAGTCTTATGCAGGGAAGTATGTTCCTGCCATTTCTTACTACATCCACAAAAACAACCCCACTGCCAAGGTGAAAATCAACTTTAAGGGGATGGCGATTGGTGATGGGCTCTGTGACCCAGAAGTGGTGTGTATCTGACTTCATGTCATTTTACTTTAAACCACATCACCTGGAATTTCCCAGGTGGCCAGATGTGGGATTTGCCCCTAATGATCATCAGAAAAAAACTTAAATTTGACTTCTTTTCCATTTCAGATGCTCGGTGGTTATGGTGAGTTCATGTACCAAACGGGCATGATCGACGAACAGCAAAAACAGTACGTTGTCCAGCAGACAGACAAAGGGGTGGAGCTCATCCAGCAGCAGAAGTGGGTGGAGGCTTTTCAGGTAAGCTGCACAAACTGACACCGTTTCTGATATTTCATCTAGAATCACAAAATCAAAGAATCTTATTGTGACTGAGACTTAGCTGGTGTCCCTGTCTTCAGGTTTTTGATAGCCTGCTGAATGGTGACGTGGACCCATATCCCTCCTTCTTCCAAAATGCTACAGGCTGCACCAACTACTTCAACTACATGACATGTCAGGTACTTAGAAACACTAGCAGAGCCCAGGGCTGTCTGTGTGTCTTAGAGCGAGAACTTTTTGAAACGTTCGAAACTTGTGACTTATATTATTCATATTATTTGTGTACATCACAGGAGCCCGAAGACCAGGAGTACTTCTCCCAGTTTGTGACTCTGCCGGCAGTGCGACGTGCCATCCATGTGGGCAACTTGACGTTTCATGACGGCTCAGAGGTGGAGAAACACCTCCTGCAGGATGTGATGAAGAGCATCAAACCATGGCTGGGGGTGCTGATGGAGAACTACAGGGTGAGGGATGGAGAAATGTCCACCGTAGTTTGTCTGTAATGGCAAACTTTTATCTTTCTTTAGTAGCATGTTCTTCTTAAACCCCCTTTCCATTTTTTCCCTTATGTCCAGGTCTTAATATACAGTGGTCAGCTGGATGTAATTGTTGCTGCTCCTCTGACTGAGAGGTTCCTACCTACTGTTAACTGGACCGGGGCTGCCGATTACATAACAGCCCCACGCTACCACTGGAAGGTTCAGCCCACCGACACAGAGGTGGCAGGTTACGTAAGACAAGTCCGTGAGTTTTACCAGGTGAGCAGATATTCACGACTGTCGACACGACGTAAAACGTGCTCCACATGCTTTTGTTTTAAAATCTTTTTATCTTTCCCCCCCGTCACTCAGGTCATAATCCGAGGAGGGGGACACATTCTGCCTTACGACCAACCAGCGAGGTCCTTTGACATGATTGACAGGTTCCTTTCAACACGAGGCTGGATATGAAATGTTTCAGTGTTGACACACAGCTGATCAAAGCCCCTCTACCTTAAAGATCATATTCTTGGTCAATGGCTGTTGATTTAAAGACTACTGATTGTCACATCCAGTGTAAATCAGCACAATTGCACACCTTTGCAGCTGATTTGTTATTTTTAAGTGTTTTAGCAGAGACGACATTTGGTTTAGGACTTTGAACTGCTCTGTAATGCACTGCAAATGAAATAAGTTCTCTTCACCTGCATTCAGACCTCTGAATCGCTGTCCACATTTCAGAATTTGATTCAAATAGCAAAAATTAAATACAAACTAAAACGTAGTTCAGCGTGGTTATCAGGTCTGAATTCAATGAAAATCATTTTTGTTTTGTTTTTTCTTTTTGTGACTGTAAGGGAAATCTCGTTTCTATTATAAGCAGTCAGTACAGGCATGAAGATTAAATATAAAGAAGCCTTGAAACTAAACTGAAATAAAATGTTTTTTTTTCTAAATCTGAATGTTTTCATGTTCAGAAAAGACTGCAATTAATTTTGCAGTCGTTCAACCTTCTCTGACTGTCTTCTGCAAAGTTTTACAAAAACATCTGGATTTTCTCTCTGTCTGGTTAGTCAACAAAATGTACACCAGGGGTCACCGTGCTCCAAAGAAACTCCAGTGCACACCCAGAAACTCAAAAACAATAACACTGCAAAATTGCTGCGGTCATTAAATGTAGTTTAATTAGTTTAACTATTAGGTCTTTCATCATCTTAAGTTCTAAAAACAATATTAAATCATTCAGTATCTCTGTAGACAGTATAAAGGCGACATTGCCAAGCTGCAACAGCACATGAGCACAAACTTGTAAGAAAACACAAGGTGTGTTAATTTCACTGTCACGGCTAAAATTTAATTGACGTGCAGCAGAGTTTCTGTATAGAAGTGATCAGGCGTTTTGACAGAATGCCACAAAGATGTTTGTGTACTAAAGTTAACTGCCATGTTATTTCATCAGGCAACTATCAAGCTGTCTAGACAGTTCAATAATTAATGAGTATTCTAAACCTTTAAAGCATCTAACTATTTAATGAGCAGTTATGTCTCAAGGACAACAAGCATCAGGAAATGTAGTTGACCGTTTGATTTGAGCACTGGTTCGATACTTCATGCCTGCTGGCTCATCTTTTGCACTCCGGTTATCGACACAGAAAATGATTGCTGTGAAGCTACGGGATGTCAAGTACGGTCGGTTGTGACATCAAATCACATCAGCTGGTTGTATGTTACAGAACAAGTGCTTTATTTTTCATACCGTAATGTAACTGCAGTGATAACTTTAACATCTGTACAAATGCAAAACGAAACAAAACGGAGACAACGTCATTATAGACACAAAAAATTTACAAAGTTATGCCGGTAAGAATGGATTCTTCAGTTCATTACATATAAACAATTTATTTAAGCGCTGAAATGAGCCTTGACATACAACAAAAGGCAACAAGTGCTATGCAAACATTATTTACAAACATGTACCACACATTTACTCCCTTCAAAAAGAAAGGTGGTTGCATTACATGTACAGGATTACAGAAATTAATGACATTATGTACAATATTTATAGTTTTAGATTTAAAATAATACAGTTATAACATATGTAGTAATTGTTCTCCACCTCTCACACAAATCCACACAGACACACTCATACTGCACTTCCATCTGTCCTTTTTGTCTGCCTTTACAGTAACAAATGTCTTTTCCTGAACCTAGATCCACTGCCAAAAATGAATGTAAAGACTCTCATACCTAACTCTAAAATAGCAACATCCTCTGAATGATTCCAGTTGAAAGGGTTTTTTTTTTTTTTGAGGTCATTACCATATTTTCACATGCAAGAGGTTAATTTGGAATGGTGTAATTATCAATATATGTGGTTTATAAAACAACCAAAAATAAGGCAAGCTTCAGTTCAAAGGGCTGGGTACAACAAAGCCCTTTTCAAGTGAATCCATTTCTCATCCACACACATCCTCTAACTGCACACACAGACTCCACGGTTAAGACGTGGCATAAACAGTCCGAATGCCTTGAAAAAAACTTGAATGTAACCCATTATGAGAATAAATAACATTCTCAATTTACATCCTTCATCTCTGACAAAACTGGAGCTGGAGTTTTGGTTTTGGTTTTTTTTTTTTCCTGGAATAAAAAGGGCACAAAGTAAATGGTACAGACTCTTTAACTGAGCCTCATCCTACAATACAAGCTCTAGGTTCCCTTCTTCTACCTGTGGACATGTGATGCATGCCAGGCACAGTCTCTTCATAAAGCCAAACACAGTTAAGTTTCTCGCTGGTGAGTGAAAAAGGGGGGATCACTGAGAATTACTCGGACCTTAATATGGCTATTCTACCCTCTGGCACGACAGAGGACAAAGTGCATAGACAGCTCTGCGATCACTCCACCTGTAAGTGGAATGTATTTCATCCATCCTACTGTAAAACACAGTGCATTATGGTCATCATGCTAATGAATCGACATTCCTAGTCATAGGAGAGAGGAAAGAAAGAGGAGTTGCGGTCAACATGAAAAGGCATTAAGTTTCAAGGCAAGCAGGGAGATAGAAAAGGTCAAGCCTGTATCATTACCAGTACATCCATCGCCAATGTGAAATACAGAGGAGGGCCTGAGAGAGAGAGGAAGAGAAATTAATGAGGAGGTCAAAGGTCAAAAAACGAAACATGGGTTATTTTTCTCCTTGGTCAGCTGGTTTTGTCCTGCAGTAACATGCTGCAGACATCTATGACAAAGCCAGTAACAGAGAAAGTAATGAGCGTGAGAATAATTACGGTGATCAAAAGACATTTTGCTGCCTATAGGAAGCCAACAAAAGATTTTAAGAAAACTTCAGGCACATTGTGACATTTTGGAAAGCACAGCCATAAACTACTCCCCTTTAGAAACTGTAAAACACTGCCAGTTATGGGATGCCAGTCCTAGTAAAAAAAAAAAAAAAAATCATGCTCGTAGTCAATTTCTCACTCTCTTTTTGTTTTTCTTTCTTTACACACCCGCTGAACTTTGTTCTTAAGAGAAAGAAGGCAAAACACAAGCACGTAATATACATAATTCTCATGCACACACTCAAAACTAGGCAGACGTACACAATCAAATGTTATATTCATTTGAAATTAGAATCCAAAGTGTGGATCCAGATGCACAAACACACACAAAAAGAGGCCTCAGTAATTAAAGCTTTAGTTGGTCCTGGAGAGCGGAGGAGTTTGTTTCAACTCCCGAGCTGCCTCACACGTATCACAGTGTACAGTTCTGTCGCTGTAACAGCATCGTATGTCCTCGGGACCAGAGTGGCTTGGCCATGCTGATCATAACGTGGACATACAGTAGAGAAGATGATCAATACTGCGATGTATTGCTTCTATTAATTCGTACGGTATCTTCACTGTCATGCTATGTATCATAACATTCTCTGAGAATACCTCTGACAGGGAAAAGGTTAACAGTCGTATACAGTTCTAGAAAAGAAAAAGATCATTACACCTGCTTGCATATTCCTGTCTTCAAGACATCATGGCGACAGTTTGACTTGGTTTCAGAAGACAACTTAAAGGCAGCAACATCCCACCCACTTATTCAGAGTCTTCTGTAATTACACATGCTACATAAACTCAACATACTGTCCACATGTGACATAAAGAGAGTTAATTGACCCATTATTCAGTTCATTAGGCATACAGAGATGTAAGCTCTGCTCTTAGAGATGACTTGTCCGAGGCTTATGTCTCCTCCCTCTGGTTCCATGACCGCTGTGGTCCATTTTTGTACCATTACACAACAGAAAAAGTCACTTAAATGCTGCATGGGATTAGCAAAACTCCCTTTCTGCTAAGCACAAAAAAGCAGATTAAAAAAGAGGCAACAAACCATAGAACATTTATGCGTTAATAGGGTTGGTCTATAAAAATACATACTGTAGCTACTGTATAAAGAACAGCCTCACAGGCCTTTGAGGTTTTTCTTGATGGAGGGAGGGGGGGCGGGGCAGCGTGTGCAGCTGACCACCCTCGGAAAACAGGGGGAGCGATGGGGAGGGGGTTCAGGGCTACAGCTGGGGTTATAGTCTCTCTTGTCCCTAGTGGATGGGGTTAATGTCTGTGCGGTGGTTGGCTTGCCCGTGCACACTGCTGCCCCCTACAGTCGTGGTGGAGGTGGTGATGGTGTTGTGCTGAATGACCTGCTGCTGCGAGCACGCTGGCGCTGGACTTCCCGCCGGACTGCTCTCTGGACCTGAGGAGACAGCAGAGACATCACTGAGGGTGGACAGAACGTGCAGAGCATGGGTGTGTGTGCAAGTGCAAACTCTATGACCTTCAAAGTGTACGGAGAGGCTTCAAAATATTATGTGATAGTAAAAGAAAGGACCAAGAAAACACAGACCAAAGCTTGTTATTGTAAAAAGACAGCTTTATTAGCAGAAACAGATAAATGTCAAACAAATGACAAGCTAAATTCACACCTAACTTCTCACCTGTCATCTCAAAATAGACCATAAATGGATAGCACACAAAAAATGGAAAAGTGAATCATTCAACTCCGTAAACACGCCTGATGAATTTTGGACACACTGAAGGTGACATCTGTACACAAGCTAGACTCATCGATGAAAGTCTCTCCCAGCCCAGTCTGGGAGTTGGCTCTCTCCTGTATAAAAGAACCATTCAGCCAAAGGGGATGTGAGACTTATTTTCCTGTGCTAAAGCCACGCAGGGAGGTGCTTTATCCTAATTACACGGAAATGTCACTTGTATCCGTATCAAAGGGTGGGGCTCTGATGTCATGCACGGCTGAGGCACAGTCCAATAATCACTGAGATCCCGGGGCATCCATGAGGGTATGGATACCAATGTGCCGCCTGTGACGTTTTTCTCGCGCTGCGTCTCGGCTGCTTCTGCGCACTGAGGTGTCGTCAGATGGAAAAATAGGTCTCATGTGGGATTCAGACTACAGACTCCCAGCCCAGGCGGGCTACCAGAGTGTGCAACACCCATATGTCAAAGGAAGAGTCCTGTAGCAAGCGTGGGAGCTGGATACCAGCACATAGGAGCGAAGACCTTTGGCCGTTACTTTGTGTCCATCACAGTTTGGTCTGTGGAGTTCATACTTTTCCTTTGGCAAGACAATTAAAAAGCATTTCCACAGCACGGCTATCTGCCCCGTAGGGCTAAGGCACACAGATAAACGTGTTTTTGGTCAAACTGCCAAATGTGTGTGTGTGTCTGTGTATGTGTATGTTTGAGCTACTCACTGAGGTAACCTTGGGACTCTTTCTGCATAGTGGTGATGGGACAGTCCTTGTGTGTTAGAAGAAGCTGCTTGAGTTGGGTCACCTCGTTCTTTAGCATGGTCACTTCGTTCTGAAATGCAGGAAAAACACAGAGGTCCTTTAAGACTCACCATCATGGGAATCCACAATAAGAGCAGGCTACACTACTATCCTTAAGTAAGTACCATACTTATTTATGTGTTCATCAGGGTTATTTTATATTTGGGATTGTGCTTAAGGCAAATTAACTGAAAACCTTAGTTACAAATTTGTGACATTCTGTTGCATTATGGGAACTGTAGGATCCAGTGTTTTTGGAGCTTGACTCACTCGTACCAGGGAATAAAAGGCAGGATATCTCAACCTCTGCTGCTTTTTTTACCATTCCTTTTTTAAAAATCTGTTTCTTGGGAGTCCCCAAACATAATGGGGGTACAATGCTAAATTGCTGAAATGCCCCTCTAAGGTAACTACTAAACATTAAGTTGTGTAAATAGTAAAACAAGATTCTAGACGTGTTTTTTTTAAATATCAGTCCAATACTGACAATGCACAACTGATCTTGTTGGTGTTGCACTCAACCTCATGCTCGAACTCAAACTTGCCATTATCTTTGGTGCAAAACACAATAATATCATAATGTTCAGAATGAGGAATGGGGTCAAATACATATGCTGACTGTTGCGAGTGGCAGTGGATTGTGTGCACAGATCTAGAATGAGAGGGTTGTTAGTTTGTACCTGAAGCTGCATGTTGGTCTGGGTGAGCTCCTCTGCCTTCTTCTCTAAAGACATCACCCACACTTTTCTCTTCTGTCTGCATCTTGTTGCTGCCGCTCTGTTCCTCTCCAGAAACTTCCGCCGACGTTCATCCGGATCCTCGTCCACTACTCGCCTGCGCCGCCCGCCGCTGGGGGGTGGAGACTGCATCGTCTGTGTAGGCTGCATCTGCTGAGTTGCAGGTGACATCTGAAACACAGGGAAAGAGTATCAGCATTAGTGAGCTCTTTGATGAGAGCTGACACACCTGGAAAACAGCCAGTCACCGGCCTGCTCTCGCTGCTCCACTGTCATCAAAGCCCCCCTGCCTCTAAACAAGTATCTATACATTACCTCCTGCAGCTATTCCATGTCTGGCAACTTCCCCAAAAACAACATCTGGTTGTGCCACGTGCCCCGTGAGCCTGGCTGTGGGCGTCAGGAGTGACTGAATGAGTGAGTGACTGGGCTGATTCACCAGCCTGCCCACCTTGTTAAAGAGGTGTCAGGAGGCAGTTTTCCAACGCCCACTTCCACTCAGACTAACACCACCAGACACAGTCAAAAGGCCTGTTTCTAAAATCGTACATGCACTGACAGATCTTGACATATCCTTGGCAAGGTCAAGTGTTTGCAGTCTTCAGATCATTACCATTTTTATGAGAACCATGGAAAATACAAGCTGCTTTAATGGCGGCTGTGCATACAGAGAGTTGTTGTTTTAATGCCTTAATGGTACATTTGGAACATACAGTGACTTGCACTTCTTGATGTCGGACTGTCCTTCAACCAAAATGCTTGGCATTGCAGAGGGCGCTAGACAATGCAGGGACAAAGTGTCTCACGCTGTATTATCGTTAATGGTGTGAGCAATATTTAACTTTCAATTAGAATTAAACCACACATATTCACAGCTAAGATGTTCCAGCACTATTAGCCAAGGCTGTCTGTTCACCATCAGGACCAGCATTTATAAAACGTCCTCTGCACCTGGATCACACCGTGGCCACATAATAGCAACTTGGAGGTGCCGGAGGGCGTGGAGCACAGTTTCCAAGAGACAGTCCTGAGCATTTTGTTATAATAGCCATTTTATGGCCTCTTCATGACCTCTTCTCTCCATGGCGGGCATCTGACATTGACCTGTAGCTGACCAACCTCAAAGGAAAAAGTTACCTTTAAGATGGTTGCCAGGAAACTACTTGGCATTACGGCTGCAGCAAGGGAAAATGTGTTTGTCCACTGGCTTACTGTGAATTTGAAGCATCATTACAGCTATATATCTATACTAAACCACTAATAGCTGACTTCTAAACTGCTCAAAGGGCTACTAAAGCACTGTCTCGTTTTTGTCATGGTACATAGACACTGGCTTCAAGCTGTATGAGAGGTTTTACAGTGCAGTGTAGTTAATGTGTTATTGAACTTGTGGCTTTGCCTTTGGGCCGTCTAAAAGCTTCTGCTCTCCTGGGAATGTGCTTTGCTTACCTGTGAAGCAGAGTGCATTGGAGGGTGCGGCGAGGTCTGGTGTGGGTGACCCGGGTGGAGGTGGGGATTGTGAGAGTTGTGATGGGGGTTGTGTCCCTGCGGGTGATGGTGTCCACCCTGGCCGTGGCCCTGGTTGTGGTGGTGATGGCTGTGGTGGTGGTAGGCGTGGGGAGGGGCTTGCAGGTGCTGGTGCGGGTGTGAGTGCATGTGATGGTGGGTGCCTTGCTCCTGCCGCGATGACATCATCTCCATCATGTGGCCCATGGAGTTCATGTTCCCGTTGGCGATGGCACCAGGGTGGTGTGAAAGTGCAGCCTTCAGCCTCTGAGTAAACAAAATGGACACCGAACATGATGTTTAACTATATTCTCATTGAGCATTTTAAGTTCGTCTGTGCTCTCATTTAGCAGTCTGCTGATGATCAACAGTTACAGAGCAGTTTCATGAGCTGACTATGAGATGATGAATGTCTCCATAAATCCATATGTCAGGAGAACAAATCAAAGCCACTTAGACTGTCCTCTGTCTCTCCTTCAGTCCTGTCACTCTCCCTCTTTACCTTCCATGATTGCCATCTTACCAGTCCCTCCTCTTCATATTCCTAATAGCCTCTCTCTCTCTCTGTGCATGCGTGTGTAGATGTCTGCCTATGTGATGAGCTTCCTGGCAAGGTGTGAGCCTCAGACTCACTGTTTACCCAGCAGGAGTTTGTTGCTTTAACCGTGTGGTCTACTTAGTCCAGACTGGCCCAGTGTCTCTGAGCGGCCTGGGAGCGAGACCAGAGAGAGGCTAAGTAAAGGTGCACTTGTGTTCTTCATGTTTACTGAATGCACCTCTTCTCAGTCGTCTGTTTTGCTGGGCATCACATAAAGACGACCGCAAGACCAGAAGAAAATCATAACCCAAACATTCAAGTGCCAAAATATGTTTTCAGGCTTCATCTGTTGTACACAAACCTAGACAAAATACATGTCTGCACTCGTACATGGCTTTTTTTTTTTTTTTACATTTTAACCGCTTTAGGAGTAACAGGTTGAGAGAGTGTTGAGACTGTTAAACTTTGATTTATGCACATCTTTTTGCCACTAGCACACTGCTGTTGTGAATTAATACTTCAGAAAGAAAATACTGTAGTCTGGTCCTAGATCCTGTCTATAATTCATCTACTATACACTTTAGGCAAAAAAAAAAAAAGTTAGCAGCAAAACTGAAAACAAAGGCATTCATTTCAAGGCTACTGTTGTGAATTCCACAAAGTTTTCTATTCTCTTTCCCAGTGCTCTCTCTCCTTTCTCTGCTCCCTTCCCCCTTCTCCCAGCTGCTGTCAGTAAGTCCACGCTGTGTCCAGGGCTCCATATCTTTTAACAACCTTCACATTCATGATTCCCATAGGGAATGGCATCCAGCTGGTCTGGATCACAATGCTAGGACACAACATCAGCTCTCCAGTCCTCTCTCACACTGTCCATGAGTGGAAAGCTTTTTACCAGGAGGGAGGAGACACGCCGTCAAATAAATCATTTTAGAAATGAGACAGTTAAAAAAGAGAATATTCTATTGGTTTGTGTTATATTTACAATTTACACATATGCATTTGTATTAAGATTTACTGGTAGTCTAGTGTCTTTACTTTGCTATCCATTCGCAAAGCACTGCACATGAAACCAGCACAGTGAAATAACGACCTTGTCAAGCCTGTTTTTGCTGAATACAGTTTCTCCTTGTCATACCAACGCATGCCTGACATAGTGACACAGTACTACATTTCTGGAGCTTCATGATGTAGTTTTTATATTCTCTCACATTATCAATCTTATTTTAAATTTGCTCTGTTTTAGTGTTTATCCCCATCTGATCAAACCTAACCAGTCCTAACTGCCTTTACCACAGCCTCAGCAGAAAAACTCTCAGGGGCCACAGCCCTTCCTCTTTGTGACCAGTGAGACAGGAGTTAAAATACCACAGGGTCTACACTAACACACAGCGGGCGGCCTCAGGCCTGCAGCTGTCCACAGCATCACAGTTATACTGAGACTTCCTGAGTGTAACAAGCAGGAGTGAGAAGCCTCTAACTTACTGTAACTTGCCATATGCGCTATAATTTCTAATGCCATAATATCTATCAGGACATGTTATAAAAATGCAGAAATTAACAGCTAGCTGGCATTCAGCTAAAACAGAAAATGGATTTAAATGAGCTTACAGGTATCAAACATAGTCACCAGTGTCGGCAAGAACATATTCCATCTATCACAGGATGAATTCTGAGTCTGACAGCTCTCAATAAACACCTTCCCTTCAGCCTTGTCAGTCAGCACCAGGCAGCTGAGGCCCACCCCTCTTGCGAAAGAGAAAACCAATCAGGGTTTGACAATCTCTTGTCACAGAGGAGGCAATCACCTGAATGAACATAAGCCAGGGGAACCTGCTGGCTGCCTGTCTACCTCTTTACTCTGCTTTTGTGACCCTAGTAAAGTGATCAGAGTGTAGGTAAGAGGCTCATCTTATGCTGCTGGAGCTGCCTGAATTCCTGACAACCAGGCACAAGGGGAGAAGGACAGAGAGGGTAAAAGAAGGTGAAGGGGGGCAGAGAGGCAGGGAGAGCGAGAGAGAGAACGAGAAAGACCAGGGGTGGGGGGAGATTAGATGGCTTCTAGTGTCTCCTCCCCACACACCATCAGCCTAAGACAACGAGTGCTCATTTATCAGTGTCTCTGAGAGCTATCCAGCTGGCAGTGCAGGGCTATCTGTTTATTAATTGAATTAGCCTGCATCCGAAGAGGCCCAAGAGTGTCAGAGTACAGAGGCAGGTCAAAGAGCTGGGGGGGCTCTACACAAGCCTTAGCAGTGATGTTATAAACGGGATAGAGAAAGAAGACAAAAGTAAAAGCACCATGCGTGAGGACGGACATAAACCACACAGTTAAGATCACACTGGTTTTATCAAACACATTTGATGCAACAGAAGTTGTTTTAAATCAATTTAAATTGTTGAACCAAGGCAGCATACCTGTAGCAGAACCTATCCCACTTAACAAACAGAGCCAAGAGATAAAGGAACATCCAGCAAGAAAAGCCAACAGACAGCTTGTATAAGTGGCAGGTATAATATCAACTCACACAAATTAAACAATAGAGTTTAAAGAATGAGCTACAGTACATTACCGTGATGCAAGCTTATTCCTGAAGATATCCGCACAAGTGCCTGCTACTGCTCCATCTGGAGTTGAGACACAGCTCAGTTAAACCCAGCTCGGCCAAAACTTAAGTCTTTGTATCCAGAACCACAGTGACGCAACTAAGGGACGTTAGCAAAGCGATGATGAGCAGGCTGTGATTCTCAAACACCTTCATCAGCTCCCTAATGACTCTTTAACACATGGTTGTATTTCTCCAGACTGTGCTAAGCACAAGAACTTAACCACCACGTGCATTTTACTCTAATAACACACACATACATATACATTTCTCCTGCAGCAACATGGCCACCACAGAAAACAGTCATTAAATCAGTGCAGGTGTTAGCCTGTGGCAGTACAGGACGCTCACAGATGGGATGGCACACAGTCTGTCCTACCACTGTCTAAACCTGCTGTTGATGAAGAATGGAAAAACACAGCAAACACACAACATGAGGATGAGCAGTCAGTGACACCATAGTAGACGTGGGCAGCTTCTTCCAGGACAAATCTATAAACGTGCAGCCTATATATCTGTAATCACATGCATTTGACACCACATTTCATGGATCCTGACAGTGTACTGAAAGTAGTAAAGCTATTGATTTTCCATTGTTAAAACACCATCCCTGATTCAGCCATATTTTGCCCAGAGGGGAGCTATCTCCTCTCAGACCTTTGCCCTATGACCTATCCACTCCCAGTCCTTTTTTTCTTCGGCCTCTCTCATTTATGTGGTTTCAGGGATACCAGGTAATCACCCATTAATGATATTTATTAATGACCGCTTCCTCTCTGACACGGGGGGCTTTGAGTGATGTCCCAGTGAGTGCTCTGGGCACATCCTGAGAACACACTCAGGTTTCTCCTCGCCAGATGACTTCATATCTATTAACCCTGGGAGGAGGAAGCAAGAGCATGGAGCAGGTACAAAGGGAAGAGACCACGCCCGCCTCAGGATGGGTAAATCAAACCCAGTGAGGTCAGGGTGAGCACTTTTATTCCCCTTAAAAGTGGAGCAGTGTACTATCAGGGGACCTGTGTCCCTCTGGCGCCTTACTGCAGGTTAGAAAGATTTAACCAGTCTGTGGAGTCAAAGTTTAAGTGCAAAAAGATCACAGTTTCAAATGGAGATCTTCCACTTCGCATTAAAGAGTCCACAGAGAAACATTTGAGCTTCTGTCTGTCTCTGTCAGCCTTTTGTTAACACAATACTAGGACAGCAGCATGTTCAGTGATCATGTGTATGCGCACAGTACTTCTAATTGCATAATATATCATAGCTGTAACTTTCCTGGCAGTGTATTTTGTGGGCCTAGGCCCCCTAACTCACACTCTAAAGCCAACATGGGTTCACCATCTGCAGTTGAAAGCAGGAGTTTGGCTCCGCTGCTTTGCCAAGAACTTAGACGATCTAATTCCATCCTCCTCATCTCCACAACCACCACTACCCACCAGTGCCTGCCTGCAAAACCCACTCTCTGTCCCCTAAAACTCCACACTCCCATTAGTTCAATTTTATTAGATTTCCCTCTCGCCCAGAGAGGCAGTAACATCCCCCCCTTCCCTCTCTCTCTCTCTCACACACACCTCTTCCCTGTTCCTCCACCCCCTCTCCCTCTGCTTGCCAAGAGCTGGGGACT
This sequence comes from Toxotes jaculatrix, assembly GCF_017976425.1. NCBI lineage: Eukaryota > Metazoa > Chordata > Actinopteri > Toxotidae > Toxotes > Toxotes jaculatrix. The sequence continues at coordinate 13,622,174 of NC_054401.1, read as the reverse complement.
GTTAAACTGATTTCCTCAGGGAACGGCGAGGCAGACAGTCTGATGGGAGCGCTGGGCTATAATGTCGCCCCCTCTCTCCTCTCTCGAGTTCTGGGCCAAGCTGATCAGAGCCGGGGCCCGAACAGAGCCTCCCTATGGTTCCAGACACAGACGGAGAGATGGACACAGACTGGCTGTTCTGCCAGGGCCAGACGCTCTGGTGGTGCTCGGAGGAACCGTGGCGGTATGGGCGCAGTGAGACACACGCCCACTGAGGAGCATGCTCCAAAGCATGCGCTCATACTCTTGGCAGCTCCTCCACCCTGTCAAGTTAATGGATGGGCCTCTGACTCCAGTCTGTATATCCCCACTGTTCCCTCTCTTGTAAAGCCCTGCTCAAGTGCAGCCTACATGGTTATCACTACACCCACTGCCACAGTGTTGAATACAGAGAATGCCTCAGAGTGAGAAAGACAGACAAAGCATGAATGCAATAATAAACACTAACGTGTCTTCATTTGTGGCAAAGCAACAGGCTAATCCTACATCACCATGTTAGTTGGAGTAACTTGAAATGTGATTGAATCAAATATAATTTCAAAACGCTCAAAATAACATACCTCTAATGATTGTGTATTTTGGCTGGACTTCCCTGCCACTAAGTGTTTATATGTAAATTTCATCCTCCATCCATTCAGACTTTTTCCTGTGATAATAAAGTCTCACATTTCTTGTGTTCAAGCTATTCCTATTTACATTTGGATTAGGACTGCACCTTGTTAAATCACCCATCCAACATGTCAAAATGACTGAGAAGCAAACCAGGAAGTAATGGGTCAATGTTGTTTATTAGACTGACTATCTCTGACCCAACAGATGTTGTCCAGTCACCCCTCCTCTGTTTGAGTGGTTATTTTGGAGTCTAGTGAGTATCTTGTTCACTGCTCAGGCTCCAGGGGGGCTCACAGTGGCTGCACCACTCCAGTCTGGCCCGTGTAGTGATGGCAGCTGGTTTACCCAAGCTTGGCTCTGCTGGAGCTCCGTCCCATTCACGGGCCCTGAACCATGACCAAATGGTCTTCACATACACGTCCCATCAGCACAGCTAAAACAACATGCAGTCATCCAAAGACAAACAGATGCGACACTCTGCACCACAACTGCCACCCTCGTTCATAACCCCACCCACCTACAAAGACAAACACGCACAGGCTCAGGCATACATGCACACACACGTAACTATTTAAATATAAATATGTACTGGCATACACAGCCCTTCAAATACCTCACTGTATGTGGGTTTTACAGCAACAAAGGTTGTTTGCTTTTTATCAACAATACAGACACTGGTAACATATGCCTTAATTGATTAGGTTTCATCTGTGTCAATTATGTTGATCAAGAAGTTATCAAATTAAGGGACAACTCACTTTTTGTTGACATTTTTAATAAATGTCAAATGTAAATTTTATATACACTTTGACCTTTCATGCACAAGTGCTCTAGATGTTGCTCTGAATGGCTCAACGTGTACTAAGAGGTCACTATTAGTTTTAGAAAAGAAGTGCATTTTCATATATTATGTTAAAGGTGCAGATCCCAGTTTTGTGTGAATGGCATAAATTGACCTATAAATGTCTTTAAATAGGATAAACAGAATTGATGAAGCCTGTAATAATAAGTGGCAGAACATCTTGAAAACTATACAGAATGTCCATTTATCTTTGACTTACTATTACTATACAGTATATAGAAGGACTGTCTGGTTCAGACAAACCAAGCACTTTGGCAACACAGTGGAAGCAGTGAGAGAGGGGCCCCTCTCTGGTCTGTGTCCAAAACTGATAAACTGGCAGACACACATTGATCCTGCAGCTCCTCAGTCCTGCACTTCACTCTGCTGAAACCCCCTTGCCTCTTGGGCAATAGAGAGAAACATTATATGTTTATCATCTACAAAACTTTCTTTGCATTTGTTAACACTGAAATTTCACCTTCTCTTTATGTAACATTGTATCTCAACATATCTTGCCATGTGTCCTGTGTCCCTGTCTGACTGCTGTTTATCACACATCCACATGTTTACTTAACGAACCATGCATATGCACGGATTTGTATCAAAATGTGCAAACTCTTACTCTTAGGTTTGTTTTAGCCCACTAAGTCCACAGATGTGTTTTGACTCTAAGGACAGTGATTGCCAGAGAGAGAGGGTGCCAATGCTCTGAAAGAGAGCCACTGCACACACAATCATGAGCATGCACACAAACGTATACAATATACATACACATTTCCTAGAGTTCGGTGAGGCTGCTCGCAGATTCAGCTGTGTTCTTAGCTCACCGTCCCTCACCAATGACATCATACCCTGACAATGCCACCATTCATACAGATGTTGCTTACAAAACCTGGAGTTAGACTCCTATTGTGTGTGCTGCTCCTCCTCACAAAAGGAGGTTTAGCCAGAGGTGCTCCCCTACTACAGTGGAGGAAAATGAATGGAACACGTAACATGGTTACCACGTACGCTAATGACTTAACTGCTTACAAATGACTTCATACGGAGTTAATCGCTCAATCAATCACTGTGTAGCAGAGTTGAAAACTGTGGCTACTTCATAGCTTTTCTTTACATTTACATTTTTGAACAGAAGATGCATGTTACTCTCATTTTTCATTTTTTCTCTGTTAAGGGCAAAACTTGATCTTTAAGCCTATTAACCCAAATGCCTGTAGCAGTTCTGTAACTAGGCTGAAACATAAGAACAGTAAGGGTTGTGTAAATGAAATGTAAAAAGCTACATTAGCGTGCTAGAAACACTTTGATTATTGGTCCTCCGGTGTCCTATGAAATGTTTCTTTAAGAGACGCGCTGTTTTTTTCCCTCCTCAAGTAAAAAGGAGTACATTTAGAGCATGCCAGGAATTATGTCATCCACCCATCTAGTGCCAGCTCCACAGCCAAGAGAGCTGCAATGAAGGAACATATAGTATTGTTTACCTCATAAAAAACTCAGCACCTAGCCTGATGCTTAGTGACAAATTTATTGTCCTTAGTAACAATGTAAACAATAGATACTGGGAGATAATAAATAACACATTTTCATACACCAACACCAAACTGTTTCAAGGCCCCTCTGTCTGAAATTAGCAGGCAAACGGGATGTGTGGAAAGCATGGAGCTCATTTAAAGGGGACACAAAAACAATGCCAAAGTGCACTACTTTGAAAAGGGTTCCACTGACATGAGCTGAGTCATGTCCCATAGTTGGCACACACAGATGTTATTTAGAACCAGCTTGATGAGGGCCTGTTTGGGATTTCCTTGTTACAGATGAGAAATGATAGTGAATGCCTTTCATCAAACCAACAAACAAACCTATCAAACCATCTGAGCAGGAGAGGAAGTTTTTAAGAGGAGCGGAGAATACAGTACACATATGCACACGTGTGCTTATACAGCATGTACAGTATATGCATGTCCACATACATGTATGTCTGTGTTCTGTGCATGTGTGTATGTCTTATTTGCAACTTGTTTTTAAGTACCTTAATGTCTGTAAGTGTGTTTGTGGTTGTCTAACTATTTGACACAGTGCAAGGAGGATGACACAGAGCTGGAGCAGGCAGTGTATGTGTGTGTGTGTGTGTGTTTGCGAGGCCCTGTGGAGAACTGGCTCTGAGAGGTGACGTAATACTTTGGCCGGCGTGCTGTGGAACTTGGCCTCCTCTCTGCAGCGTTTCCTCCACGCTGCGAGGGTCAACTATCCCACAACCTCCAGCACACAACACGCACCATTCTATTCCCTAGACCACAACAGAGCAGAACACAACCACACCCGGCACCATGAGCACCCAGTCCTTCACAAGAAGAAAAAAAAAAAAAAAAACAACACTTGAACTGAAACTGTTAAAACCCTCCAATGTCAGTGACACTCCCAAACAACAAGCTAAAAGCAATAAGGGAGAACATGCAAGTCAGTTACTACACCATCGGGCTTTTCTGTACCACTTAAACGATGGCACTTAAGGAGAAAATCAGAGATAGAGGAGAACAAAGATGGGCACTGATGCAGATACAGTCTTTGGCCCAGAGAGCACAAACAGAGAGCTTAGAGCGAGATATGAGTCCCCAAGGGGCCACAGCAGTCCTTCGGCTCATTAACTATTTACACCAGAGACAGGCCTCCATGCTGCTCTGGCCCACCACAAAATCAATTAGCCTTCATTAGCCAAGGCTCTGGGCATGCTTTCTCTGGCAGGGGAGGGTTAATCCTGCTGCCGAGGCCTCCAGTTACCACAAAATATCAAACAATCACAAGTACACACACATATGGGCATACATACATGCACACATGGAGAGGGGCACAGGAAACTAGGCCAGGCAGAAGTCCTTTCATGTCACTCACAAAGAACTCTTTCAATTTTTCGCTCTCATTCACTGTTCAGTGTCTCTCAGAATATCAATACCATTTCTCGCCTTTCAGCTCCCCCACTCTCTCTGCCTGTCTATCAGTTTCCGTCATGTCTATCAAAGTCCCACTCAATCCCCTTCTCCGCTAACCCAATGTAAACGCTGAGCAGAAAGAGTGTATCCAGGTCCATGCCTCGGGGGTGTGGGGTTACAGTGCGGAGATTTCCCATTGGCGGAAAGTCAACATGGTTGGGATAATGCGATTAGAGCCGGACTGAGAACGTCGCAGGGGACACATGGGCCTGATCATGGCCCAGTTATCCGATAGCGAGGCCGTATTTATCGACCCGGCCCGAGCGCGGATATTACAGACATTAGAAACCCCGTCTATGCTTATGAAACCAATGCTGGAGATCGCACCCTGATAACACAATTAGTCTCTCACTTTCTGTCCACAATCATGGAATTCCATCAGTTGCGTTCAGACATCAGGGAGCAGAATCTCAATTGATCCACATTTGGTTGCCTTGCCTTGTGTCTGAATGGCCAACTAACCAGAAAGTTGCATGGTCCAGGGGCCTGTAGCCATTTAGTGACTGCATATGCTTATGGGAGGTCTAACAGAGCATTTACAATTCAATTACATAGATAGGAGGAGGGAAAAAAAAGAGTAAGATGTGTCTGGATGACAGCCAGAGGAGAGATAAGCCTAATACACTAATATTGTGTTACCCCAGCGTGTTACCATAGGAACAGTTGAGGAGATTCAAAAGACTACAAAGACGATCAATCTTGAGAGAGCAGGAGGAAGAGGGAGAATTAAATGCCCTGGGAATGCTCCCGCTCTCCTCTATCAGAGCAATAACTCTTCTAATGACCTCTGCTACCTCCTCTCTCTCTCTCTCTCTCTCTCTCTCTCTCTCTCTCTCTCTCTCTCTCTCTCTCTCTCTCTCTCTACCTCCACAAGATCTTTCTCTCCAGCAAACTCAGCTATCAGAAAACCTTTCCAAATACAAAGAACAGCCAAGGCTTTTCATTGTGGTTTGTGATTTTTTTGATATCCAAGTCATGAGATTTGTTCTTATTTCTATGGATACTTTTCCATTTTCAAGAATTATTTATTTTAAAAACAAAGGTTGGCTGATGGTCATGTTGCTACGGTTTAATCAATTCATATCACCTATAGTGTAACTGTTCAACCATTTGACATTAATCAGAGGTAAACTGTCAGTCTTTGGCATTTGTGTTACAGCAATAGTAGCCTGCAAAACCAGACTGGGTGGAAGGTCACGTTATCCTCAGTTTTTCCTTCTTTCAGTCATTCTCAATACTTCTTAACTCCCAAAAACCTGTCTCCTTTCTGTCTTTCTGCTCTCTCGGCTACGTCTTATTCCCAAGTGCTCTAACTGCCTGCTTTGTGAAGGATGAGGTCATTTGATTTTTTCCCTGCTGTGTTAAACTAGTGCTAACAAGTTGCAGGACCTACAGAACATGTTCTGTACATTAAGATATACATCAGGCAGTCGGTGGGCAGCCCAGCCACAACCACATAAAGGGCCCTTTATTCCAGCCAGAGTCTCCAGTGCAGCACTGGCAGGTTCAGGCACAGCTTTGATTACACACCAAATGATGAAATCCACACAGACCTAAGAGCACAGCTTTTCTGGCACAGTCCAGTGGAAAAGAGAGTTGCAACACTTTGAGCTTGTGTGTGTGTGTGCACTTGAGACTGTGTGTGCATAAATGTGTATATCTGTGCAAATACATGTATATACTCACCAGTTTGGCTTCTGAGTGCATGGAGGGAATGTGAGTGGAAGAGCAGGAGCTGCTGTGGGCGGGTCCTTGCATACCCATCATATTGGAGCCCATGGACATTTGTCTCTCCATCTGAAGATTACAACACCAAGAATACACTCATAAAAGTGTAGCTATATCCTTCCTACAGCACAAAACTTTTTTTTGATACAAGATAAATCAATAAAAACTGTTGATTTAGCTATGATTTACGCCGCTCATTGCTACTGTGAGGTCTTACCAATATGCTATCACTGCTTTCACAAAAAACAGGTTAGCATTAAAAGAGTGAGACTATGTGGGATGAGATGAGAGCGTACGAGAGCCTGATTTCACATGACAGGCTGCCCTGTGCACCGCTCTGTGTGATGATAACTGGAGCTGACCCAAAACAGGAAGCCAGCACGGAGGGACTTAACACAGGAAGCCGGTGCAACAGGGGTGTGTGTGTTTCTGATAATAGTGTGGTGAGTGTCAGTCTGACTAACACATCAAACCCCAGTCCCTCTTGGTGCAGTATGTGTTAATAAAGCCAGTCTGTCCTGGTTGTGTGTGGTTACTGCCTGTCCCTGACTGCCCCTGGCCAGTGTGGTCATGTGTCACAGCTGAGACCTGAATGTGAGGAAATCAGCTGGGTAAGCTGAAAGAGGTGAGGGGTCACCTGTGCGGGGTGATGATGTGAACACTGTTCACTGAGCAGCATATGCAGGAAAGAAGAAACCTTTGTGTGAGTGTCTGCATGCATGCATGCATGCATGCATGTGTGTGTAAGCTGCTGTGGCCTCCCAGCTGCTGAACTCTGGGTGGTGTGTGTTTCCGTGGGGAACAGCCCCTCATCACCCCTCCTTTGCCTGACCCCCATTCCCAACCCCTCCCCCTGTCCACATAGACTCCAGCCTAGAATGTGACACACAGCCTTAATTGCAGTAAGTGTGTTTTGTGTAAAAATATCACCCAAACCTGCACCCCTTTCCTGAACCGTCAATCTTCGACAAAATCGCTTAGCTCTTAATTTAATAAACATGGGAGGGTTTTTTTTCCACACCATAAACATGGGCTGTCTTGTGTTACAATGAGAACATATGTTGTATCATTAGAATCCTGCTACGAGAAGCTTTCACTGGGTTGTTATCATTCCCCACTTCCCAGTGTGGGTGCTCTATATCTTTCTGGCTTAATTGCAATAAAGTCTATATTCTAAACCCAGAGGTAGAATCCTTCCTTTATGTAGGATATGACTTCCTTGATAAGCTGTTTCTATTCACGATGGTAGAAAGTTTATCCACAGTCTTAATGTATACCGTCGTTACTTGCTATATGGGTGAGTGAGTTTGCTTCTCCATGTGTGAGTGCACCCGTGTGTGAATGTGCTCTGTGCTCCATTGTTATACTCACGGGCATCAGCACAGCAGAGGAGCCAGGCATGGTCGGGTCTGGCAGCGTTCCAGGCATGGAGGCTGGCAGAGGCTGTCTCTGTCTGTTTCGTAGGTGCAGCAGTGAGGACAGAGACCCGGGGACAGGCCTGAGAGGACACACACAGACACAGACAAAGAGCTTCAGGTTTTGCACTGTAGTGGATAATCGAAGAGCGTTATTCCTTATTTTATCATGTAACAACATCAAAGTCAACTACCAACACTATGGTACTAATTATAATGAAGCATCCATAACTGGTATATAATCATATAATGACTGATTGATAACGCAGTATAACACAGCTGGAATTATATGTAATACTATCTGGTTGCACATAAACACTTCTTATATTGGCTTACAACTACATTACAGGGTGTTACAAACCACTGACTCTGTGTTTCTATACTGCTTATAAATGCTAGTTGGGGTAAAATAAAGTGTTACCATGTTTACCAAAGTGATTTAAGAACAGATATAAATGAATGTGGTATTCATGAAATTGTGCATTAGGTATTACTGTACAGAGAGAACTTGATGAATCCTGTCACCTTTAAACCTTTAACTACGATGTGTTTAAAATCTTTAATAAATGTTTAAAGTGCTACTGATTAGCCATATAAAACAAAGGACCAGACCTCTTTGTGAGTTTTAAAGGGACAGAGAAAATCAGATCACACTGGAATCAGTTTCTAACGAGCAAAGGCTTTCAAAACCAATAAACACTACATGGATGTCCTTCTTGGCGTACAGTATATGTCCCAGAGAGGAGAAGTTATCCAAAGCATTTTTGAACTGAAAAACATTCTTCTTCCCAAACACTTCACAAATCTCTGAGCTGGCTACGGCACCATGATCGGATGACTGATTATCGAAAAAGTGCATTACACTGTAAAGAGCAGTGGACTTGGACTATGGCAATTCTACAAGAGACTGCTAAAGAACACTAAGAAATGCTCGTGGGTCTTAAAAGTAATTTCACGCATTTATTCATCTCACATCTGGGCTTATTCAGAAATGTTTTCCCCAACTTTTTGTTTTTGTTTTATTTGTTTCTACTTGTTTCTGCAGCTACAAATTCATACACAGTTGGAGTATGTGAATGTGTATACATGCCACAGTTGAAAGTAGAGGCATCTTGGGGAGTTTTTGGATGCACTTTAAACAAGCACAGTTCATGTAGTATAATGGATGAATAATGATGATGGCGATGATGAATGAATAATATTTGTCATAACAACCACATGAGATGTGCATGACGAGAATCACATTTAGAAACTGCTACAGCAGTGGAAGCCCTGTGGGGAAAATCTCCACTGGCGACCACAAAAGTGTGTGCGGACCAACAGGCCTATCCGCACTCACGGCCACATCAATAAATCACATATATACAGTTGAGGCCCAGGCTAAGCTTAAACTATTGACAGCAGTCCTGTCTCAGGCACTGGCTCAAGGCTGCACCCATCCAAACACCCAAGCTGCTCCATCTGCACATGGTGACATCATTTATACAACTGCCACAAAATCTGTGCTTGTAAGAACGCCGATTCCCAGCTGCAGGGTGCTGCTACACCCACATGCATACAGTAACTATTCAGTCCCTGCAAAACAGAGCATGGAAAACAGCACTGCTCATGACACGATTCTTTAATAATAACCTGAATCAGGAGAATCAATAATTCTCCAGTAATCAGTACCACCAGGATGAATGCTGCCACTCACCAGTCAATAAAGATCCATTTCCTTGAGCATTTAGAAATTAGTGTAAACAAGAAGCATTTAGGTTAGCTGTGTTCAGCGGGTTAATGTGATCAATTGACCACGCCATAGCCTAGATTACCGTAATAGTGAGTAGTGAGGGAGTGATGGCCAAATGGAGGGGTGTACCAGAGCAAACGGTGCCCCCACCTGAATAAATACCTGTATTTTTCCAGACCTAAATATGTGCATTTATGTTCCAGACATTTTAGATTGCTCCACACACACACAGGACCATTACCATCCTGACTGTGTGTCATTCCTGTCTAACATCCCAATTTATCACAATCACACTCATTTAACAGCACATATGACATCTGAGCAACACTGCGAATACAAACATTTCCACATGGGAAAAGTCATGAAAGTACAATGAGGTATGCAGTGTAGCTGCGCACTACATCAACACAGTTTCCTTCTGCCTTTAGACTCTGCCAGCATTTAAGAGGATGAAATAACAGTCACGAGGCAGTGGCAGTGACATGATGTTGATTTTGTAGATAAATTTTTTTACTGTGATGACTGAGATTTTTTTGCACTGTAGATGTAAGTACGTTCACTAAAAATAAATTATAATATAATATAATATTAATATATCTACAAGTAACTATGGCTATTAAATCCTACGCACACATCTATGCCCACAATTGGAAATTAGCTCATTCACAGTATTTTATTTGTAGAGTGGTTTGTTTAACATATTTAGTTTACTTTTGGATTACTGTGTAGTCCTGTGCCCTCGTTGTCCCCTTGATATATACAATATATTATATCATTTGCATATATTGTGTCCAAGAACATCCTAACCTTGTGAATTCTATATACAGTACATCAATGATGCTGAGTAATATCACATGGTCCTGGGTAGGCAGATGGCCACAGTGACTTTTATGGAAAATCTGATCTTTTCATGAAGCTGGCCGGTTAAAAATGAGAAACATTAGTTTTAAAATTGGGTACTGGAAGTGATTGTAAGTAACTATATAAACTCCAGTGTTACAGAAATAAAGGGCTATGTGTGCCAGATCCTGTACTGATTTAGACAAAGCCCTCTGAAAGTCAGCAATAACTCAACAGCTAAATGCTCTGCAGTGCTGGTATTCTCATTAGGAAAGTTAAATCAGATGGCAGCTTAACAACTAACAGCTTTGGATGATGATAAAAATAGCAGTTTTTCTTTCTCTCTCTCCTCATTCTAGATAAGAAAATGAAACCTACTGACACAAAGCCACTTGTGACAGTCAGTAACTGGCAGAGGGCAGGACACAGCACAGACACATCAGGTTCTTGCTTTCTAGAGAAGAAAGGCCCCTTTGAAGCTTTTACAGGTTGTACTTTTTACACCTGTCTGCTAGCAGTGCTCAGCTGCAGCAGAGCAGTGGGAGGATGAACACTGTGTCCATCACCACCACACCACAACACAACACAACGCAACACAACACAACACAACGCAACACAACACAACACAACACAACACAACACAACACAACGCAACCTGCTTGTCCAGTGGGAGGAAAAACAACACTAACATCTGACAGCACTTCCTCTCATGATTAACTCAGCTTTGTGCTGACTCTGCTGATAAGTAAAGACATTTCTGACAAACCGGAGGCAAAAAGCCACTATTTGTGACAAAATATACTTTTTTAGAATGATTAACTCTCTGGCAACAATGGAAGAATCACGTAATTGTTCAAGTTATTTTTCAAGCAAAAGATCCCCAAATTTGCTGATTACATGATGATTAGTTTCTTCTTTTAGGTGTTGAACTCTTGGTTGGCCAAAAAAGCAATTAGAGGATGTCATATTTTGGGCTCTGTGAACTCATGGTGGGTATTTCCGCTATTGTTTTTTTTTTACTATTTCTGCCCTGATAACGTCTTGGGTGCAAGTTTGGAAGTGTTTTTCTATGCAGAACATAGAAAAAAGTGCCCGAAGAACATTTTCTTTTTGTGACTTTTTTTTTTTAGATCTTCTGGAGCACCTCAAATTAACTGAGTGCTTGGCCTTCTAAATCTTCAATTACTTGGTTGATCGACAAAGTATTCAGGTAAATAATCAATACTGAATATAAATGGCCGTGTCAGCTTCAGCATGTGATGCAGGATTTCTGAATTCCAACTGATTTCTTACAAAACATTTCCTTACTTTTTAGTTCCCTTCTGTTTTCTGTTTTTACTTCTGTTTGCCTATGGAAACATTATGCATCTGACTGTACAGCAGATTACTGGATTCATGTTCAGAGTGCTTTTTGTATGTGTTTGAATAAGTGCCTGTGCTGGAGTGTGAACGTTCATGAAGCTGTGTGTGAACATGTTTGTGTGTGTGTGTGTGCGTGTGTGTGTATGTGCATGTGCATGTGAGTGAATAATGACTAGCTGTGGCTCCACTGAGGGGATTGATAATAGCCTGGGCTGTGGGCCCCGGGGGAGAGCAGGTAGACACTCTGCAGTCCTGACCCTGCACTCTCACATTACTGAGTGCCTCGCTCTCAGCCGCCCAGCTTTCTTCCACAATCCCCGCCCAAGAACCACCACTGCACCACCACTACCCCCACACCCACCTTCACTCCACTATGACATCACTGCTAGACCTCCTTCCCTCTCTGAAGATGGTCTCTTTTGCTTTTTTATCTCTTCTTGCATAGTTTATTTCTCTAAGTTATCACAATATTTTTCTCCTCCCAGTGGAGCAGAACTGACAACTGTTCATTGTCTTGTTAATCCTCTACAACTCTCTTCTGGACCCCTCAGGGTGCCCACACCTCAACCCAAGCCCCTGTGGACTTGCTTGCTCTAATCTACAAATCCTGCAGTCTGCACACACACTAAGCTTTACTGTCCCAATCCCCACAGTCCCAACTCCAACTCAAGTACTGGGGACTTAAACACAAGGGGCCTGGCTGCCATCCCAGAGGAGAGAGAGGGAGAGAGAGGTGCAGTCAGTCCACTGACTCATATCCTTCCCTTTCTGACTCTGCTCCAGCAATGATGTAATGCTCTTGGCTTTTCGCCCTCCCCCCACCCTGTGCCTGCCTACCCCCAGATTTTGTCCCTCCCTCCTCTCCTCCTCTCGCTTTTCCCTCTCTTTCCCTCCTCGACTCGTCCAACATCGCTACACTCACTCCTCGCTGGGTGAAGTCACTGTGAGCTCTGGGTAGACACAGCAGCTAAAAACTTTCTAACGTAACCAAAACAGCCCAGGGCCAAGTTCCAGACGTTCGGGAGACGGTGGTGCAGTCGCCATGGGAACGGAGGTAAACAGAGAGAGAAACAAGGGCCTCAAACAGCTTGCAGCTGCCTGGCTCTCTGAGTAAACACTACACAGGACCTGCCCCTGATTTACTGCCTTTAATCACTGGTGGGAGGAGAGTGCCATGGGGTTTGGACTGAGGAAATAATACGAATCTGATCAAATAAATCAGCACTAATGGGTTACGACACAGGCTGACTTTTATTAGCGGGCTAGAGGAGGGATTGATGCTGGGAGGGTGCAGAACAGGGATGGCTCTGGGATGGGGTGTCCTCACATTAGGGAGCCTCAAGTTGAGTAAAACCATGCCAAAGCACAGCTGAGGAATGGTGGTGAATGATACTCTAGAGCAAATTAGGATTAGTATTGCGGTATTTATTCACCAAGTATGATATTGTTTTGATTCATTAGATTCCGTCAGCTGAGGACCATGAAGATGGGCTGTCTTTCACTTTAAAGGAAAGCAAAAAGCATGTCAGTACATTCCTTTCTCCAGTAAATCAGAAACCTCTTCAGCAATAACCGTGTCATCTTGTTACAAGCTAACCTGGCGTCTGTCAGCAGCACCTGACTGGTGTTGTAACATTTGGCATACACAGCCCCTTTCACTTTCAACGATACTTCATTGTCCTCCGTCTTGATCTACTAAAACTTGACTATTTATTAGCATGTTTGTTAACCGACTTCTCTTCTTCTTATGCTGCCACCTGACTCCTGTCTTCCACTGACAGTCTCATCCCTCTGCCCCTCATTCACTTTTCCATCTTCACTTTCCTTCATAATCTCAGTGCATTTTTTTCCCCACACCTTCATTGTTCTGATCCCATTTTGTCCATGCCTCCATCCAAGCATGATCTACCTTTTCCTTTCCTTGTGTAGACATGTCTTTTATCCTTTTCACCACCCTGCTAGCCACCATACTGGTATGAAACCCATGCTCTCTACATCTTATGCCTCTCTTCTCTCTCTCTCTCTCTCTCTCTCTCTCTCTCTTTCCACCACCCTCCTGATCTTTCATTTCCTCTCCACCATCTACCTCCAATCCCCCTCTTCCTCTTCTCTGTCCACCTCTGATCCCTCTTTTCCACACTTCCCCACATTGTGATCCCTGCGCTCCCCAGAGCTGCAAGGCTTGTCCCCGTGTGTGAGTTGCTCGTGCTTGAGCCTGCATGCGTGGTGGCCCCAGGACAGGGATGACACAGCCCCACTGGAATGAGAGGGAACAGAGTCTGGGCGTTCCTCTACAAATGCACTATTAAACCCACTGCAGTACACAATGAGCTCATCTTAATTCAGGTCAGATGTACATCCTGCATTCTCTCTCTTTCTTTTTTCTCTCTTTCCTTTCTTGTAATTGATTACACTGTATACCTTTGTTTTACCTTAGTGTTTACGTTCTTTTGTTTTCTCCACCTGCTGCTACTCCATGTACACCAGCCCTGCAGTTTATACATGGTTGATACTATTGTCTACACTTGCCTGTGGAGAAGGGCATTTGTCAAGTCAGACCGTTAGGGCACCTCAGGCATTTTGTAGAGGTCCCGTGCCCCTGCCTTCAGGACGGACCTCCCTCCTTATCACCACTTTCTGAATGCAATCTAATCATAAACAATAATAAAGGAAGTTTTGTTTCAATTGTGAAGTTCACAAGGTCAATGTTTGTCCATGGAAAGCCCATAACTTTGTGTATAGGTGTGGAGGCTCTCTCTGTTCTGACGCTGGCACAATGGGAGCAGAAATCAGCACAGTTATTTTATCTTACACATGGGAAAAGGTGTTATGCAATCTATAAAGATGTGATATGTAATCCATCCGGGGATCAAAATAATCAAAACTATTAAGCAATTGCAATGAGCAGTATTATATGTAAACAGCTCAGAGAGCTACAGAATCTATATAAACAGTATGTGACAGACCATGCACAGACTGCATTTGCATAATTTCAAACAGTGAAAATTAACTTGAGGTTTTTTAGAAAGTGCAAAAAATTATTATATAAAGTTATTATGTCCGGCAATGGTCATAGATGGCTATGTTGATTGCAACCAGTATTAAGCAGATTATGATAATAAGATACATGTTAAGATTTGTCAACCAGGTTCTTTGAAAAAGAAAGAATAGCAGGTATCACTATCCCACATCTTTTACCCAGTGGTCCTTTATGATCAATCAGCTTATCACCAAATCTTCTTGAGAAAAAACACAGGAAGCTCACAGCAAATTTGTCACCCTACACTTGGGCTTTGCATAAAACCCTGTTGTTTTGAAGGCATGCAGACCAACATCTATTCGTGCTACTTCCCTTAAAGGCAAAAACAAGGACCACAAGTAGATGGTGGCTCTGAGGTGTGAAAAATATTGTGCATTTAAAGCAGCATGGGAAATGAAACCACAAATTGACTTCCTTCAGAGCTTTGCACAGTGATGTGACAGCCAAACTTAGAGTTGCACACCATATGCCCAGGGTGGGACATCATCACCAACAAGACCTATTTATGATTAGAGATAAAGCTTCCATGTAGAATATTGAAAGACAGAAGGACTCACATCATCTAGATGTCAAACCGCACATGAGAACTTGATCATGTCTCACAGGAAAATGATAAGAACATCTATTTTGAAATGGATCTAAGTCAATTTAAAAAAACAAAAAACAAATTGTGTTTTTTAGAAGGTGACAAACCAAAACTTGCTTGACATCAGCTTTCAGTGGTTTAGAGGATTTCATCTTTTAGGTTCACACGATCCTCAACATTCTAAGGAATTAAAGCTATTAAAGAAAGTGTCCTTTAATCAAAGCACCTGTTTTAATACACAGCCAAAATTGAGGGAGCTATTTAAATACCACATCATCATAAATTGATGATCAGATATTTTACCACATCTGTAGTGTAATCACCCCTCACTTAACCCAGGTGCATTCAGGTTAATAGTGCTATGTAATGGAAACGATTGGTGTTGATTCCTTCACTGAGCCAGAATAGAAGAATGTCATTTTTAATTCCTTGTGCCCACACCCATCTACCCACATATCTCCACTTACAAGTCAAAAGGTTGAGGTTTCCACAGAATGTTGTATCTCACATGGTTGACTCGTAATGTCTAATGCATTTAACTCTGACATAACTCAGTGCCAGATGTTTATAAATGAAAAGCAGAGAGCATTCAAATCTGTTGGACACCGCTTCCCTTTGTACAATAATGATAGCCGTGACATTAAGATCTTCTGGGTCTTTCTTATGCCTGGTTTTAACACTGGTTTGTGTCAGTGCAGCTCCCCAAAGACCTTGTTTAGGGACTCAGAGCAGAAGGAGAGAGAGAAAAAGAGAGCGAGAGAGAGGTCCTCAGGTTTCACAGCTGCAGGCCCAGCTCAACCCTAAAGTAAATGGACTTGAGGAAAGCCAATCCTAATTGATTCCAAGCCTCAAAGCTCTTTAGTAAACATTGTGGAGCAATGAAAATGACTTGTTATCCTAATTCATTGGATGCTCACACTGTGCGTTCAGCAGAGCAGAGGAACAAACCGAGGAAGCAGATGGAAGTGAGATTAGACTGATTTTGTTTGGTGATTTTGTCTCATTCAGAGATATATTTACCACAGAGCTCCCATAAAGTGTGTCAAGATTAAAAGCTTTATAGGCCTGCAATGATCACATCCACAAACCTCACCATTCTTGACAAGGATTAGTGTTTCTTAATGGTTTCTAAAGTAATTTTAATTAAATCTAAGCATAAACAATTTGACTGTAATGAACTCTTGCACTGTGGATTAAAGTTTAATCTCTTTTCTTCACAAAGACATGGGGAATCAAAATATATCTGAGACTATAGCTGAGGTGGTTTGATAGGAGATATAGCCTATGAAGTGTCCAACATGTACTGTATGCAGGAAGTTCCTGTGGAGAAACCCTGTGCACAGAGCCTTTGGTTGGCCCTAATGGCTTCCTGTGGAAGTACTGCTTCTCAGCGGAGGGGGTTCCTCAACTCATTTTCCTGCTGATGTGAACATTTCACATCGGTATTCTCTCGTGTGAATCTACTCATCCTATTCATGCTAGGATGCTAGGATAGGATACTAGGATACCACCATCCTGGCAAACAAGTGATGTCCCTGCAGTTTCAGCACATGCAATTGTGTGCCATTCTGTGGCTGAAAACCACTACCACATAGCATACCAGCTCTGATTTTCAAATGATGTGTTTTTGTGAGCAGGCAGTAAAACCACCAGTCTCTCAACAATTCAGTGAAGGATTTGCGATTATAAAAGACAGTGTCTGTGCTTTAGCAAGGTGAGGAGTTTTTAATGACAGGTAAACTCAGGTGAAGTAGGTCCAGCAAAGTCTCTGTTACTGGCAGTGATTGCTGCTCCTCCAAGGGGGATGAAATTCCACCCCTGTCCTCGACAAAGAGCCTGACGGGGTGTCAGTCAGGCTTAGTGATGGGCCTCCCATCCAATATTCACCAGGTCCTCTAGCTGTAAATCTACACAGGACAACCTCGACACAGCGCAGGCCTATAACACTGAGCCATCTCAGTGTCTAACTAGCTTGCCACAGGCGTGGTTTACAGTAACAAAGCCCTGGCACAAGTTTGAAGGTGGCTGGGGTTAAGGGATAAGGAATGAATGAGGTCAGTGGAGTGTCCTCGTTAGGTAAAAAGTGAGTATAAATGTTTGTGTGGTAATAATTATGTTACTTATTTGTAGAAACAAACGTTTGTTGAGGTAAGATGCCTCAAAAAACTGATAGCTCATATTAAATATATAGTATAAAATCAGTGCCTCACACAGCCTCACTACATACAGAAGGCAGATATGGATCATCAGCACCCGGTCTGATTATGACTATGGATGATAATTGTTCTAAACTCTATAAACTACTCCTTGACCACTAAAAACAGCAGGTAAATGATAAAGCGGCACCCTATACAGATTTCTGTTAATATATTTTCTATATTGACTGTTATTGTACACCTGTATGAAAAGCTATCAGAGAAACAGAGCTCTAATGTTGTGGCTGACATTCCCATACAGTGAAAAGAACTATTTTAGAGCATGAAATGCTAAACCGTTGTAAAAGCAGTCACAATTGAGGCTTCAACAATGACCTCATCTTGTCCTCTGGGACCCTCTTTGGCATGCTCTGGTGTGGGACAATACTGAATGAACAGCAAAACATGAATCGCCAGTCCCACACACACTGCTCCAAAAGTAACAAAATACTGACATTACCTCAGAGACCACAGAGTGATGACAATCGGCACGAACACAAAGAGACCAGGCTGAGCCTACGGCTGTAGCTATAACGGGGGCACTCTTGAGGTGCGAGGATACACTCCGGTCACTGCACTTCTCCGATAATTTTCAGTCTGTCAGCAGTTCTTTACACTGCTTCTGCCCCATGGCAACGAAAAGATACTCACATAATTCCCCTATGTTGACTTAAAAATCCAGAAAACTACTCTTTCCACTCTTTACTACATGTAATGGTGAATTAATTTTATCTTGCTGATGTTTTTCTAGATTTTCCAACTATGTTTCTTACTCACCCTATCTGTCTATTCGTGGATGGAGCCTGAGTGATGACGGAGCTGGACTGAGGAGAGGGTAGGGCCTGCTGGATCACTATGCTGGTATCATGGTTGCCCATCCGTGAGTGGGACTGCTGGTGCTGGCCTTGGCCTGCCTGGCCATGCAGTGAGATGTTCTGCAGAGAGGAGGGAAGAGGGAAAGAAAGTTATACAAGGTTAGAAATCTGTCAAGAGTGCCAGATTTTTCCAAGCAAGCTTTATTTCCTGCACAACCCAAGCATTACAACTGATTGGCCTTGGGCTCTATACACCCAGCTTGAATTGTTAATGAGGAACTATGTAAACTATCATCTACAGGCCCTTTCTGAGTAGTGTTGGGGAAAGAATGAGGCTAATGAAGACCAGGCTTCCTTATTGTTGTTTACCCAGCAGGACAGTTTGTCTGTTTTACCTCTGCTACATTTAATGACAAATACACCGATCAGCCACAACATTAAAACCAGTGACCAGGTTTAATGTTGTGGCTTATCTATGTACTTTCCTAAGTAGCCGTGTGTTGTACATAACAATATATCTCCAAGCTCAACTCACATTGCTTGGTATAAAACATTCTGTACATGAATATGTGTTTTATATTTGTATTGGCCGATTGCTGTTTTCCTGAAGTTTCAGTGCTTTTTATCTCCACTTGTTGTGCTTTGCTCTTCCACAGTCTTGCTCTGACTCGCCTCCTGCTGACTTAGCAGAGCCTCCCATCATAAACCACACAGGCTCGGGAGGCTAGACATGGCATGACCTGAGCGCAGATGAGCTCCAGAGCCAAACCACTCAGACAACAGCTTAGCCTCAGCGTGGACTGCACATCTTCCTAGACATTAGATAAGCAGTCTGTCTTGTGGTGATTTGACGAGTACCCATGTTTCAGGTAGAGGTGCCTCAGGGCAGATCTATAATGCATAAATGATCACGTCTTTTGTTAAATGTCAAAGCTCTGCAACTCTGCTCACATGCGAGAATGTCTGGTCGGGTCTTTTATTGCTGCCACAAAAGTTGTCTCAGGGGTCTGTCCTTACGTCTGGGAAGAAACAGGACTCCCTCCCTGAGAGATGGCTGGAGAGCTGTTTGAAGTTACAGGTGGGGAAGCTGATCTCTTTTCTCCTCACCTGTGGTGGGTGACAAATTTCCACCTGCTAGCTCTGTCTGTCTTTGTCAACAAGACTGATGGGGATCAGGGAGTGTGGCGTCTGGGCGACAGCAAGGGTTGGATGTGCAACACATGACTCCAATTTGGATGAAAATAACAAAATATGGCAGAAATACTTAATTTGTCTACATACTTGTGGTTATCAGCTCTTTGAGAGATGAGCAGAATGCGGTTACATGAGGTCTAGGTGTTCTGCATCTATTAAAAGTATGCGTGTCAGTTCATAGTCTGTGGGCTGTTGTTGGTGATATGACTGATGATAGCACCAGATAACAGTTCACAACTGCCTGACCTAACCCCTGTGGGTAGCTGTGGCTTTGGGTTTAACTAGTTTTTTTTTTAAGCCTGTGGATTTATACTGTACTGCAGTACCTGTTTACTGTCCTCTTCTTCCTGGGCCTTGCAAAACTCCTGCTCAATGGAGCAGTCCAGTTCACTGAACAATCCCACCTCCTCACAGTTCTTCAAGAAACGCGTGGGTGTGGGCGTTTGGTCTGGAAATCAAGGAAAAGTTTTTCAAGTTTTAGCTTTGAAATCAACTACTGTTAATAGTGTTTGTTTGTAAAGCTGTACATACACCATGATTGTGGACGGACAAATTAAAACCAGATGTATTTGTATTATTATCACCACATATGGCACTTTATTTTTGTGTCATTGCATTGTCTTTTTACTGTTAACCCCTTAATTCATCAGTAACCCGATTCTCTAATGCTTATGTTTGGTCTGCTTTTTGATTTTCTAGCTTCATTGATTCTGCATCATGTTAAAGAGGTGTTAATTTTTATTCCTTGTTCATGTAAACCCTCATTTGACTAGCAAACCGTTTAAGGAAGTTAATGGAAAGACTAAAGTAGTAAATAAGACTAAAGTTTTAAAAATGTACATTGTTGTTTCAGATTTACAGTGATTTTAAGAAAACATTATTCCTATACTGCTAGGAAGAGACAGAGATACTAAACTTGACAGCCCCATTTCAGCTGATAAAGTACAGATCCCACCTACAGAGTGGGGGTCTCATTTGTTGAACTCAGTCAAGCCGCGGTATTCAGCTTGACGTTGTGGGGGGTGCACACAGATCAGGTTTCAGACAGTTGAAGGTGATTTTAGGATCAGGCTTGTTTCAAAGGCTAAAAGCATACTTCATGGTCTGTTTATCCATTCTGGCTAGACTGGGGATTGACTCAAACTTTCATCATGACCTGTGTACCCAAAATACAGTTTTATTCCAAATATACTTTTTTTCCATTTGGGAGGCTGAGAATGTAACTCAAGTTCTATTAATACAAAAATGCCTGTGAGTCAATGAAAAGCTTAGCAAATGGCACAGGAGGTTAATTTTAGGGAAGCAGTTATAGTAATAAAAGCTACAGAGTAACCATGATACCATGTGTGGCTGAATTGTAACTTACAGTATAACCACTGAGTATTTTATCCTGAGTTCAAGGTCTAAGTAAGAGTAATGGCCAGAGCTGTAACTCAGACAACAGGTAATAAGGACACCTGGCCTAGAAAATCCGATCCTGCTGTCCACTGAGTGTAAATAATAAAGAAGACACAATCTCGGCAGCGGGGCTGAAGCGGTACACACTGTCGTCTAGGGTGGCAGGGACGTTTCTAGGAATGGAGATCTATACTTATGGATTGGCCTTGGGGTGACACTTGTATATGCAGCATAAAATCTATGAATTTGATGTTTCTTTGAACAGATCAGCATGCCACCTGGGGCTTGTGCACCCAACCATCCATAAAACATTTTTAAACCATCTCCCTCTCCTTCAGTAAGATGAAGGCTAATGACACCTCTGATGATGGGATAATGTAAATCATACAAAGCGACAGGGAAGAGAAATTGAACTTGCTTCAGTCATATGCGTCAGCATCTCTTCATCCTGTCGTGCATAAGTGGTATGCACAGAATAGAGCTGAGCTTCACAGCAGTTTGTGTCCTATGATTTACATTACTGTAAACAACTGGTATAGACATGCCATAAAGTTTTCTGATGATAGACAAGAGTGTCTGAGCATGAGTCACCAATGCACACACCTGCAAATGAACTACGGGTTCCCTGTGAGCCCTGCTGGTGTAGCGTGTGTCTGTATTGATGTCCCTGTAACTCACCTGATAACATGTTGTCGTTCTTTATGGAGGGGAACTTAAGGGTCATCTCATGTTTGTGTCGATGTATCATCAAATGGTCCTCCGTGGGGAATCGCTGTTAAGTTTTTAAAAAGGGGGATTGTAAGAACTGCATGTACAAAGACAAGTAAGTGTTCTAGGAATAAATTATAAAACCGTCAAATAGTCCCCTCCATGTTCACTGTTATTCTCCATTTAAAGTGTGTGTCTTAAAAGAGCACCAGCCTTGGTACTGACTTAGAAGATAATTTCATTCTATAGGTATTTTTACACCTGCAGCGTTATTTACAGTTTGTGTTTCACTCAGTTCCGTGCTATTCTGTTTCTCTCTTGTGCATGAGGCAGTAACCTACTCCTCAGGCCTCCTCATTGTACACCTCTTCATATTACAAGGCAGACATACACACCCACACACACACATATATATACACACTGTGTTTTGCTGTGTTGTTTTGTCTCGACACACTAACCTGAGAGCAGCCAGGAGCGTTGCACACGAACGGCCTTTCCTGGTCTGAGTTCATCACTCTGGCCGACTTCTCATAAAACTACAAAAAACAGGCAAAAGAAGAAAGCAAGAAGAGGAAGTAAGCGACTTGGGTTTCCCCACCAGCATCCAAGAGGAAAAACACACTCACTGTGTCACGCTAGACATAGAATTGCCATTGCACCTGAACCAGCTGTGTGGTTATTTTCAGTAATAAACATCCAGTTTTGTCACATTACAGAAATCTAAGATCTACTAAAATGACATCAAGGCTAAAGTTCTGGCTTTTTACCAGCCGTGACAGCGTGGCTGGTATTGTTTTCATCTTGCAAGTTTGCAAGTGTGTGTATGTGTGTGTCATCATGGCAAAATGTGGTCCTGGAAACGCCTACTGCAGCGGGAATTACCACAGAGCCAGTTTTGAGTACTTTGACAGGTGTTAATATGTCTGTCTCTCTGTCTCTGATCAGATGCTGTCATCATGATAGCACCACAACTGTGCAAGATATAGTCAGGAAACTTTACAGGTGTGTAATTGAGATCAAAATCAAAAAGACGGGCGTGGTCCAACATATGTGTAACTGAGTACCCATGTAATACAGTAGTAATGACTGCTGAGTACTCATGGTTTAGAACGGCAACATGTTAATGGGTGTTGTGGCTGGTGTGATCCCATTGCAAGATTGTCTCTAGTTGTCTAGACTGGACACAGAGGATTCAGTGACAAAAAACTTCAAACTTCATGCACTGGGATAGCATTTAAATAGTCCAACATACTTAAGTAATTTGATTTTTTTATTACTATGGTTTCATTATGCATAATCATATAGACTTTAACCTGCTCTAAAGTGCTCATTCATCATTAATTTCCGCTGGGCAAACCATATAGACAGAGGTATATATTGAAGCCACAGTCTTCAAGAGTTGTCTTCACTTGAAGAAAGTAACAGAATCTTGTCTAGTACATATGATGATGGTCTGACAACAATAATTACTCATTAGTGGTGATGAGAAAAATTCATTTACAGTAAGACAAAGGCTCAGGCACTTAAATCTCATCCAAGCTGACACCATGCAGCATTTTCAAGTTTCGGTGGTATAGCAGTCAGCTAAAGATTTAATTTTAACCTACTGAGTTGGTGTACATTTCATAGTGAGAACAAGAAAAGGAAGTGGTAGCGGAGCAGCATTGCATGGTAGGCAGAGACTGCAATTTGCAGTTATTTGTTCTAAAAAAAACTATTTTAAAATACGAGTTAGTTTTATAGCTGACAAAGAGAAGGACAATATATTTGTTTGCCATCAACTACTGCCAAATGTGTGCTTTAGAAGAATTTCAGTACACTACAGTCATGGCCATGCATCATGTCAAATGTACAATAGCATCACTTAATTGTTTTAGATGCTTTACTAATTCAAAGTGAAAGAGAGGACAAATGTTCACAAAGAGGAGTGCAGATCTTTGTAGTAAAAAATATAAAACTGGACCAGAGACACATTAAAATGAAAGACATGAAAATTATGTCAATTTTATCCTGTCCCACAGAAACACAACCATGCACACGAACATACAAAACACATTCTGAAAATACATTAAAAGCAGACTTGCTATATTTACAGTACAATGTAAGAGAAAGAGCAAAACTAACAGGTGTATTTTAACAGATTCGCAAGACCAAACTAAGAGTAATGACACACCATTTAAAGGCTTTAATGTGCACTTTAATCAGCCATTACATTTGATGCACAAATGATGTCTCACTCACATTTAAATATTTGAACTGTATAGTTTTAGAATGGCTAACAGACTCATTCCTGCCGAGAGCAAGCAAGGTTGTAGGTGTTAAGAAAAAAACAGAAATATATTTCTTAAAGAAATGTTGCACACTTGTGCCCCTTGCTCAGCAACAAGTGTAGCTGGCATAGACACCCAGTACATTTTGAAAACAGACTGCATTGTGTCTGTGAAAATTATATCTATAAATCTACATATAATATAGATATTAAAGCTGTCAAATACCAAAGGTTGGCACTGAAAGCTTGGTCAGATTCTTGGGCTGCTTAGTTTTTAAACAGTGATTGTTTCTCTCATTTAATTAAATGAGGAAAGGGCTTTATAAAAAAAAAAAAAAAAAGACTATACTTAGCAAAGTAAGCAATAGAAAAAACTATTATTTGAGTATTCTTTGGACATAAGCCCTTGCCATGGTGTCCAACACCATCCATGGTGGCTGCTCAGTTTTGTTCCACAGAGCGCCTCTTATTTTAAGGTCCAGTCTTTGTCCAGTACGATGCAGGGCAACTATCCGACAAACACTAGCAAACAACGTCTGAGCAGTCACCACATGCCAGTACCACAGCTACTCAGCATCTTCTGACAGATGTTTTATTTAATAGTTGTTTAGTGAGTATGACAAGTGTTAAGATTAATTAACCATTAATCCCCTCCTAAGGAGCACAGCACGGCACAGGGACAATCTTCAGCTTCGAGCCAGTGATGTGATCATGGCAAGCAGCAGGATCGTTCACACGAAACATGCTGGTCTTTTGGTATGAGACATGCAAACGGGTAATGAAAATTCAAACTCCATACATGAGGCCCCTAGTTGGCCCTAGTGAGGTTTGAACCAAAGGCCCTAAGACCATGAAAATCTACTAGAGTTACGAACTCTCATACTTCAATAAGCAAATTAAGCCTTTACAATCTATTTGAATAGTGCCTGGAAGGTAGACTCTCCATTCCGACATCATAAAAGTAAAGCTTAATGAAAACACTTGGCGATAAAATGGACAGTAAACAATGCAACTACAATTTTTCTGTTGTAGTACTGCTTAAAAAAACGTTTCAAGGGGTCTGTTGAGAGACAGATGACTGGAACACCTACAGCATCTACAGCACTGATGCTGCTGCAAGATATAGCTCTCGTTAATTACAAACAAATAACACTAACTTTATTACTTCTTTGCCCGTCGCCATCATCAATTCACGAGTACAGCGACATATCTGAAATTCAAGTCCGTGCCACATGCCATGTGTTGAGCACGAATACCTTCACGCACTATGTACATGTCTGTCTTTTTCATGGGTACAGACTATTTCCTCAAGCACAGTCAAAACACTCAAATATTGTGTTATGCTAAGCAGTGCTGTTTTCCTAACAAGCTGTACTTCATGACCGAGCCTGCAGAACAGGGTCTGGACAGGGTCTCTCTGTCAGAGAGCAATGAGCCCTGCTCTCTCTTTCTGTCACCAGTTTACTCCGCTTCTTCTACTGGGCCCCTAAAAACTCACCTGGTCTCCTTTGACACAACAAACATGACTAACACTGCTGATCCTAAACTTCAAACCAAACTAGACTCAGGATGATGGCGAGCATTAGAACTAGTCATTCAAAAAGCCTTTACATGTGTTGCTGATTATTTGTGTTTTAGGCCACTTTTTAAAATCTCAAATGCAGTTCCATTGAACTTTCAATTGTTCAAACAATACTTGTTGCCATGTTTGTTTTCAGGCTTTCTTACTGAACACCTGCACAACTATGAATCACTTCATTAAAATCCAAAACTTTACAACAGATCAGAAAAATGATATCGCTCGAAAGCACTAATAAAAAATATGCGAAAAAGAGTATCCTTGACTTTTAAAACAGATGCAAAAAATTAACTTTTACCTTCCTGTTCCTGTTTCTAAAATGGGACTTGATCATTTCATCACATTTACCAGGAAATTCAAACCACATGACGCATAAAACTTTTAACCATTAATTCTGTGCATGCCTCTGTGAATTATCCAAAAGCTTTCACACTTCAAATTATCAGTACTCAGTGTCCTTTCCTTGGAAGGGGCACTTGGCTCTCATTTGATATAGATGTTTTAGTTTAGCAGAGGAAATTTGGTTACACTTTACATTAACTATATCCCGATGTGAGCCAGGGGAAGGATTAGGGTCCGGCGTTTGATTTCAAGAGGAGCTGGGGAGGAATTCTCCAGGTAGAACACATATTAGAATTTAAACAATATGGTGAGGAAAAGACGGGTTGGGGTGCAAGGCATATTATGTTAAAACAAGCACAAACATGCGCAGCAATTCAAATCTCCAGCTCCCCATAGCCTAGGCCTTTGACAGCCCAAGTTCAAGGTAGGATCACGGCGAACCCTGAGGCAGAGAACATGGCCCTCTTTGACAATATCTGCCCTGAACTTCTGCTCTTGAACTGAATGCGTGGCAAAAAGACTGCTGTTATGTAAACCTCAATAACTATCGATTACTGGTCTCTCCCACAACATGTAAATTCATAACAAATACAAAAGTCCCCCCTCAAAAGGCAATGACACCTATAACAATTACATTATTCTTACTCACAAAAAGTTTACTATTGTGGGAAGGGAGAAAAAAAAGTCCCAGACCAATGTACAAGTCAAACAATAAAATTCATGCAGTAGTTTTTTGTTGTTGCTTTGTTTTGTTTTTAATGTGAAATGGGACTCTTGTGGCCAAACTGTTGATTGGACTGTCTGATTGGTGTTAAGATGCTTGTCATTTGACCCCTTCAAACATTAGTACAATCATTACCAGAGGACTGTTTCACCTTGGGCACATGCAGCAACTATCAACAAATAAACTTTTTGTAAGTCACATTTCATTGCAGGCAATGAGCCACTGGACTGCAATCAAGCTTAACACTGAGCAAAATATTGGAAGAATTATTTCTGCATCAAGGTTACGAAATAACACAAGTTATCCACTAAGTTTAATGTAGTGTCGGTGACTACACAGTCCTTGCTATTTTAAATTTATTCAGGAAATAATATTTATTCATGTAATATTTTAATATTGTGCATTATTTAATTTGCTTGACCGATTGGCTAATTCACTTCACTTAGATTCTGACACATGAAAGTTTTGATGTAAATCTGGTTTATTATCAATAGTTTTTTTTTTTCTTAGGGGATTTATAAGTTGGTAACTCTTCTCAGTCTCTAAAGATAATTGAAAACATTTGTTTTGTTAGGCATCTTGCAACAAAGGAGTTGGAAATGTGAAAAAAGACAATTAAACTGTTGTTTTAAAAAAAATTGTACTTCATCCAATTGAAGTATAATAAAATCCTGTTTTTAAAAGCATTTTTAAAACTAAAAGTCCATCACAGCCTGGATTAAATGATCAGAATTGCTGATATCACCATCAAAGTTAAATACCTTATTAGGTGCTATTAACACAGCCAATTAAAGGGACACGATAAAACTGTAAGCCTGCACAATAATTTAAAGCAGCGTGCACGAGAAACAAGTGGTTATTGATAGTGTTGTCACATAAACGTAATGACAGCGGAGGGTAATCAAATGATTAAAACATCTTTTCTGTTTTTTTTTTTTTTTTTTCCTTCCAGCCGTCCACAGGCACAAAGCGCGCCTCGTCAGCACAACCTTCCTGAAAGTAACCCTCAACATCTCAGCGGTTAATCAAATATCGACTGGCCTGCAGAATGACGTAATGTTAGTCACGGTACTGTTCGAGAAAAAAAAGGAACATAAATTTCACGTTAACAGGATCATCACCCTTTTTTATTTTTAACTGGCATGACAGCATAGCCACCGAGCTATCATTTTCCTTACGATTCCTGGTGAACCGCAGCACGCAAGAGAGTCCGGGACAAACGCCGGCTCTGCGTATCCCGAGATGGGACAGGCATGGCAATGATGCACCCCAGCTTTGGTGCTTCGGAGCTCATAAAAAAAAACAAGTGTCAGACATGACACACTGGTATGAAATGCGATTTTTTAAAAAAGAAAAGTTAAGAAAAAAAAAAAAGAAACCCATCCTATGCAATGACCCTCTCTGTGATTTATAGTCGGGCTTGAGATGAATTCCCGCAGACCTGTATCCGCGGCTACCTGACAGACCGAGCAACAGCAGCAGCAGCAGCAGCGGCACTTGACTCCGCGTTCAACTTCAACAACAGTCAACAGATAGGCCGACGCACGGACACCGAAGTGAGATGACAATGCACTTACTCCAACAAAACTAACATGACAATTCATCTCTTTTAGCTGCAGCCACGTATGAGTTGAGAACAAGAAGGGAAAAAAAAAAACACAAACACACAAACAAACACAAAAACACATCCTGACCGGGACTGCTGAAGCGAACAACAAAACAAGCTGTTGCACGAAAAAAACGGAGAAGAAAAAGTAACAAGGAGCGCTTTTAACAGACATAACAAACCTGCAGAGACGCATGCACGGTCCTCTGCATGGTGGTAGAAGCTTTTCAACTCACCAAACAAGTGTAGAAAATGTGAAGCAGTCTCTCAGAAGAAACCACGTTGGACTGAGAAAAGATTACAATACGATCTATTTAGAGAAGCATAACGTCACCCCGGGTGACGTCACGTGGGATTCCTGAACTTCTAAATCATTGCGGTCCGCTCAGAGGCGGCGCGAGCAGGGCGGAGTTTGCACATGCACACACGGGATGGAGAGGCATGGGTGGATGGATGGACGGACGGACGGCCGGACTGGTGCTGGACCTGGCGTGGGTGTGGCGCAAAGGTGGATCACCGGTGCTGACCAATTAAGCACGCATGCAAAAGGATATCTTCGCACTGAGAACTCCGAACTGTCATGAGAGGATTCAATCACACACTTCATGGAAATGTTACACTAGCTAATTTTACTGATACCAATAATAAAGTAACGGTTTTCTTATTTTCTTTCTAACAATAAAAATAAAGGATCCATTAGGAGACAGAGAGAAACTTAACTTCGTAAAAGCCCCCCTTTTTTAAAGCAGACATTTTGACTTGTCACAGTAGCAAAAGCACACCTGTTACTCATAACATTAATCATAGCCCCACTCTCCAAGACAGGGAGACAACAAGCCAGCATGCCACTGAAGAAGCTAAATGGAATTCAGCCATCATTAATTGTATTATTTACACCTGTGCTTTTGTTACTGTGACATGTCAAAATGTCCCACAAAAGACCTACTGGATTAATTAGATACAGAAATAAACATATACAATATTTGCCTTTCAGTTGCACTGCAAATTGCTCATGTTGTAAGGGAGATTTATGCATTCTTAAGCCACAATGACCATGACCAGGTGGCTGTCTATCACACAGTGACAGTCATGGCAAAATGAGCTCCTGAGCTCCTGTTAACCCTATATCCCTCCTAATGTCTGGGGAAAAAAAGCTGAGTTAAGCTGAATTAATACAATGCTGTGGAAATCTGGTCAAACCCAAATTAATTTAGAAATATGTAACCTTTAAGCTCAAACCTGAAATAATTAAGGCTAGAGTTTTGACACATGGACCCTCTTCAGGCAGCGCTTCAAGATTAGATAATATACCAGGACCAACCTATCATTTAATTAATCATTTCAATTAAAACAACACATAACAGCAAGCTTGGAGATTCAGGACCTTTATGTTCAGTGGTTCTGAGCTGTTTCACCCAGCTGCTAATCCTGACTCGTTGACAGCATCAAAGATGTATTACTATTAGACTTCACTGTCAGAGCCTGAACAACTCATTTCTGATAATCAAATCATAGGAATTTTTTTCTTTTATGCAACAATAGTTATAAGTGGGTCATTTCCTGACAGACCTTACATGAATCATCAGCAGCTTCACTTGAACTGAACATGCAAAATACACACTGCCCTATCTGAAATGATTGCCTTAGCTACAGGACATTAGAAGAGATTTAAACAGCTTTGGAGAACAAAGCATTTATGTTGGAGCTCTGGGTGACCTGCTGGTGCCAACTGGCTGTGATTTCTTGGGCCACAGACACTGGTAGTGAAGCCATCCTCAGCTCCAGGGATTAATGACTCCTCACACATTAAGAAATGTTTACCACTCGCCTGCGACCACTCCACTAGACGCACTAAGAGCTCTGTCACTGAAACAATAACGCAGTCTGAAAAGCCCTCATAACTCAGAGCTTCTCCGCCTCTGTCTTTTAACCAGAGCTTTAATCAACGTTTATGACATCCTTTTGTCTCTTTATTGCCAATATATTTCCCAACCAATCCAAACATTATGCTCCCAGAGGAGCAGACTATTAAGGTTGGAAAGAGCCGATACAGTTTGGGTCAGTGACCCACACTAAAGCAGATTTGATCTATATTATACTAAACCTTTTATTATTATGCCTTTGTGCAATGCTTTTCAGTCGGATCACCTTGAGAAGATTAGCACCTCTGAGGATGCTTTGTTGCAGCGTGTGCAAAAGGCGAAGGAGGCTAAATAACAAAAGTGTAATTCAATTTTTCAGTTTGTGAACAAAATATTAAACACCTTCAAAAATATTTTACTTTGTGCAACAGTCAAAAGACCCTAAACAGAGATGACTGGGCCTTCAGGGATGGAAATGTTGGGCTCTCAGTATTACTGCACAGCATTCCACAGTGCAACACTTCAGCAAGACAACTAAAATGGTAGTTCAAACTGATTGTACATTCAGTTTTCTACTATCTTCTCTATCCAAAGTGTAAAGCTCCATACAAGCTAAAGTAGAAAAACACAGCAGACACAGAAAAGTGTCCTCTGATGAGGCTAGAAGAATTTGTATTTATTATCTGTAGCTCTCTGGCATAAACTGATTAAGATTCATCTCCTTGACCCTTGCAGACTCCAAGTATATCTCTAAATTGCCAGTTTTATTCCGGATTTAAAAAAGGAGTGACTCACTCAGAAATTCTAATAATATAATAATAGAGATTACTCACAGTGGCAGTCCATCACGTTTGTTTTACCAAAGAATACCGGCCAAGTTGCATTTGAAGTTTTCTAATTTCAGTTCCTTTAGATTTCCAACACTTTCAGTTAGCAAAAGCAACCCATCTTTGTTTGATAGCATGCAAGCTGGTATGGTGTTTACAAGTGGCAATAATACTGTGGTAGAAAGGAAAAGATTATTTTGTTACCCCCTCACCTTATAAATGTTTGAGTCTCCAAAGCTTTCTGAGAAGAATGGTCCAAACATCACCGGTGGAGTCAGGGGGACACCAACCATCACTGTTGTGCGTTATGATGGAACTGAGAGCCTAATTCAGCAAAACATATGTGCTGGGAGGTTCCCAGTAGATAACCCCGGCGACATTCTCTCACCCAAATGCTCAACCTTGAAACATTTACATTAGGTGGCTGGTGAATGGTGCTGCCTGTGTGGCTCTTTCTATTTATAACAGTTTAAGATGATGTAGTCTGTGCTCAGCATTCATGGGTGAGACATCTGAATCAGTCTTCTCCATGAGCTCAAACTGGATTATTAATCACATTTCTTAAACCTACATTTATCAGACTGGGTTTTTAAAAGTGTCATGTAAATGGACGATAATAACAATAACTTTCTACCTTTCATTTTGTAAGATTTCATGTTTATGATTTATATTACAGCATCGCAGGGACAATGTTTTGGATAAATTTCTCAAGTGGTATTGCCATCTTGTTATTCCTTCCTTTATGTTTACCTGGGCTTGCAAAACCATTCAAGATATTTTGATAGAATATGTTGCAATAAGTCTCTGCTATGTGTGAAACTGTAGAAGTCAGAAGCATTCAGGTACCTCCCTTTACTGTGGTATGTAGGAACGCATGCAACTCTAACAACAAGCAAATTATGTTGTTGGTTAGCTCCAACTTGTTGGATAGTTCACAGAGGGCAAAGAGGGTTTGGCTACTTACCAGCAGTTGTGAAATGTGACTTTCCCTGCATGTGTTTCCACATTGAGGTTAAACAACCTATTCAGTAAATTTCTAGTGTAGAAAATCACAAATGCATCTATTACCTCATCTGCATTTATGGGCTGTAACAAATTGAACAGTAATGATTAGTTGCAGCTATGCTCATCAAGCACGACCATCAACAAATAACTGAGGATAGGCAATGCCAGAATTTTAAACGAAAGCCATCAGCTTCCTCATACAAGCGATTGTGTCTGATGTAATGCTTTCAAAGTAATATCCAACTGTGTTTTCAGCATAACTGGAAAAATAGTTTAACCATCACTGTGGTACTTGATCTGGAAATGGGCTGGGCCTGGTGATGACCCATTACACCATCACCAGGCACAAACTCAGAATTACTGCTGTGCAAATAAATGCAAAAAAAGAAAGCAACCAGAGAAAGGTTAGTTGATCAGATTAGTGTAATTTTGGATTTCTGGAGAATTTGCAGCAGATCTGCACGTCTAAAAAGAGATTCTACCTTTCCATAGAAGCACAAAAGATTAATGCTCACTTTCTACATAATAGTGATATTCTTACATGCACTTTGTGCTGAAATCCTTTTTGTCTTGAAGTTGATGGCATCGCTCCCTCAATTCCAAAAAACGTTTGATTTTGTAAATAAGACAGAAAAACCTTTCTCTCTGACAAGTACATTCAGTGAAATCTGTACACAACTACTGTTGTTGTTTACTTTCTGTGACCCTGTTGTGAGTGAGAACACAGAATACATCAAAATCAAATCTTGCAGCACATGATGGATGAACTGAGCTTGATGATAATAAACCCATGTAGAAATAGCATCAGAATGAAGCTTGATGCATTGCATATTTCAAACACATTTAACACTGCTCTCTTTGAGTACCTAATAGTATTGCGCATGCAACAGCACTCTTGGTAAAGTTTGGATAGTTGTAGCAGAACCTTAAATTACTGAACACAAAGAGCAGAACTTATATCTACTTATATCTACTGACCAACAGTGCCACACTGTGGCAAAAATATGCCTTTGATGCCAGTGAGGGATCAATGTCACTAATATTCATAACAAAAATAATCATATGTATATACACATATATATACATATACATGTATAAGTATTTATTAAATAATTATTAGATCATTTTGATGTGCATATAGGTGGACACAACTCCAGATTTAGATTTAAGATTCAAATTAACACAAACACTTTGAGTGTTTGTTTAAGCCTTTCACACCTTGCAAGAATACATGGGAGACAAATTACACAGTGAAAGTTAAAGGAATTAGTAAGTGCTAGTGGATCTTTCTCCCCAATCCTGCCAACTGTGCACAAACTACATGCATCAAGTTGGACGAAATTACAAAACCCAACTTCCACTAAAAATTTTACAAATAAAACTTTTTTTCATGGAAAAACTTCCTTTGCAATCCTAATGGCCTATTTTGTTATTACCATGGACCATAATAACACTTACCGTATAAGTTATAAGATTTATTGTAAAAATCCACTATTTTAGTTGAGGATTATGCCAATGGAGACAACATAATCACTTAGCATGTTTAAAAATCTGCATTGTTATAATATAAAATGCATTCTATGTTTAATAATTAAAGTGAATAAATAAGGCATGTTAACAGAGTGGTTGCTAAGGGGCATTTAGTTTAGGGTATTAAACTACTTGATATTTAGTGGTGAAAAGGTTAGTTGATTAATTGATTACTGTACTATTGTAAGCAATATGTTGATTTGATAACACTGAAAAGTAACTGACTGTTATTGTGATAATTGAATAAAGCACATCAAAATCATAAAAAAGTAAAGGTATTTAGTATTTGCTGGCTACAGCTTTGCAAGTTGTGCACAGGTTCTTTGTAATAACTTCATATTGTTAAAAACCTGGATTTTAGGCTGGTGGCCATAGTAGCGTTTGTTTGTTTTGTTTTGTTGTTGTTGTTGTTGTTTTTTTTTTACAAAAACCTACTTTAACACTCTGGTGTCTCATAACCAGTATTCATGCATGATGTTTTTCGTTTTTACACTTTTAAATGCTGGAGCCAGTGGAAATAACTACTAAATAGCCACTTTAAGATAAATATTGATTTGAATCTATAAATTCACAATTATTAGACCATGTCTTGTCGATTTACGTTCAATTTCTTTACAAACAGTGTATGCTTTTCTAATGAAAGCCATACCTTACTAAGTCTTACTTCCGGTGTGGTCGTCTCTCCTGCCGGTTTGACGCAGCTCAGAGAAGTCACCGTACCGCCCCTGCCGCTCCAGCTGTTCGCGCACCGCTGTCCGCCTGCTGTTCCCCCGCTGCTCGCTGCCTGTTCGCCGCTTGCCCGCTGCTGTCTGCCTGCCCTCGTTTCCAATGCAGCAGCGACCATGACAGGCATCGCCGCTGCTTCTTTCTTTTCCAACGCTTGCAGGTTCGGGGGCTGCGGACTTCACTTCGACTCTCTTGCCGAGCTCATCGTGCACATCGAGGACAACCACATCGGTAAGAGCCGATAAGTAACGAGCACCGCAGCCTGCAATGGCCGAGGTTTGTGGTTAGCAGAAGTGGCTAAGTTAGCGAGCTAGCAAGTTACTTCCTGCGTCCTGACAACCCTGTTGCTAGGTGTGGTGGTTGTTGATGTTTCTGCGTGGATATTACAGTTCCTGTTCAGCGCCCGTGTATCTGTATCGACGCTTTATCACTGTTTAGACAGCTGCAACACCAGCAAAGCCGCGCTGAAAAACCGACAGGTAAACCGTTTCTTTACGCTCCGGCGGGTCGCTCGTGCAACATTATTGCAGCGCAAGGCCCGCGCGCAGAGCTGCGTGCGGGAAGCGTCGTGAGTTAAGTTGCAGTCTGCACGAGCCAGTGAAGATACATTGATTAATCATCCGCTTATTTCATCAGCACAACAGAGTTCATATGAACTACTGCACCCTTAGACCAAGTCACGTTCTTACATGGTTTGTTTATCACGCTGAGAAGCGTTAATCTTTCAAACCAATCAAACACTTGTCAACTTCAATCGGTGACTCTAATAATAATTTGGTTTGCGGTAGGCTGTTTCATTGTACACCTCGACGGCGTCTTTGCTAATGTGTATTGCTGTATATTTCAATTAATAGATTTCTGGTTCCGCCAGAGCTTTAACAGAGCCACAATCATAATCCATATATATACATATACATGTGCCTATAATACTTTTTTCCCTTTTTAAAATCAGCGTTACTAATGGTCTGATAATAGTTTACTTTTACTTAAAAAAAAAAAAAAAAAAAAAAAAAGATTATTTTCTTCATTGGGTGTTTCTATCAGAGTATATATACTACTATATAGAATGAAAAACTTTATTCGAATTAGATATCTCATAATCTAGCATCTGATATTCTCATATTTATGAGATACTAGGTCATTATAATGAGTAACCATATTTAATAGTTAAAGAACAAAAGCTTGTTGGTGTTTTTTTTCCCCCAAGTGGCAGAACTGGGTTTCAACACAAATTTGAACTTGGAAACATACTTAAAGTTAGACATGTGATTGCCTGATTATAGACATACATGGATAAATCTCCATAGATCCCATATCAGTCTTAACCATATTTGGTGTCTGTCAGCTTACATAGGTCATGTGAAATATCAGGTACAATATTGGTTTCTGAAAAGAAAACAGTCTGAATGTAGACATTAGACATAGACATAGACATTTACATAGACACTGAAAAAAGACAAGCGTGTGTCACTGGCTGGCATAAATTATGACAGACACTTTTAGAGCAGTTCATTAGAGACTGTTTTGGTTACCATGGTGATGTATGGATTTGGACTCTGACCTTGCTTCGTGACTAGGACAAGTGTAACAGTTAAAAAAGTAATAAAATTAAAAAATTTATTGTATTTATATTTTAATGTATTTAAACTATACCCAATTCCACATGAGCGTTTATCTGCATTAACCTGCACTAGCTCAAGGAATATTAAAAACCCCCATCAGCGCTCACTAAATACTAGCAGCACATAGATGATGCCTCCCTGACCGCACATCAAGTTCCACCACAATCATCAGCGCCATCTCTAGTTCATGTGAGATCAGACAACATTATGGATCAAGCTATGAAAACGTTTATTTGCCTCAGCTACATCACTATAAATTGAAATTTAAGACTCCTGTTTGAATAATTGATGGTCAATGCCAGATAGCGCTGATTCAATCAGAGCAAGACTAAATTGTCTTTAATGAAGTAATTTAAGTGATATTTAGTGGAACGTATTCCATGTGTTAAGCAAAGAGAACATGAACAAATTTATGTGTTTACGAGTTGTTTACAAGGCACTTTTATATACTTTTCATATTGGTCTCTGGTTACCTCTGAGTACAGGTGAAAATTATGTTTTTCTTTACTCAGTGATAAGCAAAAATAATGTTGTTTATATTTGAACTTCATCCAAGGATTTTTAATTTAATTTCCAAGCAGTTGTGCGTTCAGTATTTTATGTATTTATGGCCACTAGTCACTTTATTTATTTAATACATAATTAATCAAAACATTGAATCACTACATATAGAAACTTGTGTATCACTTTATTTATTTAGTAATTTATTACCTGTTTTTGTCCTCCATACATATATTACTATATCCACATATTTCATGAAGTCAGTGAGAAATTACTAATTAAAGTAGTTTTATCTTAAACATTATAGAATACAGTGGTACGAGATGGGCCCCCACGGTGTATATGAATATGATTTATGTAGTGAAAAGACACAAGTATTTGCTGGTGACCTTTATTTCACCCAAATTTGACTTGGATTCTTTTTTATTATTTGCTTCCCCTATCATTGTTAATAATTGATAAAAATTTGTGGGGTGAACTCTCTGAAGTGGGGTCATGCCAGAAAAAGTTTGAGAACCACTGATTTATTTTGCACATTATATTCTTTGCTATGTAACTTTGAACTTGTCTGGGAAGAAAGTTCTCCTCCTCACAGATTGACAGTTCCTACATCTGTTTCCCAATCTAATATTTCAGACTCTTATTATTGAAGCTGACAAGGCCCAGCTGTCTCTGTTGTTCTTGTTTGTTGCTTGACTGGCTTTAATATCCTCTGCCCTCTGATTGTGTGCTGTGCATGTGTCCGAGGTGTTAGCCTTAGAAAAAAAAATGCTTCCAAATGACTTATTGGGGAATAATGAGGCAATTAGTTGGCTCTGGGTGGAAAAACTTTGCTGCCCCCCTCTTTTGTCCTCTGGCCTGTGCCCACTCTCAGGAGTGCGAAATCTTGCGCGTTGTGCCAAGTGCCTGTGAAGCATAATTACAGAGAGAGTGCTTGATTTGGCCTGTCTTCCTCCTCATCTGGTGGCCTGCTGCTAAAAGCACATTCTCCTTTATAATTAGGCGCCTGGAAAACAAGCACACATTCTTGTCCCTGTTTTTCCCCAGCTAGCCTGCTGGTCCAGTCTCTGAACAAGGGGTGGCGCTGCTTTGCTGTGTGTTGAGGGAGATTTCTTGAGATTCTTGGTCTGTACAAGAAAAGATAACCAAAACCAAAAGCAGACTTTACTCGATAATAACACATTGTAAATGAAAACACACTGAAAAGAGATGTAGTCATCTAATGAGAGATGTAATCGATACTTTAAAGGATACTTCTCATACTTAAATATATTGTAATCTGTCACTTGTATTTTTCATACTATACATCAGGAGGTTATTACAGTAACTTACAGTAATGTAAACTGTTCCAAGATCTGTGATGTTGCTTTAAAATACTTATTAACAAAGACAAGGTATTGGAAGAGTTAGACTTTTTGTTAAAGTTTGGATTGAATCTTTAAAAAAAAAAATGAGTGTTGGGTGGTCCACTCAGACCTTTGTGAACAAATTCAGCTAACTTCAAGAGAACACAGGCCAGTGAGCCAAAGAAGACCAGAGCAAAGTTTTAACACTGAGTTAAAGTCATGTTGTTAAGCCTGGAAGATCTCTTCTGTGGCCTGGTATTCTTATGTGGCATGTAAAACTGCACACACTGAGCTACTGCGATGTTTACTTTGTCACTGAGTGAGCAGGCCACGGTAGACCAGAAGCAGAATAGCGACCATGTTATTTAGACCTGTGAGCATATGTGTAGCGCTTGCGGCCTGGCACACTGATATCCTTAAGTGTCCAGGCTCAGTAACAGCGGGTCTGTTTGTTGCCAATCCTCACTGGAGGCTCATTTAGACGATTTTGGTATGCACCCCCAAAATCTGCGCGGAAGTAATAAATTTGGGAAGCAGTAACTAGTTTCCTGATCTGTGCACCTGGTGGGCCTAATTACATTTCCCCATTCTCTGACACCAGTGCTCCTGTTCCTGTCTGATGACTGCAACCTGAGGAGTTGCTGTACTTGATAAAGCATTTCTTATTGGAGATAATGCGCAGCCTATGCTTACTATACACAACATGGATGTGTAGCTTGATGCAGAACAAATATATTTTTGATGAAATGTGCTCATTCTGTCATCCCATGTCAAATGCTGCTGGTTTGAGGAGTTCTCCTGTACACCAGCTGCGTAAATCAGTTTATAAAAGCTAAACTTAAAGTCTTTCAGTTATTGCAAATGAACCAGACATTGGCTAGACAGCGTTCCTCTGCTTTACATCATTATAAACTGAATATCTTTGGGATTGTGGGTCGGATGAGACAAGCAACTTGAACTCAACTCATCTTGGGATCTGAAGAAAAATACAATTTTTGGACATTTTGTACATAAAACAATCAATTGTCGGATTAAAGGAAACTGAATATAGTTGTTAGTTGCGACCATAATGCATGTCACCAAAACCAAGTAACATTCACATTCAAAGAGCACCAGTGAGTGTGTGTGTTTTTTGTATGTGCCCCCTTGTGTTTATCTCTGCATTTGTACAAACATCTTAGTGAATGTGTCTATGAATTAGTGCGTGTGTATGTGTGTAGAGTCGCTGTCTGTGCTAAATATATTTACAATCGATCATTTTAACCGCCCCATGTTTTTTCAGTAACCTGCAAAGGCAGCTTACACATGGAGCTTGACTCCGTTTTCATTTCCTCCTTAGAGGTCACATCGTAATGAATTACCAGTGCCACCACTCCTGGTAATGTCCCCTACTGCTCAGAGCCGCCATAAACATGTCACCATAATGCTCAGCACTCTGCTCTACCCCACAGTGCATTTGGCCATGAGGGTGGATGGGCGAGCCAGACGCTGGTGGAAATGAGAGAGCGAGCTGTGTGTCTGGTGTGCGTGTGTGTGTGTGTATGTGTGTGAGAGAGAGAGAGAGGGGGTCGTGGAGGGCGTTATGAGAGGGCAGCAGGCGTCACTTCCCCCTATGGCCTTAGGAAGGTTTGTTGTGTGATCGTCCCTTGCTTTCCTCTGGAAGGCTGTCATAGGGACCCTAATGAGAACATGTTATTGCATCATGTTTTCTGCAGTGATACACTGCAGCCACTGACTCATTTGATATAGGTTTCTATTCACATGCTTTACACATACACACTATCAATAGGCTTAGTCAGTGCTTCTTATAGAAAGCGAGGTTAATGTGCACTGTCATAGTAAGGCTAAGCAGTTTCATTGAAACACATGTTAAGGTGTTAAGAAACACATTTCAACAATCTGATGCAGAACTCTCGATGGAAATTTGACGCATTTCTAAGACTGGGTGTAGTTTCACTATATGTTTTTAATTAGTTGTTGTTTTTTTTTAGCAAAAGCAGCAGCTTTTTTATATTTTATCCTGATTTTCCCCGCTACTTTCTGCCAAGAGAGACCTCTGTTCACTGTTAACTGCAATTTACAGAAAATTGAATTTTCTAAATATAGAGATCTTGTAAGATTAAAAAAATCTGAGCATATTTCAGTAAAAGCCAAAACACAAAGAGACTTATTACTTATTAAATGTTTTAATATAAAGCAGATCTGTTCTGCTTGTCTGTCTTTCTATATATCCATATCCCATACCTGACTTTTCATCATGTCTGTGGACAATCCTTGGGGCTCGTAGGAACTTTTTGTTTGCCTCTGGAATTGGAGATGGTGAATAAAAAAAACCCTCTTTTGTTTCTCAGAAGGCTTCTAATAGTCGGCCACCAAGGTGGACCACCTGTGTAGTTTGATTAGAGGGGTTCCCATCTCTACTTAAGGCGCCTTAGTCCTGGTCCTTGACTGCTGGTGGCCCCAGAAGAATAGCAGAGGCTGCAGGGAACTGGCCCCTGCAGGCCTCCTTCTCCCCAGTCCCCACCTGAGGTGTGTGTGATTTACAGTGTGTGGGAACAGACTGATCCATGCTGTTTGAGCGGTCTGCGAGCAGGCCGCCATTCCACTCCTGGAGGCTCATTAGGGATCTTAGGAGGGATTTCTGGTACACTCACGCACACACATACCAACACACAGAGCTCAGAGTAGTCTCTGCACTGCTTTTTGGCAGGGGAATAGTGCTGCTATGAATGTGTCTTTCCTACTCTGTATTTCCATGACTTTGGCTGGAGAGTAGAGAGAGGTGTGCTGTCCTTCTCACTGGGGATAAATCCACTGTTAATGAAACACTTGCTTATGACTGAGGCCTTCAGAGAAACCTCCTGAGCGCTAGGCGCTGAGGCTTGAGCTGTTCTTAGAGCCTACCTGCCAATATCATAAAACTCTGCCACTATTTTATCGTCAACCAAGTGGCTTGGCCTTAACCACTGAGTGGATGATGCCCTGTGTCTTTTGACACCCATGTGTACTCAAACTGAGACAGACATTAGGTTGTTGACTTAGATTTCTGTCAGACCTCCAAAATGTGTGCTTTCCCGTGTGTACTTAAATGTGATTCTTGTTTGAGTTTATCTGGTAAACATCACCTTTCACCTTCTTCATGACAGAATTAAGCTGTTAACATACAGCGTGCCGTCTCTTCTGTGTGTTTCCTTTATGCAAGCTTATGTGTGCACATGTGTGTGTCTGCATTTTGAATTGATATACCACATTGGTGTCTTTGAAACAGTTCAAGCTTTTGTTGATTGTCATTATTATGGCTTCCAGATGACAAGGTGTATTTGTAATACGCTCCACCCAAAGATTAACAATAGCTTATCTGTAAAACATAGGGACTAGAAGTAAGAATAAGCCTCTGAAAACACACCAAACAAATACCAAACTTGTATTT
Organism: Toxotes jaculatrix; assembly: GCF_017976425.1. Lineage (NCBI taxonomy): Eukaryota > Metazoa > Chordata > Actinopteri > Toxotidae > Toxotes > Toxotes jaculatrix. Next base: position 13,581,307 of record NC_054401.1, on the reverse strand, counting down.
AATGTCTTGACTGGGGACTGAGCATTTGATGTTTTGGTATCATTATGATGCCTGACCAAAACAATACCCTTTTTTTATTATATGCAAACTTCTCAACACAAGAACTAAAATGCAGTCTAAATCAAGTAAAGTTTTCTAATGTAACTCGGGGAATTTCCTATCAAAGTATACATGAGTAAACAAGAACACGAAAAAGCATTTGATGCCAAATTTCAATACTAAACAGTTGCTGATGTTTAGTGGTTTGGACATATTTCAGCTGGTAGTCAAAAAGTACCGATGTTCAGTGCCCAGCCATAGTCTTGCCCCTGTAGATACAAACAGAGTAGGTGTAAAGTTTCTGTCCCCATTACAGAGTGAAAAAGATGAACATCTAAAGCTGAAAACCCCTCTCAGAGAGCACTACCAAAATCGAATCAGTTCTTCTTTGGCACTTGGTCTTTCTGTCCAGCATGAAATCTAATGGAAACCTGCTTTTAGTTTTTATGTTCCGGACAAACAAAAAACCAAACAGGAGTAAAACCCCAAAGCTGTGGAAGTAATAAGTGAGTGTGACTCAGGGTTTTATTACAGCCTTGCAAAGGTGTTGCTTACCCCTATAACCAAAAAAACTTTAATTACACTCTTTCCATATGTTTTATATAATTGCCATAATTGTCATTTTTAAATCAAATCAACTAGAACTGGGCTGTTTTTTGTTTAGTTGTTTTTTTTTTTTTTTTTGGTTACAGAATATACAGAGTTTGTTAAAGCTGCACTGTAGTCATTGTGCTATGAAAAAGCATAATTTAAATTTAAATTTTCTGAATAGCCAAAGGCTAAAAGTGCTTGTGTGCGCAAATGAGCTTGTGGATGGAAACAAGCGATAGTTTTAACCACTTGGGGGTAGCAGTCTTTCACAGCTCTGTCAGAGGCAGACAGGGAGGCTCAGCTGGTTAAGTGGCAGGCACTGTTGTTTTATGGGGCATCTCTCTTCTCCCACATGGACGGCAGTGGGAAGAGTGTTTGAAGTCAGGCCCGCTTCACCTCAGGGTGTGGAGATTGGCTATTGTTGTATATTTAGCACCGCTGAGCAAGATGAATGTCTGGAGCACAGCATGGGAAAACACAGTATGTGTCAAGTGTGGTCATATATGAGCAATGTGGTGTCTGCAGAGCAGCTTTTCAAAAAGTGCAATGGAAATTCAAAGGAGAAGGCACTTGAGATGTTACTTTCTTGTTTTATTTTAAATAGAAGTAACAGTGTATCACTATCAGACTTAAGATAAGTTGAACCCTACGTTCCCAGGGAACCAACCTACAGAGGTCTCGAGGAAATAAGTCAAGGAAGGAACATCAGCCTGAGGCGGCTGTGGCTCAGGTGGTAACGCGGGTTGTCCACTGAGGGTCCACAGCAGGGTTGGTGTTCGATACACGGGTCCTTCTGTCCACATGCCTTGGGCAAAACACTGAACCCTAAGCTGCCAAATGACTACATGTAAATAAAGACTATTAAACTTCTCCATCATGACGTTCCTCAGTATTGACTGTAGTGTAGGCAGTGCGTGGCATCGTGTTCAAACAAATTGTACTGCACATTGCACGACGCTGCACTTCGATTACTTTCACTGAATAGCTTTTATTATCCTTTATTCATCAGTCAGCTGAGCATGCATGCTGTTTGACAGCACAACTCCTCACATTCACGCAGACACATTCATTGGTAATGTGATGCAGGTGATTTGAAAAGGTTTTACTTAAATGTAAAGACCTTGTAGAGTTTTGCACATGCCTATTTGCTGTGAACCTACCTGAAAAGCTGGTAGAAAAATAGGGTTTCACCACCTGGCAGCAGAGCTTCCACCTTGGCCAGGTACTTCATTTAATGAAGCTGGGAAAATTTGTAGGTGGGAAGCCAGTGAGGGATCCTTGTCACTGCACTAGAAACTTCCAGTTGATTGGGACGTTTGTCTGGAGATTTGGGAGTGGGTAATGTAAATCACCTTATATGGCAAAATGTAATTTTTTGTGAATCTACAGAATTGTACCATTGTTTAGTGGTACACTGTGTGCCTAATTCTTCCACTCTCCATCTCTCTCCGCTGCTCAGATACAGACCCCCGACTGCTGGAGAAGCAGGAGCAGCAGCAGCCGACATATGTTGCCCTCAGCTACATCAACAGGTAAAGAAATGTCACTGATCAGGAAACACAACAGCTGAGTTTTTACTTATGCAGTAACTCAATTATAAGTAAATCTACTTCATAAATGTACCAAAATTTACCAAAACATTAGTATGACATCAGTGTTATTAGTCCTTGGCCCCGTAAAGATTTATCTACAAAAGGCCTCCACATGAGTGAGTATTACCACTGTGTCCCATGAAGGGCCCCTATGAGGTTCTACCAGCAAATACAGACGTCATCTGGTGGACTGCTTAGATGAACTGCTTCAGTATTTGGTGGCTGGGTGTTTTTTTATTGCACTGAGTTCATCCCAGTCGTCTTTGATATAGTGCTTGAACAGTGGTTTTTAAAAGCCTTATGCAACAAACCAACGTACAAGAAGGTCTGCCACTGTCTCCCTGCCTTCACAAACACATCTTGATGTGGTTGTTGCTTAATTTGTTAATTCCACTTTAGCTTTAACAATGTCTATGTTAACATTTCATTTTTATGATACACATTCACCAAAGACTTTACTATCCATCATAAACCCTGGTAAAAAGTTTTTTTTTGATGGGAATGAAGCCAGTGATACTTTTTTTTCTTTTCCAAGTGTAGGTTCTACAGTAGCAAACCTTTAATGTCAACGCTTTTTCTAAACATCAGGGCAGGCCACTCAATGAGATGACCCTCTTTTCATCGCAAAACCTGACCAGTCTTATATCCCACAATGCCAGGTTCATGACAGATGCTGCGCGGCGAGAACACGATGCCCTGAAGAAGAAGGTGCAGCCCAAGTTGTCTCTTTCTCTGACAGGCAATCTGTCTCGCAGCAGCGTTTCCACACCGCCTCGCCACACCAGTGGAAACCTCACCCCTCCAGTCACCCCACCCATCACCCCTTCCTCTTCCTTCCGCAGCAGTACGCCTACAGGTGACAATCCTGAACACGCTCAGCTCTAGTCAGATGTCCAGAATTTAATTGCGGCGGAATACACACTGATCACTGTCAGCTAGGGTGGCAGCAGAGTGGTGCAACAGTAAGGAGACTGACTTTCCATCCAGGAGGCTCATTTTCAAGGCAGCATGACAGCAAACATCCACTCTGCTGTAGACAGTCTGAATCTCTGCCAGTTTACAAAGTGCTCTCACCTTCTTATGTGTTCTGTATGGAGGCAGGCAAAGAAAGAGTGATTGTCCTCTTCAGGGATCAAATAAAAAAAAAAGAGAAAGAGAAAAAATTACAAGGCTGCTCCCCTTTCAGATCATAAGAAAAGATATGGGTGGCTCATTCACTGTGGTAGGTAAAGATAAAAGCACTGTCTGTAGCTGTAATTACTGTCGGTATATTGGCAGAAAGCACATAATGTCATCGCTTTTTCATTTTTCAAATCCTAATATATACATTACATTTCCAGATGTAATGGCTTAACGTCCTTTTGTTTTACTAAATGAAATGCAAATCATGTTTTTGCCTGTAAATACTGATCCTTATATGGTTTTGTGTGAATGCTGATATTAAGAATACATCTTTGTAACACAGCTCATGTTCAAGCTACAGCGAATCAGGGACTGCTTTCACAGTCTGATTTGTCTGATTCACTCCAGTGTACATTATAACAGGATTTTTTTTGTTTCTTCCTGCTTATGTTTTCCCATGAATGCATGGCCTTGTTTCGTAAAGTATGCCCTTTCCTAGCATGACATCTTTAAATAATTGATAAAACAATTGCAGCTCATTGGCCCCAAGACATCAGTGAAATGCATAAATTCTTTCCCACGATTGGCATATTTCAGTCTTTACCAGAACTTGGGCACTGTAACACATGAAGCAGAGATTATGGGAACCCAGCCCCGAAACATGCTGAGAAAGGTCTGCGCTTGTAAGCCTGCAGGCTCAAAGGCCAGGATTTCCATCGCCAGAGATGAGTCATAAAGTGTGCATAAATCAGAGCTTCTTGGAGACCAGTGTGTATGATCACATTTCTGGTAGTTATGCTTTAAATCATTTGCTGTTTGACTTTCTGTTTTTCACCCTCCCACAGGTAGCGAGTGTGATGAGGAGGAGGTAGACTTCGAGGAGTCCGACAGTGATGAGTCATGGACTACGGAGAGCGCCATCAGCTCTGAGTCCATCCTCAGTTCCATGTGCATGAACGGAGGAGACGAGAAGCCTTTTGCCTGCCCTGTCCCAGGCTGTAAAAAGAGATACAAGGTAGGTTTAACTCCTCATCTCTTCTGAGAATACACACTACAGCGTAAACACGTGTGAAGTATTTTTACTATGCCAAGAGAAGAAGTGAGATATTTGTGTTCACACAAAGTGCGAGATACGTGATTATTTTGCTCGCGTAAATGAGAATGTAAAGTCAAAATGGACTCCCTGCTGTTGAACATGCAGGACCTGGTTCTTAGTCGAGCATTCCAACAACATAAATACATACATCTAGTCCACTCCAGTGATGTGGAGTTTTACAGGATTTTCCATTCACATCTGGTGTGGTGGTTGGGATAAATTATGTGCAGCCTGAGAAAATTGCATTGCTGACGTGAATGACAGGGTTATGGGTGGTGACTTAGTCTGAGGCAGGAGGCAGCGTTAGGAATTTGTTTAGGGGGAGAACAAGATAGGTTTTTAACGAGAAAATGCTTTATTTCTCCTCTCTACAGTCTTTTTTCTGTCCAAAAATGGTACACTACAGGGATACACTATACAGACAGACTCTGTGGACACACTGATCTTTGTACTACATTATATAACAATATTTTAGACAACTTTATAGCAACAATTTGGGGGAGGCCCTTTTATGTTTTAGCATGACAATGCCCCCTGTGCACAAACCCAGGTCTATAAGCAAAAGATTTTCTGACTGAGGTCAGGAAGAACACGAATCTCCTGCACATAACCCTCACCTTAACCCCATCCAACACCTCTGAATGAATCAAAACGCAAGCCGAGACCCCTGCCTTACCACCTAACAAAAGCACCTGACTTCACTAATGCTTTCGTGGCTAAAATGGGAGCGAATCCCCGCAGGTTTCAAAATCTTGTGGAATGCCTTCCCAGAAATCTTAAGGCTGATACAGCAGCATATCAACACTCATGCTTTTGCAATGAGATATTTTCTATCAACATTCTCTGCTTAGTGTCCAAAGTGATGGCTCTTCTCATTTTCCTTGCTTCTTTACAGAATGTGAACGGGATCAAGTATCACGCCAAGAACGGCCACCGAACCCAGATAAGGGTGCGCAAACCCTTCAAGTGCCGGTGTGGGAAGAGTTACAAAACATCTCAGGGTCTCCGCCACCACACCATTAACTTCCACCCACCCATCTCTACTGACATCATCCGTAAGATGCAGCAGTAGAGACTTGAGTGAGTGACCAGCACTCTCCTTCAGGCCACACTTCCCCAACCCATCATCATCATCATCATCATCACCAGCAATGGCTGTTTCTCATTCCACCTCTATTCCTGACAGCCTCAACCCCCTGCCCCTCCTCTTCTTCTCTCTCTTACCCCACTTTGCTATGACACTATTTTTGATTGCATGGAATAAATGTATTCTTATTCATCCTTGATTTTTATTTAGAATATTGAATCTTTATGTAGTTCACAGGTTTGTATTTTGCACATTTAAGCTATCATTTATCCAGTCAAGTTTTATTTTTTTGTTTTGTTTTTTTTTGTTTTTTTGATAAATGGTGCTCGTTGATGATGAGGGCTTGTAGTCTAGAGAATGGCCACACCAAGTCACGAGTAGCCTTGCATGTATAGGAGGGCATCCTGCTTTAAAGGCAGCGTGAGGTCAGAAGAAACTGAGGCGAGAATTGGACGTGTTTGTCGAGAAAGGAGACAACCATTAGCTTGTCTCTGTCTCATATGAGCCAAAAAAATGTGACAGAGACAAATGACAAAAATCTGAATGTGTGTGGTATAAACAGGAGAAATCCAACCTGAAAACTTTTGTACATGTTTCAGTCTTTATCAGATTTGATGTTATTAATCACTTATTGGATTTAGTTTCTTTCCTTTCATATCACAAGTATTATAAACCTTTTTTTTCTCATCTGTTTTACTGCAAACATTTGTGTGACTTCTGTGAGCACCAAAGGATGATCTCAGGTGACAATTGAAAGCATTTCAGCACCACAATCCTGCCCAAGTGTTCTCACAGTATTTATGCTGTTCAGCGGGATCATGGGAACTCTGTGTGTCATTGTTCCTAATGTTCCTAATCACTTTCCTAAAAGACATAAGCAGTCGTCCTTGCTATTTTACGGTGAGGGATTGAAGCACTTTTTGTAACACGTTGCCAACAAATTAGCTTTTTTTTTTTTTGCCAATATCTCGTTTCTGGTGTGTGTATGGTATCTACCAGAACGAGGCAAAAGGCCTTCAGAGCAGAAGTGCAAGTTCTACATTGTTCCAAGGGAAGATGTACACCAAACCTCCAGTGTTTCCAGTTTTGTGAGATTTCTGTATGTACAGTAGTTGCCTTGAATTGTAAACCATTCCAGTCCAGTATAAATCTTTACATGGCTTCATTTTGACAGTCCACGCAAATTCAGCTGAATGCACACAGCTCAGTCCAGACTGTTTGCTGTTCACCGACTCCCTGCTCTTATGAAACCACGTGATTGCCCGTGACATGGATGGGAGAAAAGGAGGCGGGGGAGGTTAGCGTTAGCCATGTATTTAGCACATTTACATTTTCACAGTCCTGCTGTGAGAGAAACACATGTGGCTCCTACTTTGTGCCATAATGTCAGTCATTCCTGAAATAATCAATTGCAGATCATCAGATGCCACGGGATTGGGGATCTATCAACAATGAGCCATTAGGTAACATCTTCACTGCATGGATGTTCATGTTAAGGAACTATTGTGACAGTATTGTACTGCCAGTATGGAGGAAAGTCTTTGATATAGTGTACAGTGAATGTATCGTCATGTGTTAAGTGCATTAAATTATATTTTCATATGTTTCTGGAGTTAGAGAAAAAAAAACCCAATTGTATAATGTGTTTAAAAAGGCAAAATCAGAGGTCGTTTGGAGAAACTAATGGTGATGTACTGTATTTCTTCAAAAAGCTGCTTCATGTAAACTTTTGTTACATTTAGAATAAAAGTTCCTCTAATGTGTGCCTATAGATTCGTATTTCATTTACTGTGTTTGGACACCACACAACAGCTGGATGA